>NC_134239.1:4634027-4950817 GCF_965152275.1 Natator depressus
AGTGAATGGGACAGCTCCTGTGGATCAGCATTCATCCACATAAGTAAGGTATTTGGGATGTATCTAAAGGACATATATGGCTTCAGCTACTGCAACAATTGAGTATCTCACAACCTTTTAATGTATGTGTTCTCAGAACACCTCTGTGAAATAAGGAAGTGCTATTAACCCCATTTTACAGAGTTTTAAATGAGGGGCTAAGTGACTTGTCCAAGGTCACACAGCAAATCTGTGGCAGAGATAGGAATTTAACTCGTCTTCTAAATTCCAGGCTAGCACCCAGACTGCCGGCCCTTCCTTCCTGTTTGGCCTTTTGCTCTCAGTATTGATCAAAGTATTCGTTCACCTGCTGCAACACTAGATATGCTCTTGGGTATAAACTTAATGACGATAATCAAATATATTGGGAATATGTAAATACCAGCATCTGAAGACATACCTTGAACGTCAGTTGCAATGGGCATTGTTAGCAGAGAAGTATAGCTTTGTGTCTGTAGAATTAAACTTTATGCTCCTTAATCCTTTTGCTGCTGTTATTTGGGAACTCTTTTCTTGCAGCTAGTGAGACTGAGAGAGCCTTGCATTTTATCGGTGCATCTTGGCAAGACCCCCAGGTCCTGGCTCAGGATGGGAGCAGATATAGGCAGAGATGACTCTTCCCAACAAGGAAGAGTTAAGTAGTCCATCAAATTCTATGCCTTAATCTGAAGTCAATGGAAAGCTATCATTGAGTTCAGCACCTTTGGCTCAGGCTCTTATGCCATCGTTAAGCCAGTGAAATCTATAAAGTTATTCCACATTTATACATGTGTTGTTAAGCCCAGGCTTTCACTCAGTGTCTCCACTTCCACACTGCTATGGGATGTGCGAATAGCTGCTGAAAGAAATGTCATATTCTGAACAGAGATAACAGGGTTATTGTTCTGTATCATTACAGGTCAGAGATCAAGATGTGTTGGGAAGACATAAAGAGACTCATAGATTCCTAGATTTGTTTAAAGTGACTTGAACATGCTGAAAGGAACAATATCTTCATCTAGTTGAACTTCCTTCATAACACAACTCCCTCACCCCTTAATTTATCCATCGAGCCCATGAATTCTCTTAGAGCTATAGTATATCATTTAGAAAGATATATCGCCTTGATTTTAAGACATTACGTGATGGAACATCCGCCACAGTAATAAATAATTTGTTCCAATAACTAATTACCCTCAGGAAGAAAAGGTGCACCTCATATCTTGACTGAGTTTATTTAGCTTCCAGCCACTTAATCTTATGCCTCTGTCTGCAGAATTGAAGATTCTTACCCTATTGGAAATCTTTGTCCCACACAGGCACATATATAGCATGATTAAGGCACTTCTTGATCCTTCCCTTGGATAAACTAAGTAATAAAAATAAGATATATCAGGAGAACTCCTTATTTGCAGGGCCAGATCCTCATTTGTGTCATTTGTGTAGCTACTTTGAATTCAAGTGACTTCAATGAAAGTATACAACAACCTAGGGTCTGGAATTCAGTTCCTAAAACACAAGTCAATATTTGAGGTGTATAAGAAGATTTTCAACTGTCAGCAGTAGAGCTGTGCAGAGGACAGTCATTGCCAGGGGATGTTGTGAAGGCCAAAAGTATAACTGGGTTTTTAAAAGAATTAGATAAGTTCTTGGAGGATCGGTCCATCAATAGCTATTAGCCAGGATGGTCAGGGACGCAATCCCATGCTATGGATGTCCCTAAATTTCTGACTGACAGAAGCTGGGAGTGGATGACAGGGGATGGATCACTGGATAATTGCCCTGTTCTGTTCATTCTCTCTGAAACATCTGGCATTGGCCATTGTGGAAGACAGGTCACTTGGCTAGATGGACCATTGGTCTGACGCCGTATGACTAGTCTTATGGTTCTGTGTGATGGGCTGGGTGATGCTTTCTGTTAAGATGGCTGGTGCTGGTAGCGGGTGTGGCTCTGTTCTTTGCCCCCTTCCTCTGCCTGCACAGCTCTCGGATTCCGCTGCTTCTGTAGGCCAAGCAGGAGGCTCCCCAGCCTTTAAAATTGCTCTGTCCCTGCCCTGGGTCTGAGCTGTGTTTTCGGCTCAGTTAAAACCAAACAGTTTATGGGTGAGGGCAGAAAGGGGGTGGCAGCAGACAGAGGCAAAAGAGAGCAAATTACAGGAAAAAGAGGGGAAATGTTTGACTGGGTCTGAAAGGCAGCGGGCCTAGGGGTTAGGCTGGGATTCCACAGATTAGTTCAATCTCTCCATTTCCTGAGGGGAGCTCTGCTGCGTCATACGTATGAAATCAAAGGATCTTAGCAGGAGCCTGGCAGGTGGTTGAAACTTGCCCGTAGTTCAATGTTCTCACTTTTACAGTCGTGCCTGGAGGTGCAAACTGAGACCAGAGCCCCCTTGTGCTGAACACACACCCACACCACAGTGACTCACTAGCTCTCTGAGGACAAGTCTACACTGCAGTGTAAGCCCTGGGCGAGTAGAACTCACATTTGCAGATCCTGAGTTTGTTAACCTCGGGTTTGAGAATCTACACTCATTTGTAACCCCAGGTTAGGGATTGTTGTATCCTGGGTCCCAAACTGGGGCTCCAGCATCTACACGGCATTATGTGACCCCCATTTCAACCACCCATATCCCAGAGTGCCTTGCATGCTTCCAAAATGTGACCACTCTAGCTCTTTGTTCGTGGTGCAGTGTGGGAACACTTTATTGTCCAGAGGACAAAGAAACTCAGCCTTTGGGATATTTTTGGCTGACTCCCAGAGCAGGAGTCCAGAGGGGCTGCATCTACACCAAGCGTAAACCCTGGTTCTTAGCTTGACTCAGGCTCAGACCTTCTATCACTGTGGGGTCCTCGGACCCAGGCTTTGAGCCCTTGGTTAGTGCAATTTATGTGGAGATGGAGGGGGGCTTGAGTTGACTTGAGCAGGAGTTCAAACCCTGAGCTTACTTTGCAGTGTGGACGTACCCTGAGGTGACTGGTGTTTCAGGTATTCACTGTTGTAATTCGCCATGCCCAAACATTTCAGAAATGGCCAGTGATTTTGTGCCCAACTTCAGTCCCCTCGATCCCTCATTTCCAGAAATAAAAGATCCATCACTCTAGCTGAAGTCAAGGGGAGCTGCAAGTACTCAGCACTTAGGAAAATAAGGCCCAAGGTCTTTCACATTGAGATCCCAATAACCATGGCATTCACCAACAATGACTATCCTTGAAAATGTGTCTGTATATGTTTGGTCACCTAAACTACCTGGTCTTTAATTGTGACTCCTAAACTCACAAAGAGTTGTGCGGGGGGGGGGGGGGGGGCGGGGGAGAGAGATTTTTGGTGTGAGTACTGAAAAAATATTATATCTGAGTGAGCATTCATGACATTCGCCCTTTCAACAGACACAGTTTTCAGTATAATTACTCACACTCAAATGCCTCCCAAAAACAGATGAGTTGGGCTGTGGATCTGACTGAAGCAAAATCACAAAATTTATTTGAACAAATATCTGTCAATGTTTTTGGAGTATCAAACCAGTTATAAACCTGGTTATTGCTCATGACTCCATGGTTGTAGTGTGAACTTTTCCCTTTTATTCAGTAATTCTAAACAATATTTGAATCAAACTCTTACATCTCATACTGAAAAATCAATTTCAAAGTATTTTAATATGGGTACAGGGGAGCCAAACCATCAGTTAATAACCGACATGGCCTTTTTATGCACAAAAGGTGTCTACTCAGAAAAGCATCTCTGTCTGAGGCAGCACTTTAATACACGTTTAACTTTAAACATATGGTTATGTCCCACTGAAGCCAAAGGGAGACATACTTAAACATGTGCTTATGGACTTTCTGAATCAGAGCACATGGCCTAGTTTACACTAAGAGAACAGGTCAATCTAAGCTACATAATTTGAGTTTTGTTAGTAGTGTCACTCAAATAGACATAGCTTAGATCTACTTACTGCGGGGTCCACACTTCGCTAAGTCTACAGAAGAAACTCTCCTGTTGACTCCCCTTACTCATCTCATGCTGGTGGAGTACCAGAGTCAATAGGAGAGCAATCGGGGTCGATCCAGTGAGTCTTCACTAGACCTGCTAAATTGTCCCCCAGTGGATCGATCGCAGCAGCATTGATCCACCCCATAGTGGAGACAAGCCCTATGTGTGCAGAGCAGCTGTTGAAGGATTTGGTTGTCCTATTAAGACACCCTTTGGGGGAAAATGGGCCCTCAATTTTGTCTCTATTGCTCTCCTCAGGGCATCCGTCACATCCTTGTTCCTCAAGCTGTAGACGAGGGGGTTCAGCATGGGGATCACCACCGTGTAGAAAACGGAGGCCATTTTGTCCATGTCCAGCACGTAGCTGGCGCTGGGTCGGAAGTACATGAAGAGAATTGTCCCGTGGAAGATGGAGACGGCCGTCAGGTGGGAGGTGCAGGTAGAGAAGGCTTTGCACCTGCCTTCGGTGGAGCGGATCTGCAGCACAGTTGCAATAATTAAGATGTATGAGATGAGGATGGTCCCAATGCTGATCACCTCTATCAGACTGCCAAAGAGGAAAACAAGTAGCTCGTTGACATAGGTGCCAGAAGTGGAGAGCTTTAGAAGTGGGTTGATATCACAGAAAAAATGATTCAGGATATTGGAGTGGCAGTAGGATAATCTTAACAAACCGCTCGTGTGTATCACAGAGGTCAGGATGGCCCATAGATATGATCCAGCCGCCAGCCGTAGGCAGTGCTTTGGTGACATGATGACTGTGTACAGCAGCGGGTTACAGATGGCTACATAACGGTCGTACGCCATTACTGCCAGCAGAAGGCACTCAGAGATGACAAACAGTATGAAGCTAAAACATTGGATGATGCAAGCTGTGTAGGAAATAGCTTTCCTCTCAGCTAAGAAGCTCATCAGCATCTTGGGAGCGATGACTGTGGAGTAACAGGCATCCATGAGGGACAAATTCTTGAGGAAGAAGTACATGGGGGTGTGAAGTCGGGGGTTGATCCTGATTAAAACCATCATTCCCAGATTCCACACCAGGGTGATTCCGTAGATCACTAGGAACACCGCGAAGAGGGGGACCTGCAGCTCCGGACGGTCTGTCAGTCCTGTGAGAATGAACTCGGTCACTGCCGAACAGTTTCCTCCAGCCATCCATTCAGCCTTGGGCGCTCGCTGCGGGATCAACCATAAAGGAAGGCATTAGTTCTTATGAAAATGGTGTATGCTAATATAAAGAACTGTGGTCATATGCACAGAGACCCTTTGAGTTGTGGAATGGAACCTGTAACAACTGATGGGAAAACCCAGAACTCCTTCACTTCTTCTGAGGGAAAAAAAAATTCCTTTATCTCTAGGAAAGTGCATTACCCTGCCATTTAGTCTGATTTACACATTTTGACCCTGATTCGTCTAATTTTTAATTTCACTGATCAGTGTAGACTTAGGATCTGTGGATCTCCATTACACCTGGGAACAATAACATGGGTAGGAGGAAGACAGAGTTTGCATCACACTCTCTGGTTATTGGGTGACAGTTTCCAGCACTGAAATTTGCCTTCCTGTTTTTAAATCTTTGGCGACCAGGCAGTACACAGGATGCACATGCATTTATTGAGGAAATAGTTCAAAAATGGAACTTCTGAATGTATCCCTTCTGGACACTACAGCCATGCTGACTAAGTCCTGCAGCTTCTTGTTCTTTGGATGCTGAAAAATTACCACTCATACACTTCTAATGATCAGACTAAAAGGGTGTAGCCAGGGGTGAATATTAGTGAGAAAATTAACAACAGTGAACATATTTTTAGAAACATATATTTATAATAAGAAAAAAATATTGTCTGAATAGATTTACCTTTTAACCTGTCTTTATAGAGATAAGAATAATAATATTCTATTATGATTAGTGAGTTGGGATCAAACTGCCTGTAAAGCTGTTTCATCCTATGGCAATATCCTCACTGCACCTCTTTCCTCAGCCCGTGTCACAATAGTGATTGCCAAATCATATAATCGTTAATTGTATTTAGCTCATGTCGCACATTCCAGTTTGTGAAATTATGAGAATGTCGTGGGTCTCATTCAAAACACCCCTGGCAAGGTAAGAGGTAGAGAACATCGAGTGTGATCAGCAGGTATGTTTGTGTGGTATGTTTATTGTGGCCAAAGACAAAGAAAAAGTGTGTGTGTGTGTGTGTGTGTGTGTGTGTGTACATATTCATACACATGCCGTACATACACACACGTGTCATGTATTTCTTTACCCACTCTTTGGTTTTGGCCAAATAGCATGTCAGTGTGTCGGCATTCAGACAAATATTACAAATAAAATGATTATTCAACTTCAAAGGCAGATTGGTTAATGTGCAGTTCTACAGAAGGCAACAAGGAAGAAGGACATGACTTCTCTCATCAAATGTGTCCAAGCAAAGAACAATAGGCCATTTAGGGCTTAATCCTGCATGGATCTTGTCTCAGTCCAGCAGAACATTTAGGCAGTTGCATTATCTTTTCATACAATCATAGAAACTTAGGGCCTGAAGAGGTCATCTCGCCCATCCCCTACCACTTCTAAACCTTTCATCATTTTTGTTGCTGTCCTCTGAGCTGTCTCCAATCTATCTCCATCTTTCCTGTAGTGGAGCACCCAGAATTTTAAACATATTGATTTCAATGGGGCTTCTTACATTCTTAAAGTTGCTTCAAGTTAAGCATGTTCTTATATGTTTCTTTGGATTGGGGGTAGCGTGCTCAGTACCTTGCTGGTTTGAGCTTGTATTATGGGTGAGCTGAGAAGTTGGGAAATGTCTGTAGATCCTAGGAGTGCTGTTAAGCAGAATTACAAAGAAACTGGAGGGATCTGACAGCTTTATATAGCATAGTATATGGATCTGGATGCTTAAGGGATACTAACATCATGCTTCAGGGCTTAAATGAATCTCTAACTATTAGAGTTCAGGGCGAGATGCAGGGAAGGGCTGATTATTCCACATCTGACTATTGAAGGTCATTAAACCTTCTTTTGAAACATCTGGTACTAGCCACTATCAGAGACAAGACACTAGAGGGAGTTCAGGTCTGATCCAATCTGGCAATTACTGTGTGTTTATTCAGTGTTTCATAAAAAGACCGGTGAAGCCAAATGCCCCTGCAGACCAAATTCCTTCTCAAGAGAGACTCTGAACCAGAGATCAGAGAGCTTAATAGAAATTTCCTATAATGTAACTATTTCCTACCCCCACTTTTAAAGGAAGAGCAGGACTGATGCTAAAAGAGCTCTCCTGCCTGTTCACAGTGCTCAGATCTATCTATCTATCTGCAAGCAAAAAGTTCTCTCCAAAGAGGCTGTCGAATTCCCCTTTATATAATTCAAAGAAAGATGGAGTTAAAAACATCAGCGAAAAGAGGAATGTAAACACATTCTACATAATGCTCAGTAGAGCAACTCAGCTGGCCATATCACTGAAAGGCCATTCAATTCACAGAAATGATTTATTTTCATTGGACTCAGCTCACCACAACCAAACCTCCACACAGCAGTCAGAGAAAGAGCTGAGCCTTACGCTGTGCCTTGAAAACTCAGAGTTTTGACCTGTGTATCCAGGGAAATGACCTCCAGGTTTAGAAGAGCCCCCCAGTGAGAATACTCGACCATCACTCCCCACTTATTTAATCTTGGCCTCACTGACGTCTATGGCAAAATTCCCATTAGTTTCAATGACCCAGGATTTCTTCTTAGGTGTAATATCCCCTGCAATTTAGTGGATAGCTGCATTGGGCAATATCTGTGCTTGGGCTGAGTTTCTCATGACAGAGAACATATCAATAATCCACTCAGAAAGTCACCCAAGGTATGGACTACGAGAGAGAAGTCATGTGAAAGACTCAGAACAATCTCCTTTCTGCTCCCACATCTTCTGATGTCCTCACCAGAGAGCAGTGCCCCTTCAAGACTATAATTTTATCCTGAAAGAAAAATATGGCTGCATTTCAGATTCAAATAACCAACAAATTGACTTCTGCAAATTTCTGTCTTGGGCAAGGAGACCTGAAAAGAGTTATTTCCTGATGTAAAAACAAAAGGAGATTTCAGTTCTATTGTAATGGTAATAATGTTCACTCCTACCTTCTGAGACATGTTGTCTTTCTTGATTTCAAAGTATAGGATGCAAGTGTGTTTTAATGTTTGGCATAGCATCCTTTTGAGGGAGAATCCCTGTAGCACTTTTTAGCTCTGATCATCAAGACAAGAGTGGGCAGACTCATTAAAATATACCATATTTCTCTTGGGGACAGGGGATAATCACAGGTAGATGCATTATCTTTAAAAGTTTTGCAAAGGTTTCTGCCACTGAGGAGATATGGGCTCTGTGGCTTATGTAGAACCCATCCCCTGGCTCCCTGACCCAGCGCCTGTCATACAAGGCAGGTTGGAGCAATCCAGGGGAACGTCAAGGTATGGCCAGCCTTGCATTATTATGTGTTTATACTGTACTGGTCCTGATTGGTTTAACATCATTCTCATCATTGATTGCCAAGGGGCTGTAACAGTGTGGCGGAGAGCATGACTTGTTTCCCGGTATGCAGCAAGCCTGCTCCAGCAATGGTACCTGCCATGTTCCATGCTGTTTGCCGGCCCAGGGCGCTACATGCAATGTATGATGCCGGTTTTCGAATGTATTTGAACTCTGGGGGCATGACCTTGTGCATGTCTAACTTTGCAGCCCAATTAAATGTGACTTATGGATGGTTCTGAACAGCCGCCTTCCGACCAGGTTGGAGTTTAGAACTTGAAACACCAGGAAAGCTGGTGGGTGCACAAATTCAGGGTTCCCGTTTGGCCCTGTTGTAGAGCAGTCTCCTCCCAAACCCCACTCCTCTCCTGCTCATGACCTCCTCCCAAGCATCCCCTGGTGGCCTGAGTCTATCTGTAGCACCCTGCAGTCCATCTCTCCCTCCTCCAGACTCCACAGCTGCACTCACAACAGATCAGTCTCACTGGCCCTTCCAGCTGGGTTTTATTTATTTTCCAAGAGACAACGAACCAAAAGGAGAAGAACAGCATAAGGCAATTTTGCTGCTGGCCTTAGTCTCTGCTGTCAAGTTCTTTCCTCCAAGGTTATTGCCAGACTCTGTCTCTAGACTTCCTTGCTGCTCCTTCCTTTCTCTGCAGCTCCTGCAACTCTCTCAGCCACTTCCTCTTCTGCTCCCAGATGATCAGTAAGAGAATCAGCTGATCTGTGTTCAGGTGGGCCTTCTTAGCAGCTAGGGTTGGCTGAGCTCAGGCCTCCAGTCCTTAAAATGCCAAACCACCCCAGTACAGGGCTATTTACAGAGACAGGCCATAATCAACAATCTTGTGCTTTTCTACATCACCTTCCTCGCTTTCTGCTTTACCAGTACAGCTAGCACCAATACCGTGGGTGTTTCTTTCTCCCATTCCATTCCCTGTGTGTTTTCAAATTGCTTCCTCTGCATGGAACATCCTCACCACGCAAGTTCCCCAATGCACCACCCTTTCTTTACTAATAAATAATAATAATTAAGTATAAATGACTTCAAAAGAAAGAGAGAAAAATAAATTCCCAGTCCTTACACACGTTGGTTTCTTTGTATGTGTCCGTCTTCCTTAGATCATAAGGTCTTTATATTAGGGAGTATCTTTAGTTTTTCTGTCTTGTAAATTACACACTATTGACACTAAACAGACAAATAATTGATATGTCACAAACAAAAAAATACCTTTTGTCATAAACGTTGGTCTCATCAGTGTTGTAAGCCTTAAAAAATAGAAAATACACAAAGGCTTAAAAGGTTTCAAAGTCAAGCACTTTCAAGTTAGGAAACACCAGAATGAGCGTTGCCCACTCAACATTAACTCTGCAATAAATGAGGCAGGGATCCTACAGACAACAGACTCCTGCAATACACAGCCCCAGAGCAGAAAATCTTGTGCACTGAATAAGGCAGGGGTACTGACGGGAAAAAATAACATGGGATCATGTAATTAAAATCTGCATCATCACGCAAAGGCACAAGACGTCTGAATTAAGGGTGCCAGGGCAACATTTATTTGGACATTTGCTAACCTGAGAATGCTAAAAGTTGTAACCTTTTAATCCTTTTTAAAACCTTGACTTTGTATATCCGAATTAGTTGACGGCTTAATTTATTATTGAAAGCTAAACTAAGAAACATTAAATGAAGGGTTTTTCGTTTGTTAATTTCCTTATTTTTTTAATAGAAGAAAAATTATTATATAAGTGCTGTTTAAACAATGAACCTCTTAATCATCTGTTGTTTTCAGTATATATTTTATTGCCATTCTTATCTTTGTGAAGGTCCCTTTTCACCACTCAGTGCTGTGCTGAACACAGTATTGACAGTAATTAAATTAAACTGTATTAAAACAAAACTCATTTTATGCAACTTGAGTTTCAGTGAAAGTTCTAAGCTCCAATCCTCAATTTGTAAGAAGCAGATAAACAATATCCAAGAAAAAGAGCTGGATTTTTGCATATCACTTTCACCTAGCTCTTACTAAGGAAAGTAACAAACACTGGCCCTTTGAAAAGAAACACTGTACCGTACCACAGTACAAACCCAAATGAGCCCAGCAGGCGGCTGTCCTGCTTATCCAAATCTGGTCCTGTTTCATTACAAACGTCCTTTCTGTGACGATGTTCTGGTAAGAAGGGGGCAAGCAGTTGTCAAAGGTAGCTGTTGCCATGGCAGCCAGGGGGCTAGTCATTCTCCCCAAGCGTGACAAGGAGCTGGAGGCCGGGAGTGCTGAGTGGTGGGTTATCTCTGATGTCACAATGCTACTGCCCAGGCAGCACCAGTGGGCAGCAAATGTGCAGTGTGTGTGTGTGTGGGGGAAATAGGCTTTCCCAGTGCTCCCGTTTCCCCAAATTTCCTAAAGAAACCTACAACATAACACCGAATGCACACTAGTGATTGTTCCAAACACATACTAATTAGTAGCTGGAATTTGATTCAAATTCCCCATGGCATGTTTCGAACTCAGTGTTCCAAAACAAGGAGAGACCTCGTAAAACAGAAAATTTGGAGGCTCTGGTGTTTTTGTGGTTGTGTTAAAATTGAATACTGCGACTTTAAATTTTGGGCACAGTTCCTGGACCTACTTGCATCCTAGACAGCTCAGTGGGGGCTTAGCAGCAGTCAGTCAGCAGGTACTCAGTGAATTGTGCCTCTCTGTTATAGGCAGTAGCTTACATTCTCTCCCTCTGATTTTGGGGCTCTTGTGTGTTATTGTTCTTGCTGGAAGTTTGCAATGTCTTGCAAACTTCTCTGCTTGTGTGCCACAAAACCTAAAAGACACAATCTCATTAAAAAATGAAATAAAATTCTGCAGCCAAAAGTCCTAACTTCTCCCATACTAATTTCCCCCTACTCTTACTCACACCTTCTTATCAACTGTTTGAAATGGGCCACCTTCATTACCACGACAAAAGTGATTTTTCCTTCCTTGGTATCCTACTCTTAATTCAATTGTCTCGTTAGACTGACCTCCCACTTGGTAAGGCAACGCCCATCCTTTCCTGTGCTGTGTATTTATACCTGCTACTGTATTTTCCACTCCATGCATGTGATGAAGTGGTTTCTAGTCCACGAAAGCTTATGCCCAAATAAACTTGTCAGTCTCTAAGGTGCCACAAGGACTCCTCATTGTTTTTGCTGATACAGACTAACATGACCACCACTCTGAAAAAAATGGAAAGTTTTCCAGGAGAACATTTGTTTTCAGCTGGGAAATGTTGACACATTCCTTGGGAACACGTCCATCTCAATGACATTTTGTTTGGTGGGGGTCCCAACCAAAATGGGATCGTGGGGGAGTTCAGAGGTTGTTGTAGGGGGGTCACAGCATTGCCACGCTCAATTCCGTGCTGCCTTCAGACCTGGGCTCTGAGGGCAGCAGACAAGAATCTTTCTGAAGTTAGAGGAGGTTCGAAGATGTGCAAGTGGGTCCCAGCTTCTGGCACCTCAGCTGGGGGCTCCTACCTACTAGTCCCCTTAAGCAAATTAAGACAAGGGCCAATTTGGGGGCATCCTTAAAAATGGACCCCTGAGCCACAGAAGGAACTGCAAGGGAAGCCCTGAGCCCCAGCTGCAGATGCCAGGCAGAAGCCCCGAGCCCAGGCACCCAGTGTGCCGGCAGGAGTGGGAAGGGGCATGAAAGTCCTGAGCTCAGCACCCCAGGCTTCGCTGCAGCCACGGGGGTCAGAAGCCCTGAGCCCAGGCACCCAGAGATGTGGCTGGAGCAGAAGTTGCCAAGGCCAAACCCCTGAGCCCAACGCAGGGCTGATGCAGTGCACTCTCTTCTGCATGCCTCTGGTGCATCTGATATCCCCAGCCCAGCAGACAAACAGCTGGGAGGACCCTACTGGGTTCTCCTGGCTGGGGGGAACAAAGCAGGACGGGGAGATCGGATTTCACGGGGCAGGGCTACTTCGATCTTGCCAAGAAAGGCACAACAGGAACCAACGGCTGTCAGTTGAAGCCAGAGAAATTCAAATGAGACGTAAGGCACACATTTTTGACAGTGAGGGAGACTAACCACTGGAACAAATTACCCAAAGAAGAGGTGGATTCTCTGTTTCCTGGTATCCTCACATCACAACTGGTTATCATTCTGGAAGGTGCCATGGCACCTTTTCGTGAACTACAAGCAATTGGGCTTAATATGGTGGTAAGTGTGTGAAATTTCATAGCCGGTGAAATAGAGGGCGGATTAGGAGATCAAATAGTTTCACAATCTATGTCTGTATGGAAAACCCAGTGTGGGGTGAGGAATAGACTCTGCTGTTTTACTGGGTGGCCTGCTTGATCCCCAGAATCAATAATGAGCAAGTGGGGAGATCCAGGGTGCAGCTCAAACATCCAGCCGGGCTGGCCAGGGGCAGACATCAGGCCTGCAAGGGAAAGGTGAGTGTGGCAGTGACTTCACAAAGGCCTTTGGCAGGAACTCAGCCTATTGGGCAAAGATGATGAGGTGGGTGTGACCCCACAGAGCTCCCTTGACAACAGCCCGGCAGGACAGGGATGCGGGGCAGAGGGAACCTCGGAGACCCCTGTAGCCTGCCTGCAGCAAGCCTCCATCTCGCGGTCTCTCGGTGAGGACCAAGAGACGGTTGGTGTGGAGGAGATTCTCTGGGATTGTTTTCATTACTGTGTTGATTTTGTGGAAAGAAATCATCATCTGTGAAGAAGGTAAGAAAAAATATAGGCTCTAAGTAAAAGATGGGGGACTCTATCCTAGCAGATTCAAAGGCATCCCCACCCTCCCAGTGAAAAAGGTTTTCCTAATATCCAAGTCTTCCACACTGCAACGTGAGATCATTGCTCCTTGTTCTGTCGTCTGCCAGCTCTACGAATTTTATGAGAATCAATCTTTCATTAGGAAAATAATTCAAAATACAAATACAAAAAACTTGGAGTGAAATCAATCCATCCTGATCTTTAGTATTTCGGGGTGTGGGCCTCGGAGGCCAGACTGAGACCCTCATTGGCTCGGGACACCCAGGAAGCCAGTAAAAAAATTCAAGTCCTCTTAGCAACCAAGCCTCCATAATCCAAGGAACACTTGAGGGCTGCGGGAGACAGAGGGGTGCTGAGAATGTCTAACTCATGATTGCAGGTACAGAGATGTGTTATTGGCTTTGAATGGGGGACAAGTATCAAATCCATCGGGATTCTTGCCCCAAACAACCATCACTCATTGTCCTTTCGAGCACAAGGGCTCTAACATGTTTGATGTAATCAAATTTCTTGCCTGCTAGGACTTAGAGAATTTTCTCCATCCCCATGATACAGAGAGAGAGTGAAAAGAAGTGACCTTTCTTTGGTCTCGCACCAAGGTCATGCTGGAGCTAAAAAAGGAAGCATAAGAAAAAAGTTGAATCAAAATGTTTTGCATTTAAAACGGATTTCTTAAACAAAGGAAATTTGAAGTGTGGTTAGTGAACTGAAATGATACGTTCTGGTCTCCACATGTTTCTAGATTTATGAACCAGTAGATCCATCCCCTCACACATAATTTTTATCCATAGATTGAGGGAGGAAAACAAGTTTGCCTGTTTTGTGAACTCCCTTTTTTGAATTTCAACAAACTAGTCATTGAACTGAACTCTTTGAATAAACTGAAATAAACTGCACCTTCCAAGGAAGCTACTGCTGTCCAAAGCTGGGTTAGCGTTTCAGCTAACTTTGCTGTCAGGGCCTTAGCTATCACGTCAGTGGTGTGACTCTCTCAAAAACTTGGCAGTGAACATGTTCCAATTAAATAATTTAAAAAGAAGAGGAAAAAATAACATTAAGAGATTGTCATAAATTTCTCCCTTAATTCTTTTTGTCAAGCTGGGCCTTACAAATCTCTAAGGATGAAGATTCCACCTCCTCCATAGGTCACACTCAGAGCCAGGGAGACTGGGAATCAAGTCCCACTGACACGTCCCAGCGCTGGAAGGGAGTGTTCCTCTCGTGGTTAGTGCGGGAGCCTGGACAAAGGACTCCTGGGCTCCATCCCCGGCTCTATCCCTGACTCCCAGTGCGACCCTGAGGCAGTGGCTTCTCCTGCCCAGGCCTCTGTTTCCATCAGTGGGGCTGGGGACACTCCCCTACAGCCCTTGGGTCGTCACGCTTCAGGAATGTGCGTGAGGTATGAGGAGATGGGAGGTGTGCGGCTGGCCATTGGTCAGTGTTGTGAACCCCCACTTGCTAGCCTGGGTGTATTCATCCCCTGGCAATAAAACATCATCTTGTTTTCACAGCCACTTTCGATCTGCAGGCTTCTACCCCCTGCTCTGCTGGCAGGGCATTGGGCAGCACCCTTTCCAGCCCACCTGGGTGTGGGAGATCGAGGAGGAGGGCAAGAGACTAAGCATCAGTGAGTATCTGCCACCCCGCGCTTTCCCATCTAGAGCAAGGGAGTGGAGTTCTCCAGAGCCATCCCCAGTGTGGTGGGAATGGCCCAGCAAGAGGGCTCCCAGCCCTTCCCTTGCAGGAGATTGTTCCCCACGTTGAGAGTCTTTGGGGAGAGCAGAACCTGCCAGGTGCTGAACACCCACAACTTCAATCAGTGAAATCAGTGGGAACTGAGGGCGACTCCTGTCTCCTAGGACTGGCACCTTGTGAACTTTCGCTGGAGACTATCTGGGTGCTGCTCTTTCCCTGGCCTGGGAAGGAGCGGGGACTGCTGGGGTGCAGGGAGCTGCTTGTCCAAACTAACGGAGAGCCCCACTGTTCTGAAAGGACGAGACTCTCCCGGTGTCACAGGGCCACAGGGGTGAGGGGGAACGTTGGGAGCAGCCTGTGCTGTGAGCTGCTGCCAGTGAGTGTGGATGGCAGCCCCCGTGCCCTGGGGTGGGGTGTGCGGTGAGGAGAAATTGCCTCAGCAATCAGAGGTTGGCAGGGTGCAGGCAGGCACGTCAATGAGCGGCTGCCTTGAGCCCAGACTCATGGCTGCTCCTCACTCAGTCCCAGGATGCAGCGGCTGAAGCAGATGCTGAGGAGGAAGGCCGGGCAGGTGGCTCTGGAGCTGGTAGGGAGCAGCGGCCGGCTTGCCCAGGAGGAGAGCGGCCCCTCTGTCCCCGCGGGCAGGGAAGAAGCCAGTGGCCAGGCGAGGAGGAGGAGCTCCCTGGCCTTGTGGAGGAGGAGGAAGACACCAGCTCCCTGAGGCACCTTCTGGTCCCAAATGGAAGTGGCCCAGGGTGATGCTCTGTGGGAGGGACCCAGGAGCAGGCGGGAGCTGGGCATGGCGGCTCTGCAGCTTCCTTCACAGGAAGCAGAGGAGCCAGGAGCTGCGCCCCAGTGCCCAGCCAGAGCCATCCACCAGCCTGGCCACTGAGGAGCCCCCAGCTAGCCCAGAGCAGGAGCTGGGCGACTCTGGCATGGGGACCAGCAGCTCCACCTACTCCCGAGGGACCAGCAGCCCCTCCGTGGGGTCTGACAGCCCTGAGGCTCAAGGCTCCCTCTTTGCAGGTGAGGGGAGACCCAGGGGACATGGGGGAAGATAGGGGCATTGGGGAGTAGTACCACCCTGTGCCCATTGGCTCACCAAGGTGCCAGGACTGAGCCACGGGAGCCCCACTGACACCAGTGGGAGTGGCCCAGCCACACTCCGTGGCAGGGGATGCTGGGCAGAGTTGGGGGAGCTCCAGCCTCCCCTGATGATTTTGGGGGGGAGGGGTTGATGGCCACAGGGCCCTGAGGCTGACGGGGCTCAGCCATCTCTGGGAGGGGCAGGGAGGGGCCCTCGATGCTGTGGGGTTCCTTGAAGAGGAGGGGGGACATTGAGCCATTTCTCTACCTTGCATTCCCACAGCATCAGCACAAATGACCCTTTCTCCTTCTCTCCCTGGTGCAGAGACCCTCAGTGTCCAGCTGGAGGAGGTGGCGATGAGGAGGAGGAGGAGGAGGAGGAGGAATTGTCCCCTGAACAAGACACCATCAGGGTCATCCAGCAGCACCTCCAGGGCAGAGCTGAGGTACAAAAATCTTCCAGCTGCGCTGCCCCCAAGTCTGTCCTGCCCCTTGTTCCATCCCCACCCACACTGGGGGGTCTTGTCCCAGAGAATCCACCCCCAATAGGGGGTACTTCTCCCCTGTTACCTGGCACCCCAAAGTAGGGGCATTTGTCTCACGTAGGCCAAAGTGTCCGCTCCCCGCAGACACTGTCCCAGTTACAACCCCGTCTGTGCAGGGTGACACTGGTTTGGGGAAGCAGGGCGGCTTTCCCTTTCCATCTCCATGGGGTTCCTGAGCCCTGGAGCTGGTGTAGGTGGGGTGGGGAGGTCCCTACCTGATCATCTCTCTCTTTCTCCACCAATCCCACTCTTAGTGGGTGGAGGACAGGGACAAAGAGCTCCGCTTCCTCCATGCTGTCCCACATCTGTGCTTCTCGGCACAGAAGCAGGGGCGGGACACTCTGGAGCCACAATTCTCCAAAGCGGCCCTTGTGGAGAGCATTGCGGTGAGTGGGACCCTGTGCCTGGCCCCTGGGGTGAGGAAGCCAGACATGGGAACAAGAGTTAGTGGGGCTGGAGGGGTAAGGTGAGGAGGAGGGGTTCCTGGGGATGAGCGCAGGGGAGCAGGGAAGGGGAAATTCTGACACTGATGCGGAGCTGGCATTCGGGAAATTGTAAGGCCAGAGGGACAGCTGAGGCTGAGGGGAGGGAGGAATTGGGTGGGAGAGGGGGAAGGTAGGAATAAGTTTGTTGGATGGGAGGAATGGGGGGCCTAGCTGGTTGGGGTGACACTGGCTGTTTCTGCAGAGCACTTTGGCATTCTCCCTGGGAAGCGCCTGAGAGTCTGCAGGCCCTGAATCTCACATGGGATTTTATCTCCTTGGGGTCTCTCAGAAGCTGATTGAAAATCTGCCCAGGGAGCCTTTGCCGAGCTCCATCCCCTCCAGCTCCATGGCTGTGGTTTGCAGCCACAGGTACCAGGACCCTCCCATCCAGCTGCCCTAACCCTGGTGCTGATCCTCTCTGGCCTAGATTACCCCCAACCATGGCTGTTTGCATCCCCCAGCAGAGAAGGTGGGAACATCCCCTCTTTCCTGGCTGGGGGGTGATTTCACTCCCATAATGTTACAGTGGCCATAGGGAGGGGATCACTGCCGGGGAGCAGGGTCATGTGCATGGCAGTGCCAGTGCCATTCGGGTGCTGCCAAGCATAACACTGGCTCCTCTCTCCCGCCAGCAAACTGAAGCCGCCACTTGCCCTGGAGCTGGAGTCACGCCTCCTGCGGGCTCTACTCTACACCATCTTCACCATGGGCACTGGGCAGGACACCACCCACTTCCGGGTAGGTCATAATCCTACTTCTCTGTCCCCGGAGCAGGAGTGGCCTCTGGTCCCTGCTCCCTTGGTTTGATGGAGCTGCTGAGAATAGGGGAGAGGTGAGCAGAGCTGGGAACAGGCCCGGGCAGGGTGGGGCTTGGGGGGAACAACACAAACTGTCAGGGAGGACCCCTTCCCTCCAGAGGGAATTGACTTACCCCTCTGTGGCTGATCCCAGCCTTCCCTCTTCTTCTCACTCCCTGCTCTGCTGCCTGGACTCTTCCGGGGATCCTACCTCCCACCCATTGCAGTTTGGTTGTTCCAAACTCTGCTGGGTACCAGGACCTGAACAGAGAACTGCTAAGGGCAAGGATTGAAGAGCCAGCAGGC
This sequence comes from Natator depressus, assembly GCF_965152275.1. Lineage (NCBI taxonomy): Eukaryota > Metazoa > Chordata > Testudines > Cheloniidae > Natator > Natator depressus. The sequence goes on from NC_134239.1 coordinate 4,652,239, forward strand.
ATCCGGCCATGAACTCTTGCTAAGTGTCCCTGGAGTGATGTGAATGGCAGAGGCCAGGATGTGCCTTTTGGGTCTGGCCAGGGCTCCCCAGAGAATCCTCCTGGTCCCCTGACCGATGTAGCCCCATGTCCAATGACTGACGGGTGCTCCCTCTTCTTGCAGGCTCTGCACAACACCTATTTAGAGAGCTTTGGACGCCATGCTCGGGGGCCTGATCACCGAGACCCCCACCACAGACAAGCTGCACCACCTCTTGGAGGTGAGCAAAATGGGAGGGTCTGGGGGGGAATTTCCCATGAACCTCGTGGGAGGGCTGCAAAGGAGAGACTGGAAGAACCATGTTTCCGTTTTGTCCTCCCATCTCGGTCCCAGCCGGCCACACTTTCCCAGAGCCGTCAGTGCAGTGCAATGTTGGGGCCCTTCCGCCATCCGGGGTAGTGGTGGACAGGAAGTGGGGGCAGAGGGAAATAGCTGGGACTGTAACCCAGAGCTCTGTATGGTTCCACTGAGCACTAACAGTGAGCACCAGGCCTGGCTGGGGACTGAGAGACTGAAATCCGTGTGCGATCTGGGACACAGGCCTCTGAGAAAAGTCACTGGCTCCTTCCTAGGGAGACCCTGAGATACAGGAGGAGCCTCAGGGAATCAGCTCTTCTATCCTAGGGACATGGCAGGTCCCGGAGGGATTGTCCTCCATCCATCCTACCAAGGCCTCTGGAGCTGGGGTCTGGGGGCCCAGGGCATGTGCCTTGATCCTGATGGGCTGTTCATGGATCAGGGGTTCAGAGCAAATAGACCAGCCCCAAGGCCGAGCTTTGTCCCAGGCTGGAGAGACACTGACAGCTTGTGCCCAGCAAGACGTGGGCAGTGTCATGAACCCCCACATGAGGAGTCAGATATTCCACCCTGAACACAAGGTCTCAGCCCCGTGTGGCGTGGGAGAGGCTCATTTGTAGAGCATGTAAGCCTGCCCGCTTACCCTCCCCTACCTTCTTCTCCCACAGCATGTCCATTTCTGGATCAACTCCAGGAACACAAAAAAGAGAGCTTGGGCCATACGGAGCAGTGCTGCCCTGCTCCGATTCACCACCTCCCTCTCCGGATTTGATGTAAGTGACCTTTGACCCCAGCATCCTGCAGAGCCAGGGCTTGAGTCAAATTCCTCATCCCCTGGTTAAGTGGTCCCCCCTGGCTCCGTAAGGGACTGCGATGTTCCATAGGCCACTGGCTGGCAGGGTCGTGCCTGGCCTCAGTGCCCTTGTTACTCTGGAGAAGCCTGGCAGCGAGTGCTCATAGAGGGCCCAGGCCCTGGTCCCTTTGCTCCAAGCTCCCTTGGGGACAGAGAGAAAGGAGGCTCTAGTTCTTCTCTCCCAGCGCCTCCTACAGATGGATGGGAGCAGAGCTCTGGCCCAGGGGAACTGGGGAGCTGAAGGCAGAATGTTGATGGATTCCCCTCTTCTCCTCCTCCACCAGACCTCCTCCGATTTCCCCAAGGCGGGCAACTTTGTGTTGCAGCTGGGTCTCTACATCTCTGACCCAGCCAACAACATCATCAGGCAAGCCAGGGATGGGATAAATTGGCTGCAGAGGCTCCTGCTGCAGAGGAGGGGTAAGAAACCCAGCTGGGCAATGGGTTTCACTCATAGAGGTGAGGTCTTGTCTGTTAGACTAACTGCAGCAGGGCAGAGGGACCCCAATGGAAAGAAGGCCCCTGTTTTGGGCCCTCAACTTGCTGGCCAAGGGACCTTACAGAAAGAAGCCCCCTCCTCTGAGACTGACCCCAGCTTAGATGATGACTCACACTCATCTCCCTAATTCAGGGAGAGAGGAAGGGGATGAACATGCCAGGGAAATTGGCTGCTTTACCTCAGAGCCTGGCTCTGTCCCCCTGTCCAGGGAAATCAGCCCACCCAGGGGGCTGCCAGCTGGTGCGGGGACAGGAACGGAGCTATTTAGACACGTGGAGGGAAAGAGCCCATCATGAGGGCAGGGGCAGGACTACAGGGGATGGACACAAAGCTTGTAGGATGTCACCAGTTGGGTAGCTAGGGTCAGATCCTGATGTCAGTGGGTGTGGGGGGTTCTCAGTGAGTTATACACCACCATTAACAGGCACCCACTCCCAGAGCACAGTGACCCTAAGGGTCACATGATTACTGTGATGAATGAGACAAATCCCGCTTGAGGTACTAAACTACCTGGTGGGGACCCTGCGAGTCCATTGGGCCGTGGATGCCACGAGGACCCCAGCCAGTGTTCACCCAGCAAAGGGAACAGAAGGAAACAGGCACTAAAGCCAGATGCCAAACCTCCCCAATGGGTGTGTCTTTCTCCCCCAGGGCTGAACATCAGAGCGGCGAGTGATCTCTGGTGTCGGGACGGGCTCCAAGACACCGAGCGCCTGGCCTACAGGAACATGGCCAGGGTGGGGGAGGTAAGGACTCTCCGCTGGTGCATTGCAGCAGCTCAGGTGTGGAACAGTGCGTGTGTTCTGTAGGGTGAGGGATAGCTCTAGCGGTTTGAGCATTGGCCTGCTAAACCTAGGGTTATGAGTTCAATCCTTGAGGGGACCATTTAGGGATCTGGGGCAAAAATCTGTTGGATGATTTAGTTGGGGATTGGTCCTGCTTTGAGCAGGGGGTTGGACTAGATGAACTCCTGAGGTCCCTTCCAACCCTGATATTCTCGGATACTTATTTCCAGCAGAGAGTGTTCAGCTGCAAGAGGCTGAGGACCCTGGGTTGGATGGAGCCTTGCTAACGGTCCAGGCTTGTGTGTGTTGCATGGATCCATGGTTACGTGGCATAAAAGGGATCCTCTGGGGGGTTGAGTTAATGAAGGATTGTATCTCCAGGGATCTGGCTCTGCTCACTGTCTCCCTGGCTGACGCCCTGGTCTCTGAGAGGGGAGCCCTTGGCTCAGTGAGTTGGGAAGCTCACACCAGCGATTGCTGGACCAGATCCTCGCTGGTTTCCCTGCACCTGTGGAAGCACAGACAGAGTGTAGGATTTTTCCAGCACCATGGCCAGTCAGAGAGCAGAACCTGACCTGCCCCTGACCTGGGTGTTGGGTGAGGGACACTGAGCTCCTTTCCTGGGCTGAGTCACTGCACCATATGTGACGCTCGTGGGATTGTCGGTGGGGTGGGGAGCAGGAACGGAAGCAGATCGAAAAGGCCCCTAACCTCTAGCAGCTGAGCTGCAGGAGATAGCGCTGCTGGGAGCAGTAGCGGGGCCTTTGTTGTCTTTGTGAGCTGGGTTCCAGAGCGCGCAGACACGTTCCCAGCATGTCATGGCACCTGTGGTGAATCCTGCTCCAGAAAGAGCTATTCCACAGTGCCTGCAACCTCTTACTGAAGGGGGTTCCTTGGTCCATGGGCCCCAAAAGTTAGCTGCCCCAGGACTCTCGTCCACCTTGTGAGATGCTAGAGGGATTTGGAGCCTGGTTCTGGGTAATTGACAAGGGCTCTGGTGCTGTTGGTTTTAGGTCTTTGGAGGTATCTTCATGGAAGGCCAGAGAAGATCTTTCCTCCAGGTGGTGCTTCTGGCCATCCATGACCCCCAGCTCCGTGTCAGCCAGGCTGGGCTTGTGCTGACATATTCCATACTGGGGGAAGTCGGCCAGCTGATACGGAGTGAGGTAACCAAAGAAGGTTCATTTGGGGAGGGACCCCCAGGGCCTTTCACCTCCAGGACATTGACAGTCACTCCCATCCCATCCCATCCCATCCCCATTCACTGACCTGGGAGCAAGGAGAGGATGAACCCAGGCAGGTGCCATTGATAGGTGCCAGCTTGTCCCCTGAGCAGCTCAGAGCAGAGCAGACCCAGCTCGGCTATTTCCTAACAGGCATCGCATCAACATGACATGCTGCTATTGCTCATGCTAGGGGCTGCCAACTCCCCCTGTGAGAGTTTCATACCCCTCCGGGCCTCAGGCTGGTTCCTAGGGCCCTAGTATCATGTTATCCCAGCCACCACCTCCTCTGGCAGAACTGGAGGAGTCAGTCAGCAGAGGCTGCTGAAGTTCCCCATTCTCCAGAGCTACTGTCCATGGCATCACCTTAACAACAGGGGGGTCCCTTGGGAAAGGTGTCCACATCCTCTCACCCCACAGAACTACTGCCCAGAACCTTCCAGCCCCTCAGCTGGAGGGGGAGTGGGTGGCTGAGGGGATTCTGGGGAGAGGAGTTTAATCCCCGGCTGGGTTGGGAGGTAGAACAGCTCTCCCAGGGGGACTGAGAGGACGGGGGCAGGAGTTCATTCAACAATAGTGGGAGTGGGGTTGGAGGTCACTAGGGAGGAGACAAGATTTCATCGTGGGGGTTGGATGGGGGAATCCATCCCTCAGATGTGGGGAGGTTTGGGATGGAAATTTTGGTGGTTCCCATTGCCATTAATGTCCTTCGTTGCCATGCGTGTCAGAGTCTCTGACTGATTCTTGTTCCCTTGCAGCAGGAGGACCTTATAGCGACGATAATGGCCCACCTCTTCTATATCTGGTGCTTCTGCCAGGTTCCCAAAGAGCTGCAGGAGCTGTGCTGAGTGGGACATCCTTGAAGGGCTCCCCCTTCCCATGTCCAGAAGCTCCCACTCCCTGCCGCAGGTACTGCTATTTCTCATTGGGCCTGGAGGAGAAGGGCTGGGGGGAGTGGACATAAACCCCACAGCACTGAGAGAAACCCAGACGGAGCACCTCGCTCTCACCACCATGTCCCACCCCAACCCCTGGAGCTGGGGCCAGGCCAGATATGGTCCCTGCCCCTTGCCCAGAGGCCAGTTTCGGAAGGATCAAGCTGTCAGGGCCATGGGGCTGGCCCAGAAATGAGAGCATCCTCAGAGCCAGGGGTTATCCTCAGTAACTTTTGCAGTTTGGGAGGGGTGGCCAGATGTTGAGCCCCTCCCCTGTCATCACAGCTCAGACCTCCCCGTGGCCCATGTCACCCCGTCACAGTGAATGTCTGACCATCCCCCACCTGGGGCCCAAGCCACACACATGGTATCTGAACCCTTCCCATCCACAAATGAACCCCCCCACCTTTAGCACCCTGGGGCAAGGAAGGATTCTCCCCATCTGGTAGGTGGGGTCTGAGACACAGAGGAAGGGCTGTGCTCCTGGTCACACACTCCTGGGGGTAGATCTGGGAACTGGACTGGGTCCCAGGCTAGTCCCTTTCCTTCAGGGGCACCTTTGTTTTCTGTCCCTTTCCCCAAGGGGCACCTTCACTTTCTACCCTTTATTCTCCCCTCCTGCTTGGGGGGTCTCTGAGTACGAAATGAACAGGGATGGTGATGGGGTCCTGGCTCATAGCCTGGATGGGAGCTCCCCTTGGCTTGGACCACAGGGTCAGAGACACCTTTGTCAGCTTGCTCTCCTTCTTTTATTCCCAGGAAGGAAGACCCCTGATGAGGGGTCTATTGGGATCCAGGTGGGCAGTGTCTAGGAGAACCTGTAAGTCATCCTGGTTCCCACCTGCATGCACCACCCTGTCCTGCCCTGCCCTCCGGTTCCTCGTTATTGAATCTTGCTTGACTCTTGGCTCCGGTCTCTGGCTATGACTTTGGCATGACCCTTGGCTCCAGATGTTGGTTACCAACCCTGGCTCAGTATTCTCCTTGCCCTTCTCTAGCCTCGCTACAGGCCCTCCACCCACCCGCACCCGCATTGCCTCCTCCTCCTGATCTTCCTCAAGCCCTCAGATTTTGACTACCCGGCTTTGACCTTCGGCCTGTATCTGGACTCTGGTCTCTTGACTTGGCTGATCTTTGGTCTCTGACCACCCGGCTTCGACTTCTGGCCTGGACTTGGACCCTGGCTCTGGTTCTGCTTCTGTTTTGTTGTTGGACTCTGATCTCGGTTTAGACCCTGGTGTGTCCCTGGTCCTTGATTCTAGCACCACTCTTAGCCTAGGCACAATCCTGCACCTCACTGCGACCTGCGCTCCAACCACTGGGCCTAATTATCAGATGCAGCATGTGACATCAGGGAGTGCAACTTTTTGCAGAAAAGCAAGGTCTCTGCAAGTAAGTGGCCCATATGCAAGAGGGACACACCACACCAGGTGTGAACTATGACTTCAGTACATGAGCCTGGCCCGGGGACACCCCTACTGGAGTTGTTGAATGGAAATGACTGAAAATGTCGGGGTTCCTTGAACCAGCCTCCACCCCTGGACCTACTCCACCATTCTTGACTCAGACACCCGGCATTCCTGATAAATACCCGGATTACATGGATACCTTTGAAAGAAATGTGGACTCGTTGCCTCTGCACCAGGACTATGACTGCCCTCTTGACCTACAGCCTTGGTTGAAAGTTACCTTTGGCTGTATTTACACATTGTTGGAACCAGAATTTTTGGCTCTCCCAGCATACAGTCATGAAAACCGGTCCAAAGGGTTTATTAGCTACTCAGTGTTTCCCACGGGTGTCCAGGGCCTTTTGGGGAAGAAGAAATGTAGGACTCTACTATGCTTCTGTTTAGACAATTGCCCCTGAAGAAAGTGATCGTTTGGAACCATAACCCCCTGCTGTGAATCCCACAATTGTTGGCTCACAGGAAATTTGCAAAGGTTTTTATCAAACTACATCTGCGAGGATTTGCAATCTAACACTCATTTGGGCAGTGGACAAATGGAAGACAGATTTCAAAACACATTATGGACATTTTAACTCTCTGGTATGCTATTTGGGCTCACTAACAGTCCCCTGCCCTTGCAACACTTCATCGGTGATGTATCTGGGGACATTGTGGATCCATAGAGTGTCATCTATTCAGGTGACATACTTCTCTTTTTGGAGAACCCAGAGCAGCACACGCACCACAGCCAAAACTTTCTACCATTCCTCTTCCCTAATGCTTAATGCAATGACTTCTCCCTAGGAAGAGAGGTGTGTGGGTGTACCTTAGGCGTGGCCTACACCAGAAAATTAGGTTGTCATAAATCCACATCCCTGAGCGATGTAGTTAAGCCAACCTAAGTGCCTATGTAGGCAGTGCTAAGTCAAAGGAAGAATTCTTCCATCAACCTAGCTCCTCCCTGTCGGGGAGGGGGATTGCCTACGCCAACAGGAGACTCCCTCCCATCAGTGCAGGTCGCGTTTACGCTGTAGTGTTTTAAGGGTAAACCAGCCCTTACATTAAGTGGACCTAGCCTTGAGCCACACAGGCTATTTCTATACTGCTGCTGGGAGCTCGGGTAGGCAGACTCACTTTAGCTCCTGCAGATCTAGTGTGCTACAACTTGCCATTTAGCTATTGCGGCACAGACAGTGACTCTGGGTAGCCGCATGAGTTTGGACTCAGGGGTCGCGCAGGCTTGGAGACGGCCAGCTAGTTTCAGCTGCCACAGGTCCTGCAATGTCCACATTACTATTTGTAGCATGCTAGCTTGCGTGCACTCTCTGAGGTGCAGTACAGACACACCCACAGTTGCTGTAACAACGGGCTGCTTGGAATTTCTCTTGGTTCAACAGAGACCTAGCACAGAAAATAGAATCCAAAGAAGCAATCAGATGTTTAAGCATATAGGAGAGAGGACCTTTAACCAAAAAGTGCTGCTCAATATTAATTGTAATATATCATTATAAAAATGGTCCCTTCTGGCCTTAAAAACTGAAAATCTATCTTGTCCCTTATGCAGTCTGACGTTTTGGTTTTGCTTTCCTGGCTCATGCTGGATATAGGAGCACAGTCCCCGATCCTCAACGGTATTTAGGCACCTAACTCCCAAGGATTTGGGCCATAAGAAATTATCTTAATGGATCAGATTACAGTGGTGCCCAACCTTATTACACAGGAGGGCCACGTAAACCAAACAGTGGGGGCAAGCAATTTCTACACATTTTAATAAGCTTTAAAGTCGCCGATATTGATTTATATTTTAAGATCAGCTTGTTTCCTCTGTCTTTGGGTAGTTTCTATGCACAGGATTATCTATTTGCACACATGTATAAACTAAAATGATGTAAACATCACACCAAAACACTAATGAATTGGCCCATGGGTGCTGGACCTAGGGGGGCTTCTGCACCCCCTGGCTTGAAGTGGTTTCCATCATGTACAGGGTTTAAAGTTTGGTTCAATGGCTTTAAGCAGCCCCACTATAAAAATTGTTCCAGCGCCCCTGAATTGGCCATCAGTAGATTGTGTTCAAGTGGCCTGCAGACTTTACAAAATCCTCTGGTGGTCCATATATGGACTGCAGGCCATAGGATGGGCACCCCGGTATCAGAAGAATGGGAGATATAATCCTGCTAGACACCCCAGCTGTTTGAGGACAACTGCCACACAAGACACCCAAACAATAACTCCCCTAGGGCAGCAGGGAAACTTTTCCAAAGAGACATTTTTGGTTTTCAGCCAAAAGTTTCAGGCTGAACATTTCTGGGGTTTAATATTTTCTGTAAAAAACAACAACAAAAACAACAGCAGCAAATTTCCTGTTTAAAAACTCCCCTGTTTTGTGACAAGCATGAGTATTTCCATTGTTCAGTTCTGAATTTGCCAAGTTTCCATTTCACTGGGGAGAAGTTGTCATTCAGCTCTTCATGGGAACCCCAGAGAATGTTTCACTGGCAGTTACTGAACTTAGAACACAGAACCGTGCGTGAGCTGTTCAAATCCTTTGTCAACAGTTAATGTCACCTGCCACTGAGCTGCCCATTCACACAACTTCCAGCTCGGTCCCTCTGAAGTTTTCACTCTCATTCCCCAGCCTGGACTCACCAAAACAATTCCATGTTGTCTGCAAATTTTGCCACCTTACTGCTCGCTCCTTGTACCAGATCATAATAAATATTTGAAACACCACCAGTCCTAATGCAGAACATTGTGTCGACCCATATTTTTCCCTGTTGCTGTGTTGAAACTGACCTTTTATTCTACTCTTTGGCCCAGATGCTCAAAGGTAGGTAGGCTCCTAACTTCCACTGAAATCAAAGGACGTTAGGTGTCTCGATATCTCTGACGACCTGTGCACTTGTTTCCTGTTGCGTAACCAGTTTCTCATTCATGACAGCATTTTGCCTCTTATTCCATGACTACCTAACTTCCTTAATAGCCTCATGTGAGGGACTTTGTCAAAGAAAGTCCAAGTATATTATGTCAGATGGTTCCCCACAGATTCACTCTTTTGTCGACAAAATAAAAGAAAGAATTATAGCAGATCAGTGAGGAATGATTTTCCATAGTAGAATCACAAGTTGTTGGTCTCTATCATGACATGCTCATCCTGGTATTCTTTAATTCCATTTCATCATCATTACTAGAGACACACACACATTATTGCTGATATAGGGTGAGATATGTCCCAGGCCATGCCCTTCATCCCATTACTCTTGGCATCACTCTAGGCTACTGGAGCCCTTTCTGAATCCCTGAGTCTGCCAGTGCCCCTCAGTCCTGATCTCCAGCCATTTTTCCCACTCCAATCCCAGGCTTTTAGACATCTCTTGGGGGGAAAGAAGCATCTTAATCCTGATCCATTGCATTCTATGTGGTAACTGCTTATAAAGTTTTCTATCTCTGGGCTCTCAAAAAAACAGTGTTATGAATGACTCCATTCTTATTTTCTCTGCAATTACAAAATAATTAAATAAATGTAATGGAAAATGCATTTTCAATAAACACTCCCACATTTACTCCCGACTGGAAGTAATTCTTGCTGGGGGAGGTTCAGATTTATAGAATGCATAAAACAGGGGAAAGGGATGGAGAGCAGCATCAACACTTCAAAGAACTTGAACAAAGTTAGAAGCCAACAGATTGGCATCCCACTATCTACTGCTCCCATGTGACCTAAAGGGCATTTTAATGATGCCTTTAGTGCCAGACCTGAGATTAACGGCTCTGAGGGATTCTGTCTCCAAATGCCAGCAGACCAAATAAATACGCCCTGCCGCTAATTACACCGTTTGAATCCAGGAAAGAGAGAGGTCTCCCTTGCAACAGGCCACTTTAATATTACAGGACAAAGACTAACGTGAGTAAAAGAAATGTTTTCTTTTCTTCAACTACCTGGTAAAGACACCCAGATCAATTCTTTTTACTGAGAAACAGCGTTGTTGTTTTTTCTGTTCTCAAAATGGAGACACTTTTACCACCAAAATGTTGTCTTGATGATCCCTCATTGTACAATTTGCAATAACATGGGATAAAAAGCCTAAAATACCCTGAATGCGGGAAGTGATTTTTTGGGGGGTGTCATATATGGGGCTAGAGACCCTCAGCTGTTGTCGCAATAGAGCTGTGATGAGTTATACCAACTACAGATCTGGCCCAATGTGCTTTAATGAGCTAAGTTATTGTATATGCTCCCCAAAGGAAAAAAAGGAAAAGGTAAGATAAAAATACCCCTTGTTTGCCAGGAATCAAGTTGCAAGGGCTTTTTTTTCCTGTAAATGCAGTTCATGCTTTTGAACAACAAATGTTTTCATTTTAAACGTCTTAGAGCAGGTTTTCTGCTGGTGAAATTTTCTAGATTGGCAGCCCTAGAGAGAGATGGTCTCTCTCTACAGAAAGAAGGTCCTGTACAGAATGGGCAGCACTGGCTTCCCCCAACACACCAGTCTCTGAGCTGATGGAAGGTCTCGTGGGTTCAGGGCGGATACACAGAGATAATGGAATGAAAATAAAAAGCTCATGTATATTTCAGATTTTCTCATTAGCTTGAAGTGGAAGAACAAACACATTTGGACCCACTTGGACTCCAAGGAAACGTCTCTTTGGACGCTGTCTGACCAACACTCCCTGCTACTGGGGCATCTCACTGTGGAGTTCTCGGCGGCTACCGGGTACGTATTCACTATGAATCTGCTTAATTTCTCTGCTTTCAAAATATCTTCTGAGAAAGAAAGGACGGTCCTCCCGCCGTCTCCATGCATGCTGGGTACATGAGAGAGATTAACAGAGCTTCAAAGTATGTCTACACTGCAGAACGGAAAAGTAACCCATGGTAGAGAGTCTTCGAGGCCAGGTCAATTGATTCTGCCTTGTGTGGCTTGCACTACAGGGCAAAAAATAGCTGTGTAGACATTCAGGCCCACACTGGAGCCTGGCCTCTGACACCAGGCGAGGAGGGAGGGTGATCAGATATTGCCATAGTGAGCATAGGCCGGGGGGGGGGGTGCTTATTTGTATCACTGTTCAGTAGATTGTTTTTCTCTTGAATGGTGATCTTTACCAAACCCACTCGTGTTGCTTCTGATTCCCCGCTGAGTTATACCAGTTCCATGCTAGTGCCAGGGGCCAGAATGGGTGTGAGAGCTTCTTTCAACCATGCTTTAACTACAGCCTCCCTTTGCTGAACTCTGCTGTTCATTCATACCTCCTTTAGTTATGTGAACACCCCCCTTTGTGAATATTAACTTAGTTTTCTCCAAAATAACTGTCTTTGTTGAATTTACTCTGGGACTTTATTCCAAATGTGAGGTTTTGGCTGCCTTGTCATAAATATATACTGGTTCCTAACTGATGATTTAATTATGGAAGGATACTAAAGCTGCAGTATAAGGCTGGTTTTCAAACACCTCATCCACCTTTCTGCTCTATATTCGGTTGTTGCAGAGTTCAGAGAATCATAGAACCATAGGGTTAGAAGGGACCACATGGGCCGTGTTCTAGTCTAGCCCCCAGCCAAGATGCAGGAATTGTTGTTTCTGACCAACCCAAGACTGATGGCGATCCAGCCTCCTTTCGAAAACCTCCAGTGAAGGAGGTTCCACAACCTCCCTTGGCAGATCTGTTCCATTGCCCTACTGTTCTGACCGTTAGGAAGCTTTTCCTGAGGTTTAATCTAAATCATCTGTGCTGTAGTTTGAACCCATTGCCTCTTGTCCTGCCCTCTGTGGCAAGACAGAGCAACTTTTCTCAAACTTTTTTATGGCAGCCTTTCAAGTATTTGGAAAAGAGGAGATTAAGGAGGGACATGATAGCCATCTTCAAACTAAACATACCCAGTTCCTTCAGCCTTTGCTCACATGGCTTGCATTCCATCACTTTGATCACCTTTGTCACTCCTCTCTGGACCCTTTCTAGTTTCTCTACATCCTTTCAAATCATGCCTAGCCATATAATACCATGAAGAGATATTAGCAAATGACAATGCCTGCTTGGGATGCAAACTTAGAAAGATCACTTCAGAATTTTCAATTTTGTTTTATTTTATCATCTCTTTTCTTTAAAAGGGTTAAAATCTTGGCAATTATACAGACGCACATGAAATTATTTTAAGTTTGCAAATGTTACACAGCCAGAACAGCATAACTTGTTTTTTGTATCTTGGCTTTCTACTGTATTTCACAATGGTGGTGTCCACCTCCCAGCCCCATATGGTTAATTTTGAATCATAAGCTTTATCTTGGCTGTGTTTCTTTCTTCTACCCCAACAGCGTCGATCGCATCTGGAATATATGGTGCATGGCAATTACACTGGAGTGTCCGTGTTCAACCTTCTAGGATTCAAAGGCAGCCAATCACTGCAAGCTGTCCTCTTTGGGATGTTTTTGCTTATCTACACCATGAGCCTTGCGGGGAATCTCAGCATGATCTCTTTAATCAGGATCGAGACGCGGCTACACACCCCCATGTATTTTTTCCTCAGCAACTTGTCCCTTGTAGACATCACTTACTCCTCCATTATTGTCCCTAAGGCACTGGTGAACTTCTTAGCAGAGAGTAAAGTCATTTCCTTTGCTGGGTGTGCCACACAATTTTTCTTTCACTCCTTCTCCGTGAACTCTGAGGGTTTACTTCTGGCTGTGATGGCGTATGATCGATTCATAGCTATATGCAAGCCGCTGATGTACACGCTCATTATGTCCAGGAAAGTCTGTGTACAGCTGGTAGCTGCATCATACTTTTATGCCTCCATTAATGCCACTGTGCATACAGGCTCTTTTTTCAGCCTGTCCTTCTGTGGTCCCAATATCATTGATCACTTTTTCTGTGACCTCCCCCCACTCCAGAAACTCTCCTGCTCTGACACTCGCATGGGTGAGACAGTGCATTTCCTCTTTGCTTCTGTAGCTGCATTAAGCACGATCCTGGTCATCCTCTTTTCCTATGTTTCTATCATGGTGGCCATCTTGCGGATTCGCTCCAACGAGGGCAGACGCAAAGCCTTCTCCACCTGCGCCTCCCACCTGACGGCCGTGTCCATACTGTATGGGGCTCTGTTCTTTATGTACTTACGACCCACATCCAGCAACTCATCAGAGTACGACAAAGTGGTGTCCGTGTTCTATACCCTTGTGATCCCCATGTTGAACCCCCTGATCTACAGCCTGAGGAACAAGGAGGTGAAGGACACCCTGAGGAAGACAATATGCCAGAAAATTATTCCTCACTGAATCTAACTGAGAGGATGAGTTTCATGATTTAATAATAAATAGAAGTGAGAGGAGCTGGCCTGAAAATGGAATTTCTCTCCTATGGAAAATGTTGAGATTTCAAAAAAAGAACCATCCTAACTCAGGACAAAAAGTTAACATCTCAAAATACTTTGTGGGACAGAAATTCTGAAACATTTCATTTTGGGAAAACCAAAATGGATTTTTTTGGCTGGCTGGCCACCCGCCAAGAAGGCTCTTCCCAATTTCACTTTCTATCTGTCGGTAGAACACGAGATTGGCACGAGCTTCCCAAGAGGATAGCCAGGAAGCTGTCCTTTTGTCTTCTCCAATGGCAAATAAAATTTTCCTCCCTAAAACTTTGTGAGAAAGGTTTGTTCTACCAGAACATCATCCCAATGGAAAATTCCCAACTGGCTCTAGCGATGTGGCAAAAGTGAGATCTTACTGTTGTTACCCCTGTCACTGGGCCTTGCATGGTGAGAAAGAAGGCAGGAGCAACATAAGAGGGAGATGCCTTTTGGCTCCAACCCAGAGAAGTGGATCCAATGGCCGGAGAGGGCTGAAGGGAGGGGGATCAGCAGAGAGGCTTACATGCTGATGTCTCCTTGCAGAACAGCTGGATCCTAATGGACAGTGAGAAGGGCCAGGGAAGCAAGGGATGCTCCCTGGCAAGGATGTGGGAGTACCCACTGTGAAGTGGGGGATTGCACCGGAGAAGGAAGGGCTGGACGGTGGGGGGAGGGAGGTTGGGGGGGGCTGTTCTGGCACAGGGTTGGAAGAGGACAGCTAAGGAGCTGAGCTGTGGTGGAGGACACTGGGGTATGGGGAGAACAAGGACTGTATGCATTGGGATGGTATGGAGTACTTCCCTGGAAGTCAGAGAGATCCCAGATCCTGGGTATGCAGGCAGTCACCCCTCCCCCTGCCCCCACAGCACACCAGACAGGTAGCCTGGGTAACTGGCCCCCAGGATGACTACTATTTGAGTAAGAGCATGAAATGAAAAGCTTGGAGTTACCCAAAAGGGAAACTGAGATGGGGGGCCACTTGCAGGGTTGCCTCAAAGCCACAAAGAGACATTTGGGAGGAGGCCACACATTTACAGACTGAATTAAAATGTACCACAGGAAGCCTGGTCTTCTTGCCTGGTCTCCTACCAGACCATGTGCATGCCTGATGGCTGATGGGTGGGTGGGCAAACTGCCCTGCTCCTCCAAGCTCTCAGGCTCCCCAGCCTACCTGGTCCCCTGGATCCCCATCTTCCTGGGCAGCCAGTTGCCTAGGCTGCCTGCTTGGTGTGCTGGTGGACTGGAGAATGTCCTGCATCCCCAGAATCTGAGACTTCCCTGACTTCCAGGATGCACAGATTGTCCGCTTCCTAATTGTTGTTTTTTCCATATTTAACCCACTTTAATTAGTTGGCTTTTTTTTAACAGTTTCTCTCTGAAGGGCTTTATATATTTGAAGCTCTTCTTCATGAGGTGCAGACAAGCTGAAATCAGTCTGAGTCAGTGTGATTTTCACACAGAATTAGGTATTTGAGTGAAATATAATAGTTGATCCTCTCTTCAGTAGTCACTGTGATCAGGTATAAACGATAGCACAAGAAGCGAGGCAGGAGAGAATCAGAGTCAATAACGGCACCTTCCCCCCCACGTTGGCTGAGCAGTAGGGAAGGAATATAGCCATTGCAGGCAATGGCATTCCCCCGTTCAACATCCAGTCAGCCGAGCACTCCATAAACATTGGTAGAGCTGTGTTAGAAATAGAACTGGTCAGAAACTGCGATCCCTCTTCCTCAGAAAATTCCCACATTTCATTCCGAATTGTAACAGAGAGCCAATATTTTGACATTTCCCACAAAAACCACAATTCAGAGCAATTTCAGTTTGGGACCATGAAGAAGTTTCATTCTGATAATGTCTAAACATGTCATTTTAATAGTCTTGAAACTTTTTGTTTCAAGAAGGTAAAAATGTAGCATTTCAATAAGGAAAAATGTTTTGGTTCAACCTTATCATTTCCTTTTCTAAAAATGTTTATATTATATTAAAATATTAAATATAATATATTATACACCTAGAGCATAAAACCTGGCAAGTCAAGTGTGAAAGTCTAATTAGGCAGGTGAAAAAATAATTTGAAGAGCAACTAGCAAAAGACTCAAAAACTAACAGCATTTGTTTTAGGTACATCAGAAGCAGGAAGCCTGACAAAGAATGGGGGTGGGGGAGCACTAGATGTTTGAGGTGCTAAAGGAGCCCTCAAGGAAGACAAGGCCATTGCAGAGAAGCTAATTGAATTCTTTGCATTGGTCTTCACTGTAGAGTATATGAGGGAGATCCCCACACCTGAGCCATTCTTTTCAGGTGATGGATCTGAGGAAGCATCCCAGACTGAGGAGCCACAAAATGATGGGGTCTAGATTAGCGGTTACCACTCAAGAGAAAGATCTTGGAGTCATTGTGGACAGTTCTCTGAAAACATCCAGTCTAGCTGCAGTAGCAGTCAAAAAGCTAACAGAATGATAAGAACCATAAGGTAAGGGAGAGATAATAAGACAGTAAATATCATAAGGCCACTATATACATCCATGGTACACTCACATCTTAAATACTGCATGCAGTTTTGGTCGGCCCATCTCAAAAATAGATATTAGCAGTGGAAAAGATACAGGGAAGGGTAACAAAAATGATCAAGGTTATGGAACAGCTTCCATATGAGGAAAGATTAAAAGGACTGGGACAGTTCAGTTCGGAAAAGAGACAACTACGGGGGGATCTGATCGAGGTCAATAAAATCATTAACGATATGGAGAAAGTGAATAAGGCAGGTTATTTACCCCAGGAAATGCTATTTCCCCCTTCACAAAGGACAAGAATCAGAGATCAGCCAAAGAAATTAATAGGAAGCAGCTAATGACTCCTGCTGTGTTTACGGGCAGGTTACTTCTACTAGAGATATTTTGTTGCCTTCATGATAGTTTCCGAACAGGCCAGCTTAATCAATGTATGTATTACATCATCCAAGAACGCAGTGTAACTAGTCCGATTTAATCTCACTATCCATGTCATATACAGTAGCTATAAATGATTACGGACGAACCCTCCCAAACTTCACATTGCAACAGGACTAAGAAATGGTGCCCAGATCCTTGCCTCCAGCCCTAAATTATGGTGCGTCTTTACTTAAAATACTACTGCAGCACAGGGGCAGTGCTGCACCCGTAGCACTTCAGTGGAGACGCTCACGACAGGGCTAGGAGGTACGCCCATCTGTGTCGTTAATCCCCCTTCCTGAGAGGCGGTAGCTAGGTTGACAGAAGGATTTTTCCGTGGACCTAGCACTGTGTATGCCAGGGGCTATGTTGGCGTGGATACATCTCTCGGAGGGTGTGTGTGGATTGTCCACACTCCAGAGAGACGTAGCTACACTGATGTTAATATTCAGTGTAGATCAGCCCTTATACAGGTGGAAATAGAGTGAAAGGATATGAAACAGTTAAAAATCAAATCTCTAGAGAGGGTGGGAGCAGTTGTCAGGTGCTGTTTGTGAGGCTCAGGCTGACATAGCCAAGGGCCTGCAGAAGGGCCTTCCTCATCTACCCGGGGTTCTGAAGCCCTAGGTGAGACACTCGTGCACACAGACTGGTTTACTGTCTGAAAATCCTTTTGCTCCCATGCTGCGTTGTATTTTTGTTGTTAAGATGAAACACAGATGTTTGTTGTTTTTTTTTTTAAGAAAGCTGGTCACTGTGTTAATTATTCATCACAGCTCCCAAAGGAAAGACTTGAGGGCTCCATGCCCAGATGGACCAGATGAGAAGTCACTGTAGATACACAGGCGGCGATAACCTAAGAGCGGGAGAGTCCGGGGATTCCATCCCAGGACAGGTGAAGGCAAGAGCCCAAACATGTGAGGGAGTGCACAAAATATTGTGAATACACGGAAGAGCCAGTTCCAAAGAACACTGTGATGGCCACCAGGCGGAAGATGCAGGTGGAGGAGGCTTTGCACCAGTCCTCCATGGATTTGGCCAAAGAGGATTGAAAGGGGCAGCTAGACGATTAACTCTTGACGCGTTTCACGTTGGCTACATTGCATTAGCCCAGAACAGCCTCACCACAGTGGCAACTGTGATAACGCAGTGGGGAAAATATTGTGCATATGACTCCTGTGACATCCTCGGAGATCCTTCAGTGGATTAAAAGGGGCCAGACAAATACATGGAAACCATAGCTATCACTGCCAAAATGGACCTTCCTAAGGGACAGATCAGCATTTAAGTAGATCCATCTTCCCATCACATGACATTTTAAAGCATCACTTTGAATAGTTTCCAAGGTATAAACAGAGGAACTATTAATGGCACAGATACCATCCAAAAATGGGACATGTAATGTCATGTTACCGAGAGAGGAAATTTCATTTTGCTGCATTTACTGGCCCAAGCTGAATTTAGCTCTTCAGATATTTGTGCAAGATGGGTAAATAAAAATCATTTGGAAAATGGAGAAGCTCAGAGAATTCCCTGTCCCCACCCACTTTAAGGGCTTGATTTGCATCAGTGAAATCAGTGGAAGTTGTGCAATTGGCTTTTAAGGCACACTGGATCCAGCCCTAAATCATTACCATGTGTTACAGGTTCGACTGAATTCAATAATACCAAATGGCTAGGCTTAATCAACTTTTATGAAGAAAAGATTATTAGTAACAGATAAATACAGCATAACAGAGAAAGGAGGACTACATATATTACCAACCCATCTGGATGGGAACAGTGCAGAGGTCACACTGCCTTAAAATCTGAGCTTCACTCTGCCTCTATATATACACTAGAGTTGAGGGCTTTTTTTAATCTCTTATCTTTGACATGTTTTTGAATGTTTTTGCTAGGCTGGCACAGACTCGAAAGTAAACAGGACAACATGTATAATACCTTAATATCTATGTTCTGACCACTATATTTGAGAAGTTGGCAAAACCTTAGAAGCATCCTCTACCAGTAAAACCTTGTTATAAAGCCCATGTTAGTGAGGCGTTAGCAAAATTATTTGTCTTGTCCTTGTTCCCTGAGATTACTACAGTTCACATCTCCCCTTGGCTAAATAGCATAACGTAAGTAAAAATGGTTTGGGAAGATCTTAAAATGAATACAATTCATACTTGTATAAACATACCTACTATTATATATAATATTGTATATGATATTGGCAAACACTATAAAACTTTTACATAGGTAGGTAGGTAGATATGCAAGACACAAGGTTGCAGAAGCCAAGCATAGGAGAATACCTAAAGGCTGTCAGTTGAATGTGTTTTTCTAGCCATGTTGAATTCTCCTGCTGTATACAGAGCAAGGGTCATGCAAAGGTTACATCATCTAACAGTACAGTTTCAGCATGAATATAACGCATTCTAAGTACAATGTACTTTACCTATTCACTACTTTCTTATTGTGGTTACACCACTTCTCCTTTTTAATTGCACTTATAGCTGCAACAACAAACACATCCCATGATTTCATTAATATATTTTGCCTGTGTGAGGTGAATGCCTCTATTTTCTATTAGTTAGCAAAAGGCAATTTGGATTTGCATTGCTGGTTCATGATTCTCTTTGTTAGACAGGTTTTCCTAATATATTTTTGTGTTATAAGAGCCAGCTGCACAAACCTTGACAAAATCCCCCATTTCTTCTCTGATAACTGTCACTGCCGCATTTAGCAATGTAAGAACTTTGCGAGAGGGGTTTTCCCATTTGTGCCTCTGACCTGGCTGGACACACAATGGGGCCTGGCCTTAATCCAGTCAACACGTCTCTTGGAAATGGTCTTTTGCCATTTGACATGGATTCCGCTAGAGTAATTACTGATCAGGCCTGATCCAAGGCTGCTGTTGTTGTGAGTCTTTCTTTAAGTTTTAGGATTAAATCCTTCAAATGTTTGGTTGTGGGGTTTTTTGTTTGTTTGTTTTTAAGATTCTGCTCCCATCTTAGTCAACTATTTCTATTCTGGAAATCATTTAAGAGTGTGCTTAAATCGATGGGAATTCAATGGGATTTAATCACGTGATCAATGTCAAGCATATGCTTAATGGATTCACTGGACAGAGAGGGGTGGGAGCACATGTTTAAGGGCTTTCCAGAACCAGGACCTATATTTGTAAGGGCTCTATTCTGAAAAAATGGGAAATCTTTCCAAACTGGCAATATACCTCAAAAGAGGAGAAAACTTTGAGTGTACATTTTGGGACAGACAGTACAACATGTCCAGCAGCACCTACAACTGGAGGCAGATTTTCAGAGGTGCTGCTCTCCCCATTGGACACCTCAGTTAGGAAGCCCGAGTTATAGCAGCGGTCAGCACCCAACACTGGGATAAATAGTGCAGGTCCCAAATGAATAATTTAAGTCCCCAAGTGGGAAAAGAGACCTTTGGCAAATCTACTCACTTGTTTGGGTGCTGAAATGTTAGCTGTTGAATACAGAGCTTTTTGGAAAAATCTGGCCATTCGTTTGTTTTTAATGAAAGACAAACACATCTGGTTATTCATATAACGATAATGACACAGTAAACTCACTCCTCCATCTTGCTCCCATTTATTGATTAAGCGCCATGTCTAACATTTACATACACCAAGGAAAAACCTTTTTTTTCCTATCACCCTCCTAAAAACCTCTTTCACCTTCTTTCAGAGGGGTAGCCGGTAGTCTGTTTCAGCCAAAACAACAGAGAGTCCTGTGGCACCTTAAAGACTAACACATTTATTTGGGCATACGCTTTCGTGGGCTGGAATCTACTTTGTCAGCTTATGCCCAAATAAATTTGTTAGTCTCTAAGGTGATATTAGGACTCCTCATTGTTTTTGCTGACACAGACTAACACGGCTACCCCTCTAAAACCAAGATCAAACAGCTTCCAAAAGAAAGTCGCATTGAAGAGCATTATGGTTTTAGGAGTTAAATATCCAACTAAAAACAATAGGGAGTGGGTGCTTTTTATTTAGGCAGTTCCAAAATTCCACACTCAATATTTAGCTGCAAATTTGGCCTAAATTAAATTCCCAAACCTTTGTTAATGCAGAGTTAAGTTTGCCCACTGGTGTCTTGTGCCATTCAGGTATGCAGAAAGAAATGAAGAGTTAAGGTATTTTCCATGCCTGAAACGCAATGTTATCTTTTCTCACTTTAGCTGGCAACAACAACAACTGGCAATGGTGCATTACAGAGAAAACATAACAATAAAAGGGTCTAAAAAATGCACATTTGGCTTACCAAGGGCCAACCACCATCCACATGGAGATCTGGCAGGTTCCAGTCTTAAAATCCCTCCAGGTAGGTTTTGTGCCCTTGATTAATGGCTCGTGCCAGTTTGCTGGATCAAAACAAGGGCCCCTTTTAATTTAAATTCAGCCTTTGTACCCAAAAGGCTTTCTTTGTTTTTCAGGCCTCCTGAAACAGGTAAAACCAATCACTGCTACTTATCCCAAAGGACAAAGCTTTATAGGCTAGGTTTTGTATAACTCACCCCGAGTGATTCCAGATTCCATGGGAAACTCACTGTGATGGTGCACCCCATAGTGCTAGATGGGGAGATGCTTATAAATGTATATATGACATAACTGGAATATGTTTTGTGCGACATATGCCATGTAACATGTCTCTGTAGAGGTTGTGATCTACTGAATCTATTCCTCCTATTTGTACGCATGTATCATTTTTGTGTTCGAGGTTATGAATATTGGCTGTGTACTTGCTTGATTTCTGGGTAGCCTTGGTAAAAGTATTTCATCAGATTTCTGAGAGAAGACTATTCTCAGTAAGTGCCCAGTCAAGAACCACTTAAGTCAACAATGAATTTGGAGACGCCAATCCACATCTGAGCTTTCCCAGGAATGTGGCTTGACTGGTAAGGAACTCAGTCTTGCAGAGACATGTGACTTGCCCATGTGACTCCAAAACTCCATCTTGTAACTGGATTTTACACAGGGAGAGGGAGGGGTGTCCACCCAGAGGACAAAGTCTATAAAAATCCCTGGGAGACCCCTCCATTTTGTCTTCAGCTGGCTCAAGGGATAGCCTCTCCACCCCCAAGGATACCTGAAAGAAACTGGAACAGAGGACAGTGTCTACAGGGGGGCGAGAGTGATTTCTGGACCCAGAGTAGGGGGAGTTTAGTCTGTAAAAGGAAGCTCATGGAAACTTTGCTGAGGGTGAGGCTTTTATCTGTATTCAGTTTTATTACTGTATTAGAGATAGATCAGCGTGTTTTATTTTATTTTACTTGGGAATTCACTTTGTTCTGTCTGTTACTACTTGGAACCACTTAAATCCTACTTTCTGTACTTAAAATCACTTTTTACTCATTAATTAACCTGGAGTACGTATTAGTATCTGGGGGAGGGGTGCAAACAGCTGTGCATATCTCTCTATCAGTGCTAGAGAGGGCGAACAATCTATGAGTTTACCCTGTATAAGCTTCATACAGGGTAAAACAGATTTATTTAGGGTTTGGACCCCATTGGGAGTTGAGCATCTGAGTGGTAAAGACAGGAACACTTCCTAAGCTGCTTCCAGATAAGCCTACAGCTGTTAGGGGACGTGGTTCAGACCGGGTCTGGGTTTGCAGCAGGCTAGCGGATCTGGCTCAAACCAGGTAGGACTCTGGAGTCCTAAGCTGGAAAGGGCAAGGAAGCAGGGGCAGAAGTAGTCTTGGCACATCAGTTGGCAGCTGCCAGGGAGGTTTCTGTGATCCAACAAATCACACCCACCCAGCGAAACCAGAACACACAAATACATATAACACTTATTGAATACAAAGGGCTATGAATATTTTCTGGGCACCTCTTAATATGACAGTCTATGATGTTGTCATGTTTCCTGAGTTTTTGCTCACCGACTTACAGATAACATTTTTAAAGTTAATGTGATAGTCTCAACACCATGCCTGTGTTTGCCATTTCTGTCACTGATGTATGTATGGGACCAAATTCTCAGTAGGCATAACTTACTTCCAATGCTTTGTTTGTATGTAATTTTTTCAGGTGATCCTTAGAAACCTGAGAAGAACAAACCCACACAAAACTTTTAGCATCGACAACCAGGCAACTATCAGATGTAAATTAGATGTGGACATCCATGAAACCGAAAGGGCTGTTGGTGAGTAAGTAGAAGGTTGTACAAAATAAGTGGACTAGTACTGTATAAGGCAGTGATGAAATGCCCCTAAGTGGCTCACTGGCACATGCCCTTAACTTTAAGAAAGACCCTGTAATGAAATCTTCCAAACATGACCAGAGTTCACCCAAATATTCACTAGTTCGAATAACTCAAATATTCAAAAACTAGAAGGCAAATAATGAGCACACACACCTCATTATTATTATGAAATATAAATGATTTTTCAGCCACTCTCATTATTAGAGGACCCAGCTCATGCTTTTAAAACACTTAATAAATCAATAAATAATAATAAAAATAATGCCTATTGCTTACATCAGTAGCTCTCTGAGCATTTTACTGTCTTTTTCTTTAACGTTTCTCTCCTATCAGCACTCTGGGAGACCGGGCAGTGCCACCATCCCCGTTGTAAGGATGGAGAACAGAGGCACAGAGAGGCTAAGTGACTTGCCCAAGCTCAAAAGGGAAGTCCATTGTGGACGCAGAAATTGAACCCAGGTTTTCTATGTCCTCAGCCAATGCCTGAACCACGGGACCAGCCTGCCCTTCCCTTGAGGATGGCAACGTGGCCTTAGCACAAAATGGTTCCTAACTGGGAGTTGAGCAGCTCTGAGAAGCTGGCTCCTTGACGACTTGCCAAATCATAGCTGTTTGGTGCAGATCTCCTTGGAAAACCTGCCCCTTAGGTTTTTTTGGTGCAAGACAAACAAGGTTGGTAATTCACAAAAACCAAGATAATGATGTAAAGAACTCACTCCCCACTTTCACTCCTGTTTACCATTAAAAAACCCATTCCCAACATTTAAATTCACGGAGAATAAATCTTACTGTGTAACATCCTCATAAAGGCCTCTTTCACTTCCTTGTTCCTCAGGCTGTAGATCAGGGGGTTCAACATGGGGATCACAAGGGTATAAAACAAAGAAATGATTTTGTCCTGATCTATGGGGTACTTTGAACTGGGCTGTAAATACATGAAAGAGCCTGTTCCGTAGAAGATGGTGATGGCCGTCAGGTGGGAGGCGCAGGTGGAGAAAGCTTTGAGTTGGCCCTTGGCAGAGTTGATCCTTAGGATGGCGACCACAATGTATATGTAGGAGATAAGGATGATCAAGATAGTAGGTGTTACCACCACAGCGGTACAGGTGAAATGAACAATGTTTGTGATGTGGGTGTCAGAGCAGGACAGTTTCAGGATGGGGGGTACATCACAGAAGAAATGGTTGATGACATTCGAGTCACAGAAGGACAAACGGAATATAAACATAGTTTGAACAATTGCATTCATGCAGCCCACTAGGTATGACCCCAGCACCAGCAGCATGCAAAACCGCTTGGACATGATGACAGTGTAGCGCAATGGGTTGCAGATGGCCATGAAGCGATCGTATGCCATGACACCCAAGAGGTAACATTCACAGGACAATGCGATGCATAAGAAGAAGAATTGCAGAGCACACAAAGGGAACAAAATGACTTTTCTCGCTGATACTAAAGTAATCAGTATGCTGGAAGTGATAATGGTGGTGTAACCAACATCTAAGAGGGCCAGGTTGCTGATGAAAAAGTACATGGGGTTGTGAAGCTGGTAGTCAGTCCTGATTAAGGTGACCAAGGTGAGGTTCCCCACTAGGATCAGCAGGTAGATCAACAGAAACATCACAAGGAGGATGACCTGCAGCTTTGGGTCTTGTGTGAATCCCAACAAGACAAACTCACTCACTGCAGTGTGATTCCTCTCCGTCATTTATCCCAGATGCACTCTCCACTGCAGGTGAGAAAGTGAGGCCTACACTAAAAAAGGAGACAAATGAGGGCTGAATGCAAACACCTCAAACTTTGTTACTTTCAACAAAGCATACACTCTCGGCAGTGGATCCATCTCAGGATTCCATAAGCCTCACACCCACCATGAAGATCTCTGTTTCCCTCTACTGTCTGACCTACATGTAGTGTTCAGAGTCCAGCACTGGCTTCAAGCTAGGTTTTCTAGCTCAGGGAGTGGTGGCTCATGCTCTTGAGATCAATCTTTGTGGCTAACAACCCACCCACCTGCACAATGTCGTTTCCACAGTCAGATTCTGATACAATCACCCACATCAATTAGTGAGACCACTGGGCAATGAGACTTTTTGCAGGGCAAAGTACTACTTGGGGTGCGAACGTATATGAGGCATGGGTGCTTATGCACTGTCTTTATGGAGCCAGGCTAGTTGTTTCATTAGCAATAAGGGATATGGGCAGGCAGGGAGTTGCAGGAAAGAGAACTTTATTCAGCAGCCTGGGGCTACCCAGCGTTCTATGCAAAGCCTCTAGCATTTGTGCACAAGTAGCCTGACCCCTGTTCGCACTCCTGAGCTCCTGATGTCACAATAAACTAGGTCCCTCCAGAAAACTGACCCTCTTTCTCCAGTTCCACTCCTCACATTACCGCAGTGACTCAGCTCTTAAAGCTGCACGGCCATGTTTATCGCAAGCCCAGTTTTACAGCCCTGCCTTTCTGAAGAAAAAAAAAAAGTTCCTTCACTCAGAGCACCAGATCCAATACCTTTCCTCATGTGAGCAGCAAACTTACCCCAGCTGGGAGGTGGTGCTATTCACTTCGACGGGAGCAATGGTGGGTTCTGATGCTATTTGGCATGTCCATGGGGATGATCGTCTGGCCCTCAGTGTTTAAGTCTCATAGGCTGGAATCCATGAAGGGACTCAGGCATTGCAGCTCCGAGTATCCTGGCACCTCACGTTTAGGTGCCTAAACAAAAACAAGCACAGCAGTGCAATCCAGAAAGCCGAGTTAGGTACCTCCCTGTAGAATCATAGAACCGTAGCGGTCGCAGGGACCGCAAGGGTCATCCAGTCTCACCCCCTGCCAAGAGGCAGGATTTGTTGTGCCCAAACCATCCAAGGCAGTTGGCTCTCTAGCCTCCTTTTGAAGACCTCCAGTGAAGGAGCTTCCACAATCTCCCTGTACAATGAATGGGGACAGATAGGCACCTTAAAATGCATTCCACAACAGCCCACAGCATGCCAGGTGGGAAGTCTCCTAAGCTTGCCAGTGGGACCCACCGATTTGCGAAGCACTGCCCCTTCCTCACAGATCGGCACCTCCCTTCCACCTGAATTTATGTGACTCTCTCTACTAGCAACCCCCACACAGGTACTCCTCTCCTGGCTTTGTAGCAGTTTCTTGAGGGAATGAATTGGACACCAGCCTCGTTCTACACAAAATGGCGGAAGGAGGCAGCTGTGGTGCTCCTGCCCCCATGATAACTTTTGGCCCAGTGGTTAGAGAACTCACCCGGGATGTGGGAGACCCAGGTTCCATTCCCCTTCCCTGGCAGAGAGGGAAGAAAGGATTTAAACAGGTATCTCCCACCTCTCAGGAGAGCGCTCTAACCTCTGGCCTCTGGGATATCGTGTCTCTCCTGTTGAAGCTGTTCCACTGTGGATAAAGAAAGAATAATTGGCGCAGGGGGACTGGACCCAGGGTCTTCTGCCCATGAGGTGTGTGCCCGAACCACTCGCACTCTCTGGTCCAATAATTTTGGCATCCTCATGTTCCACTGCCCAGCTCTCCTCAGCCACTGCCCCTTTGGCAAGGATTCCCATGGCCACAGAAGGCAGGAGCTGAATGTCAGTCCCTTCACTATCTTTACATCATCTCCTTGTCTCCTGTTTCTCTGTCTGTACAGAGCAGACCAGTCCTCCAATCACGTGGCCTCCTGCAGGTCGAGGATGCAGGACCAGCGCAAGGATTAACACGGAGTCAGTGGAGGCAATTGTTTGAAGAGGGACACAATTAGAGAGCTTGGCTGTGAGGAGGCTTTTCTGGGGGGAGGGAGAGTAGAAGCTCCTGCTAGACTTCCCACTGTTGAGCTCCGATGCCCTCCTTTCTTCCCCACACTTCCCAGTTCTGTTCTGACCTCCCCCTTCCCCTGGAAGCAGAAGCACCAAGGGAAGGGTGAGCCTACCCCTTCCCCACTGCAGTGTGGAGAAGGGGGGAGTTTGGGGTTCCTTCCCTTGACCCAGGAAAAGTAGAGGGAAGAAGCGCCGCCTCCCTCCACCTAGTGAAACAGTCCTGGGGAATAATTGTGGGGCAATGGTGGTGGTGGGGGGGGTTATGTGTGGGGAAGGGCACAGGTGGCTCGACTTTCCATCCCACCAGTTATGCCACTTATGGTTCTGCTCTGTCAGCGTCTCTGAGCTCCCAGAGAGAAAAGGTCCCTTTGAGGACTGTCAAGGTTCCTTCCCCACTCTGAACTCTAGGGTACAGATTGGGGACCTGCATGAAACCCCCCCAAGCTTACTTTTACCAGCTTAGGTTAAAACTTCCCCAAGGTACAAACTATATTACCCTTTGCCCTTGGACTTCCACTGCCACCACCAAACGTTTATCTGGGTTTATTGGGAAAACGTTGTTTGGAAAGTCTTTCCCCCAAAAATCTTCCCAACCTTTGCACCCCACTTCCTGGGGAAGGTTTGGTTAAAATCCTCACCAGTTTGCATAGGTGACCACAGACCCAAACCCTTGGATCTTAGAACAATGAAAAAAGCATTCAGTTCTTGAAAAGAAACATTTTAATAGAAGAAACAGTAAAAAGAATCACCTCTGTAAAATCAGAATGGTAAATACCTTACAGGGTAATAAGATTCAAAACATAGAGAATCCCTCTAGGCAAAACCTTAAGTTACAAAAAAGACACACAGACAGGAATATTCATTCTATTCAGCACAGCTTATTTCCTCAGCCATTTAAAGAAATCATAATCTAACGCATATCTAGCTAGATGACTTACTAAGTTCTAAGACTCCATTCCCGTTCTGTCCCCAGCAAAAGCATCACCCAGACAGACACAGCCCCTTTGTTTTTTCCTCCCCCCAGCTTTTGAAAGTATCTTGTCTCCTCATTGGTCATTTTGGTCAGGTGCCAGCGAGGTTATCCTAGCTTCTTAACCCTTTACAAGTGAGAGGATTTTTCCTCTGGCCAGGAGGGGTTTTAAAGGGGTTTACTCTTTCCTTTATATTTATGACAAGGATGATCTCTTATACATCAAGGGATCACAGGAAAATAACAACCCTACATTGTTCAAAAGTCAGTTCTTCTTCAGGGCTTGAGGCATCGAACTGGGTTTTCGAAGCCCTAGTGTTTGGACAGTGGATATTCCCCCCCCCCCCCACACACACACATTATTCTACCACTTCTCCAACGCCCAACCCTCCACCACATCCATTGCTGTGACCATCTCACAAAAGACCTGGCTGCTCCAAGCTTTCCCTCCCACCACACGCACACACACATGCAATTCAGCTCTCCTCTCCACCTTCCTCCTTGTCATACATACACAATACACATGTGTGGAAATCTGCCAAAGCCAGGATTCAAAAATCACAGAGCAAGGTGGGCACTGGGATCCAGCCATCTTGAACCACCTTGTTGTTCTGAGGCCAGGCTGCCTGCAAACCCTCTGGCTTTCAGCGCTCCCCCTGCACATGAAAGTTTACCTTGAATAACTTTTGAAATGTTCCTTTCCTCAGAGGGTCAGTGGGTGCCAGACACTAGCTGGGATCAACCCCGAGAAGGTGAGAACAGTCTGGGGAGAATCAGAGCCCCAGTGTGCCCAGGGCATTCACAAAACAACATGATGTGAACTGTACAATTCTGATATCCGGGGACTTTTCAAGGGGCTCTCCCTTGCACGCATGACTCCAGATTTAGTCCATTAACCCTACCCTAGACCTCCACGAGGATCAGCCATTTTCAAGACAGTCTGAGTAAAGCTGTGGATTTTAGAGCCAATGATAAGTGAGTCTCAACCCTTTCTACAGCAGAGCTACTGCTCTGCTCTAATGAGCCAGATCGTCAGCATGTGTACATGGAAAATTGGCTTTAGTGAAGTTAGGCAACGGACACCACCTGAGGATGCAGCCTTCTTAGAAAAGTCAGGATTTCTGGAGTCAATAAATCTGATCTCCATGAGATTTGGCTCTGAATCAGAATTAATTCAAAATTGCCAGAACCAAAAGAGAATATTTATTCCACTTCCCTCAAAACCAGAGCAATTAAACCTACCTGCAGGAGGGAGACGTCTGTTACTCTTGACTGCAAAGCAGATTGTGTTTGGAGGTCTGGTTTATAGACTTGTTTCAGTGAAATTTGGGGATGGACTCCTTGGAGAGCCCCAGAGTTCTTCAGTTCAGGGCAGACACAGATGGGATCATTAAAAACTTCACGTCCCCTAGGGATAACTACACAAAGACGTGTTGTTTCCAATTACTGCTCAAACTTCTGGGTGTTTTCTTTCTTCCCCTTTTCTTTGTTTCAAAGAGAGCTGGCCCATTCCTCCCCTCCCATCCCCCGAATCCTGATCAGATGCTCATGGGGTCACTCACCTCAGAAGGTGCAAAATGTGATATATATTGGAAAATAGATTCAAAACTGGTCCCTTTAATTAGAGCCCTGCAAATCCACAGATATCCGTTTTATATCTGTGGACCATTTATGTGGATCATGGACCGGATGCAGACACAAACTTTGTATCTGGAGCCCTGAAAATCTGTGGATATTCGCTTTATATCCATGGATCATTTTTGCGGATCGGATGCTGTTACAAATTTTGTATCCACACAGGACGCTGGTTTTAGACTCTTGAGAGCTACAGCCCCATTGAAAATTGCTGAAAATGTCACTCAGGCACTTTTGATGTCAGCCCAGGTGTTTAAATATGGGCACTCAAAGTTAAAGCACTTTTTTTTTTTAATTTGAGCACTCACCGTCTTTGCCTCACTTCCTCACTATGTAAAATGCAGATAATACTTTCCCTGGAACTTGTACTGGTCACTCCCTTAGGCACTTCTGAATATCTCACCCTAAAAAAAATGGCTTTTCCCAGAAGTGCTGTCTCTTTGAACCATTTCAGAACTCATATAGGAATTTTCTCACTCATACTGCCAATTCCACCCCTTAAAATTGCTCAGGCTTGAGTCTATCCATGTGATTCATGTAATCACAAATGCAGTCTTACCTTGCTCATATCTATTCAGATTGCTACTGCAAAGATAATTTTTCTAGCCCATTGGTTTGACCATGACATCCCTTTATTGGCTCCCCTTTCGCTTTGCTTGTCGTCACTTTCAGGACCCTTCACAACCTATCCCAGATGAACCTAACACCATTCACTATTGAAAGGTCACCATTCACCTCAGATTGGTCAGTAAGCACAGCCTTCATCACCCACTTGTTAAATTTTTGGACAAGAACCATTGTGCTTTCCTCCCATGCCCCTCACACTTGGGAGGAGCTCCCTAGAAATAGTCACAAAGTTTTCTCATTATCCTCCTTCCAGTCCCTCCTGAAAACTCACGTTTGCTCTCACTGTCTCCAGAAACTTGACAATGATTAGGCCACTGTTTTATTGAGACAACTGCCCAGTGTTGTGTCTGTTTTCTCGTACTTCCCCACCTGTCTAACATCTGTGGACTCCTGTCTTAGACTGCAAACTCTTTGAGGCCAGGACTGTCTCTCTGTTGTGTCTATGTGTACAGCACCTAGCACAATGGGGTGCTGGTGGGCTCCTAGGTGCCCACATTAATACAAATAAGAACAGTAAGAATGAAGGCTGTATATTGGAGCAGGAGCCAAATCAGATGGATCTAATTGCAAACTCTCTGGGGTATTTTACTATATGTTTTTCAAATAATAAAATAATAAAATAAAATAATTATAATAATAAATAACTAATTTGTAGAGTTTAAGGCCAGAAGGCAACTATCAGATAGTCTAATTTCCTGCATATCACAGACCACAAACTGTTAAAAATATAAAAACAGAGCAAGGGGAATGTCTGACAGGGATGGCAATTTCCTGCCATATTTTTGGGGAGAGCTTACTGTAATAAGTTTATGTAACATTGTAGGCCAGTGAATATATGGAATTGCATGGCAGAGGGGACTACAGCGCTCCAGTGGGAGGTAATTAGACAAATTCTCTCAGATTCTTCAGAGATCAACAGACAAAGAAAGGGCTTTTGGATCAATAACCTGAGTTTAAACTGACTCAGGGCCGCCTTTCTGGTCCAGCAAATGCACAGAACTTCTGTCCAAGGGGAGGGCCCCCAGCACTTAGGGAAGGGTTAGAAGGACTGTCACCTGCCAAAGCCCTTATTGGAGTTGAGAGGGTGGGCAGTGATCTCTTGAAAGCTTTTTAGTGGGTGTGTAGATTCTTTTATTGTTTTAATTTGTTTTCTGTGTAACACTTTTACCTTAAGGATAAATGTGCTTGCTTAGAAAGATCTGTGTGATAACTATGACAATTATACTGTTTTCTATCTCTGAGGAGAAAAGTAAAGCAGGCTGGCTCATGGAATCTCACTTGCTGGGGAATTCACAGTATAGGCAGGGAACTTTACAGCCTGGAAAATTTTGGTCAGAAAGGGGAGGGACACCTTGTCCACATCCGAGAGAGGTGACAGATGGGGAGCCATAAATCTAAGAGTCGGGGCACTTTCTGGACCACAGAGGGGGAATACAGGGGCAGTTGCCCTGAACTGTGCCAGAAGACAATTGTTATTTTCCCCCCCAAAATTATTTTATTTATTTAAATTAAAAAATGCATGACATTTCAACGGTTACCCAGGGTTTTCAAAACCCAAAGCAGTGGTAACTTAACTGTTTCACCCCAGGCAATGTCAGGAATAAATCAATGGGAACACAGCAATTCTGTCTGATGAAAGATTAATACAAGTAAGCTTGCTCTTATCTCAAACTACAATGTATTAGATTTAAGCACACACAGACATAAGCAACAGGTTTAGAACATCCAAAATAAATATGTAGAATCTGAGATGGTATTGAGAAATTTGTAGCAGGTCCGTGATGGCCAGTCACTTCCCGGCCAGGGAGTATGGGGTCAGAAAAATGATCTCCCAGGACAGCTTCAGAAAGCTGCTGTAAAGTACACTTTTTTATCTAGTCTTTTTATAACTAACGTTTACCAAACGCATAGCTCATAGTGACCCCTACTGGGTCATTACCTCTCCTAACTTCAATAAATTACTTATCAACAAACATTCCTAACAATCTTAGTCATAATAAGTGTCTATATTAAAGGCGCCAAAATGCAAAGTCCTCATCCACTTATTTTCTTTCAGTCTCAATTTGTTGACTCTTTTCTCCCCTCCTCCCATTCCGATTAGCAGAAACTGCAAACGTGTAGTGAACATTTGACTTTGCCTCCAGAAGCCCTGCTTGCTCAAATTAACTCTTAACTATGTGATGTTCTATTTTATTAATTCACAGTGGCTGAATGCAGACAATATGGTTGCAATTAGCTTGATAAAAATCTGGGGTACACCCCACCCCCTCAAATGTGAGGCAATACAACCAGCTCCATAGTTGTTTGAAAAATGGAGGGAAGTTGTGTGTGGAAATTTTCACAAAAAGCTCACTGAAAGTTTTCATTTTTCCTGGCTGTTTTTGTTTCTTACATTTTTTGAAATATTCTTGAAGTATTTTTAAAAATTTTAAGACTTTCAGCCAGTGGTCCTGAAGGTCACCCTCACCTCTTTTCAGGGAGAATTTCAGAATGAGCACATGGAGCAATGCCTCACGACGTGCACTTCGCTAACAACTTTTGTATGAAAATTTCACACCACCTTTTCAAATTATGGAGTAGAAAAGTGACTTTGAGAGTGAAATGAAAAAAATGTGATGTGTAGAAAGATGATAGTTCTGCAAACTAACAATATTCAGTAGGCATTTTAGAGAAAAGGTTTCCTCTGTTGTCATTCTCTTTTAGTATGAATGCTTTCCATATTTAAGGCTTAGGAAACACTGGTTTATAGTTCCTTGAAGTGAATATTGACAGATGTGCAGTTTCCTCAATCAATATGGTATGTTCCCATGAGAAACTAAATCCTGATGTCCGTGGCAAGAGAAATCAATATTTTCTGATTGTTACACTCAAGAAGATAATCCTGGATCATGACTGATGAGAAAACAAACATGTGATGAGTTTTTATCATTTACCTCTTCAGAAATGAACAATAGAGGTCTGGAGCAATGTGTGCTAACTGTGTCTGAATTCTGATGATAATAAACTGAACTTCTGCTTGAGTTATCAGAGGTAAAATACTAAAAAGCAATTTTCTAATGTACATTTATCTTATTCCCCTTTAAAGCTTTAATATACAAATCATATTCATGACTATAACAGAGATTTCCAGAGATTTCCGATGAAAATATTCATGCACCAATTTTCAAACATGGCCTCCTCAGTGGAACATCTCAGTCCCATATTTGGATTTTCAAGTCAACAATTAAGTACATAAAATGGGCATTTATAAGCCCAAGGGACAATGTGAGAAGGCTATTCTTCCTGTTTAAAAGAACACAGTTGAACAATAGGCTTAGTGAGCATATATAACAATACAATAGAAATAAATTGCAATACATGTTCATATATCTTAGCTTTTCATATTGAGTTGACCATCAACTTCTAGTGTTCTTTGAGTGGAATATTGATATTGGTTTATTTTTGGTCAAAATCTATTTATTTGGTTAATACAGCTCAATATTCACTGTGAGAGTAATCAACATTGACTTTTTTATTGATGATATGCCTTAATCTGTGTCTCGACAGGTGATTTTATTCAGCACCTTAAAGTTGTCTCCTATGCCGAATACATGGAGAATACAAACAATGTGTCTGAATTCATTCTGTTGGGATTCTCCCAGGATCAGAAGTTATAGTGAGTGTGTTTTGTGCTGTTTTTACTTTTCTATATACTTAACGTACTGGGAAATCTGCTCATCATTGTCACCATAAAGTGCAGTGAGTGTCTGAACTCCCCTGTGTATTTCTTCCTGAGCTTCCTGTCCTTCGTAGACATCTGCTATCCCTTGGTCACAGCCCCAAAGCTGATCGCAGACTTGCTTGTTGAAAGGAGAACCATCCCCTTTGCTGGCTGCATAGCACAGCTGTTCAGTTTCCTCCTCACAGTGATGGCATTTGATCGTTACATTGCGATCTGCAAACCCCTCCATTATACGGCCATTATGAACGAGGAGGTGTGCAGCTGGTGGTGGCTTCATGGGTGGGGGACTTTGTGCATTCCATGGTTCAGACTCTCCTGACTGTACAGTTACCCTTCTGTGGGCCTGTCAAGGTTCCTTCCCCACTCTGAACTCTAGGGTACAGATGTGGGGATCTGCATGAAAACTTCCTAAGCTTATTTTTACCAGCTTAGGTTAAAACTTCCCCAAGGTACAAACTATTTTCCTTTTTCCCTTGGACTTTATTGCTGCCACCACCAAGCATCTAACAGATATATAACTGGAAAAGAGCCTGCTTGGAAACATCTTTCCCCCAAAAATCCTCCCCAAACCCTACACCCACTTTCCTGGGGAAGGCTTGATAGAAATCCTCATAAATTTGCATAGGTGAACGCAGACCCAAACCCTTGAATCTTAAGAACAATGAAAAAGCAATCAGGTTCTTAAAAGAAGAA
This sequence comes from Natator depressus, assembly GCF_965152275.1. Lineage (NCBI taxonomy): Eukaryota > Metazoa > Chordata > Testudines > Cheloniidae > Natator > Natator depressus. The sequence continues at coordinate 4,686,276 of NC_134239.1, forward strand.
TTTTAATAGAAGAAAAAGTAAAAGAATCACCTCTGTAAAATCAGGATGGTAAATACCTTACAGGGTAATTAGATTCAAAACATAGAGAATCCCTCTAGGCAAAACCTTAAGTTACAAAAATACACAAAAACAGGAATATCCATTCCATTCAGCACAGCTTATTTTCTCAGACATTTAAGGAAATCAGAATCTAACACATATCTAGCTAGATTACTTACTAAATTCTAAGACTCCATTCCTATTCTTATTCCGGCAAAAGCATCACACAGACAGAGAGAGCCTTTGCCCCCCCCCCCCCCCCCGCCAGCTTTTGAAAGTATCTTGTCTCCTCATTGGTCATTTTGGTCAGGTGCCTAGCTTCTTATCCCTTTACAAGTGAAAGGGTTTTTCCTATGGCCAGGAGGGATTTTAAAGGTGTTTACACTTCCCTTTATATTTATGACAAGGCCCAATGAGATTGACCATGGGGCAGAAAAGTGACATTTGGAGTGAAATGAAAAATGTGAATGGGGATAGCTCTACAATGTCATGGGGGAAGTGGGGTGGCTTATAAGTATTTGCCAGGGATTTTCAGGAAATCTGTGTCTATTCATTTCAGTTCTTTAGGGAAAGTCCAAATGTTTCCCTCTGAATTCAGAGCTTCAAGCTGCTATCTTTCTGCTACTTCTGTCTTGGTTCTGTCTTGGTTAATAATACTGCTTGTAAGATTATTGAAAACACACCTATTTAAATTGTAAGTGATTTTCTTTTCTCTTTGTATAAAAGTTAATTATTTAGTGTATAAAACACCCACAGGCATGGGAACTAGAGGTACAAGGGGTGCTGCAATACCCGCATGTTTTTGAGGGGTCCCCGCTACTGCCCCACACCCAGCGGCCCGGATGCCACTCTGCACCCAGGGTCCTGGCTGCCGGCACAGTGCCCAAGATCCAGGCTTCCACCCCCACACCCAGGGACCTACCTGCTGCCCTGCACCGAGGACTCCACTGCTGGCCCCATGCCTGGGGCTCCACTTCCAGGCTTGTGCCTCAGGTCCCTATTACCACCACACCCTGGAGTCCTGGCTGCCAGCCCCATGCCCACCTCCAGCTGTGGCCCCAGCCTCGGCCCCCTTACCCCATCCGGGTCACTCACTCCATGAGACATGGCCCTGCTCATAGCCCAGCTCTGGGGAGTGGTGGGGTAGGCATGGGTAAGGGGGCTGGCTTTCAGCACCCCCACTGTTAAAAATGTTCCAGACACCCAATTACTGACTCAGTTTTGGTGGAATCTTTTCCTATGAGCATCGTATTTCATAATTCACCAACAGGTTGTTCCTTTCACCTTCGTCTCAAGCAGCTGTGGGTGGTGACTTTCAGACAAAAGAAACAGTGATCTGATCTGGAACAGCAGTTATGGTTAAATGACGAAAGAGAGAGAACCCCCCACATGTGACAGACATTAGTCATGTTGTTTAATGAACTTATTGAGGTGTTTCAATCCTAAGAGGAGGAAGGCCATATAAGAACAGATATGGAATCCAATGGAACTTATTCATACATTTTAAGGGGAGACAGGACCATGAGCTCATCTATCCTGACCTTCTATCTATCACAGGAAGCTAGTCAGAGATGTAGAACCCAAGCAATTAATTCCTATGTTAACTACAGCATATTTTTTAGAAAAAAAAAATAAATTATTGAAAAATTTCCAGTGACAGAGAGTTCACCACAACCCTAGGAAAGTTGTTACAATGGTTCTTTAGAATACACTAGAAATCCTAATGTTTTAAAAATAATACACACTCCTTGAGTATAATTAAAAAGCTGCTTTCAGTGAAGTCCTGCAATGATTGAACATGTAAACAACTTGCAACAGCATATTATTATTGACAACGTTTTAAGAGGTTCACCAGAACACCTAGAAAGACATGGTTCTGGCACAAGGAGACTAAAAAAATAAATAAATAAAAAAATCTATGTTAACTTCTGGATTCTCAGCATTTTGTTAATCAGGCCAGTTATTTGTGTGAGTAAATATGGACCCAGGGCCCTACATTAGACATTCATTTAAAAAAAAAACCTTGACCTTCTCTCTGAATGAAATAATTGGATAAAACCTTTAGTTCTCACTGAGATTTGAACACAGATTGCTGTGTTTAGAGCTGATAGTGATAACCATTGCAGCATCATTAAAAGAGTTCCACTCTTGATTTACACAGCAACATAAATCTTAAACACACAGACTTGGAAATTTCTCTCTCTGGTCAAAATTTCAGAGAACAGAATATTGTTACCAAAATTACTTGCTTGACCAAAAGGTCTATCCCTCTTGACCTAACTGCAGATCTTTGTGGTTCCATTTAATCTTTTCTCGGTCCCTCTTTGCCTCTTCCATGTGCATATTCTGAAGTGAAGTCGCAACAGTTAACATGGAAATAACCGTAATGGCATAAATTACAATGACAACATTACAGGAGAATGAAAGTCCAACGCAAATACATTGGTGGTATGTGAATGGGATTGAAGCTTGTATCATCACAAGCATTAGTGCCCATTGCCACACTTCTCCATATCTCCTCCCTGAAAGTTATATATTCCTTGAGGAATGTGTCCAAGACTTACTACAGACTTCTTATTGAGAGGCTGCAAGTATCTGAAAAAAGAGAATAGAGCTAACCACATATCAAAAGCTATTTCCATGGATGGTAGGCTACAAAATCTACAGAACTATTACTTTAAAAGTCCTAATAAGTTTCTAAGGATAGGAATCCCAAGGCTAGAATTTCAAAGGGTGACTGAACTATAAAAGTGAGGGCACCAATACTCCCAAGTTATCTCTCTCTTTTTCACTAAGAAGATGAAGATGACAGAGACGACCAGCCTATGGACTTTGGATGCAGATCCTGATCTGAAACGTGGTCAGCAATGATTATGGGAACTTGTGGTAAGAACTTCACTTTATACCAAGTCTGGTTTGATAAGTTGAGAAAGTCTTTTATCTTTATTTTTCTTGTAACCATTTCTGAGTTTAACACCTTATTTTTTGTCGTCACTGAAAATCTGTCTTTGCACACAAATAAACTTTTTTGTTCTTTTATCAAAATTAATCCAGTGTTGTGAACTGTGTGGGTAACTCCATTTAGGATGTCACGTTTTTGCATATTGTATCCTTACAGGGACGACAGAGACCTTTGTTATCCAGGACAAGGTTGGACAGGGCAGTACAGAATACACATTTGGTGGGGGGAAATCTAGGACTTAGAGAATGTTGGGGTCACCCTGAATGTGGTAACTGAGGCTGATGGAAGCCAGAGTTTGACTGGAGTGTGCTAGCAGGCTGCATCTGTACACAGACCTACAGGGAGTGACTTGCATGCTCAAAGGCTATTTGTGAGTGGCCCAAGTGGGAACTACAGAGGAGTGGTAGATACGCTGGAGGGGAGGGATAGGATACAGAAGGACCTAGACAAATTGGAGGATTGGGCCAAAAGAAATCTGATGAGGTTCAATAAGGATAAGTGCAGGGTCCTGCACTTAGGATGGAAGAATCCAATGCACCGCTACAGACTAGGGACCAAATGGCTAGGCAGCAGTTCTGCGGAAAAGGACCTAGGGGTGACAGTGGACGAGAAGCTGGATATGAGTCAGCAGTGTGCCCTTGTTGCCAAGAAGGCCAATGGCATTTTGGGATGTATAAGTAGGGGCATAGCGAGCAGATCGAGGGACGTGATCGTTCCCCTCTATTCGACACTGGTGAGGCCTCATCTGGAGTACTGTGTCCAGTTTTGGGCCCCACACTACAAGAAGGATGTGGATAAATTGGAGAGAGTCCAGCGAAGGGCAACAAAAATGATTAGGGGTCTAGAGCACATGACTTATGAGGAGAGGCTGAGGGAGCTGGGATTGTTTAGTCTGCAGAAGAGAAGAATGAGGGGGGATTTGATAGCTGCTTTCAACTACCTGAAAGGGGGTTCCAAAGAGGATGGCTCTAGACTGTTCTCAATGGTAGCAGATGACAGAACGAGGAGTAATGGTCTCAAGTTGCAATGGGGGAGGTTTAGATTGGATATTAGGAAAAACTTTTTCACTAAGAGGGTGGTGAAACACTGGAATGCGTTCCCTAGGGAGGTGGTAGAATCTCCTTCCTTAGAGGTTTTTAAGGTCAGGCTTGACAAAGCCCTGGCTGGGATGATTTAACTGGGACTTGGTCCTGCTTCGAGCAGGGGGTTGGACTAGATGACCTTCTGGGGTCCCTTCCAACCCTGATATTCTATGATTCTATGATTCTATGATACAGCAACAAGGCATTATAAGGCACCCAAGGTTGCAGGGCAGGGGTGACGCAGACCCTCCCTGGTCTGGAATGCATCCAAATGTCATAATGACAATCAACAACCCATTAGAATCAATGAGGGAATAGTCCTGTTCCCATAGGTTTCTCTGAGCTTTGCAACAAGCAAACTATAACAAACCTGCTTTAGCAATGAAGCAGAAGGAAGTCGCTCCTGTCCCAAGCTAAGGCTTTGAATTACTGAGACATGTAAACATAGGGTTGGGGCCATGCCCCAAACTGAAGGGAAAACAGGAAATGTAGGAAGCAGCTCAGGAGAGGCTGATCTTGAGTAGGAGTCAAGAGAGACTGAGCCATCCCTCGCCTCTACCCCCTTGGGCCCTGGGGCAGGACCTGGTGGAGAGGGAGAGCCTGGATCCCCCTACCCTTTTCTTCTCCTCCATCCACCCCCAGAGACCTCAGAGGGATCTAGGGGTGGTGGGGAGGTGATGAACTGTGACTTGGCTGCTGGGCCCACCAGGCTGCACAGAAAACCCATCCCAAAATTCAGAGAGATAGTTTGACAGCAGCCTGACCACTAGGCCTGCTAGCCTTCACCAAAGCCCCTCTGCAGAATCTATGATGAGTTAGTTCCTCCCCCTCCCCCCGGGGAAGATGTTTTCTTGAAAGGTGAGTTGCTGGTCTCAGTTGTGCTCAGCTAAGAGACTTAGGAACCCACTTCCATTGAATTCCAATGGAGGTTTGGGCTCCGAACTCCCTCAAGCTTCTATGATAATCACAGAAATTCCTAACGTTCAGGTATTTATATCCCCACCCTACCCACCCAAGAAACCATAGAGTGATAACTGGCTCTGGCTGGGACCCCGGTAGGCAGCCTGGGCACAGTTGCCAAAGAGTGAGAGAATGAACTCCCCCTTGCTCCCTCTCCTGACGATTCTGCTATCAAGAAATCTGCTGTCCACAGAGGCAGCGGCTATTTTGTAAGGCAGAGGTGATGCATCACGTGACTGAGGACAAAGACATACAACCACTGTGCTGTCGCCTGAGGACTTACATTCGTTCTTTCTTGTTCTGTTTTCCTTCATCCAGCATGAAAGTCATTCCGGCATTTGGTTCCTCTCTGTGTGTATGTTAAATATATATTCCCTATGAATATGAATGAACTTGTTCCAACCCCCCCACCCAGAACAAACCATCGACCCCCCGCATAGACCCCACCTCTTCTTCACGTTCAGACATGAGTTGGTTTAAGATTCTGAAACACTCACATATATTTGTATGCCTTAGGCTATGTCTACGCTACACAGCTTTTAGTGACAAGGCTGGGTTGCTAAAAGTTGGGCAGCGTGAACACTGTTTTTCGGCACTTTTGCCAACAAAATACTTCTACCCCCAATGAGTGGGATTTGCATTGTCGACAGGAGAGCGCTCCCGCCGACAACGCAGTCGTTCACACAGGCACTTCTCACAGCAAACTTTTGTTTTTCGAGGGGTGGGGGAGGTTAAGTACCTGTGAACGACAAAAGTTTTGTCTTTCAATTACCAGTGTAGACGTGGACTTAGTGTTTTCAGTGTCCAACTGAGACCAGGAGTAGAAGTGCTGGGACTCTCATGAGAAAGTGGGTGTTTGCCACCCACTTTTTGCTCATTGCCAGCCCAGTGTTATAGACTCCAGATGTTTGCTGTGCACAGAAAAGTTTGGATGCTTAAACAAAACAGACATACATTCTGAGAGCCAGAGCCTGGCCTAGCTCTAGGGGGGTCATTCACACACAAGGAGGAGCAGGACCCCACAGACTTGACCCTACGTAGGGGACACGATGGGGAAAGTGGGGGCTGCACAGCAGACACACAGGTGGGTGGAAAGTTGGCAGAGCATTGCCTCTTCCCCTCTGTCTCAATGAGCCCACATAGATGAGGGTAGCTATTGGCTCCAGCACCTGAGTCACAATTCAATCCCTGACCTCCTCCTGGGGTGGTGTAGTTAAGCACTGCCCCTTACACAGAGTAGGTGATCCGAGCACAATGTAGCCCTGAACCTCTAGATAATTCCCAATCTCTTGAGCCATCCAATCTGCCCAACCTGCACAACACCTAGCATTGAAAAGTCTCCATATTCCATTCCCAGTGCTTCGAATCACTCAGTCTCAGTGATCTAGGGACACGCTGGGACCAATTACCGACACGCATCACAACGGCCTGGCACGGTGTTATACAAATCACTTCTCCACAAATACACTTGGCCCCAGCAACAAGAAGATAGCTGAAGCTCCTTCGTCTGTCTGACGGTCCGAGCCTGGAGAGACTTAAGGTCCCAACATACTGTAAGGGAATATAAATCAGCCCCCTGCCCTTCCTCCAGATGGGAATCTCTTGGACCCATCCCATAAATGATTCATCCTTACGCGGGTAGGTTTGCTTTGTCTGGGTGTAGCACTGTGGGGGGGAGGGGGGAAGAGTAAAAACCTATTGCGAGCAGCAAGAACAATCTCACAATCCACTGGAAAATTGGTTTGAAGGTATAATTTTGACCTAAAACTTCCTAACTGATCTGAGAGCTACTTATGTAGGAAACGACCCCTTCAGCTGAAGCTGCTACATCCAGAATCTAAGGAGCAGCCCTGGGTGTGGACCCACCAGCAGCACACAGCAGGTGAATCGTTGTGTCGCTCGGCTGTAGCCTGGGCTTGGGCTGTGTCTGGGGAGAGGGATGGTGCTGCAGAAAACAGCAGAATGTTTTTGATTCATTTCCTGTGCTGTAGTTATTAACTGTCCGCCCAAACTCTGAGTCCTTTCTCCTCTCGCCCCCTTGTATGAGGCCACCTTGTGGGATCCCAATGGGTAGTGTATACATCCCAGTCCATCGTCTGAGCTTTACAGGTTCGGCAACTGCCCTGCACTGGGTAGAGGTTAATAATGCCTATGAGAATTCCAGGAGGAGGCACCAGAATTGACCCCAAGGATCATTCACACCCAAGCAACAGTGTTAGCCCTGGCAACACAATACTAGGAGTGTAAGGGTCACAGAAATAATCTTCCAAAGGAGTTATTCTGAAATAAAAAGGTGAACTATTTCAATTTTGACATTTTTGAAATAATGTGTTTCAAGGTTTTGTTTTGAAATGACGTTTTGTTTCCAAAAATCTGTTAGATTTAACTTGAAAAAAAAAAGGGAGAAGAGGGTAAAAACCTGACAACGAAATGATTTATTTTGGAGGAGAAGGGAACAAGTTGCTGTTATTTTGGGATTTTTCAGGTCAGCCACTGAACCAAAAAACAACCCCCCCCCCAAAAAAAAACAAACAAACCAACCACCCAGCTCTAATGCAAACTCTCTAGATTTCTGCTGTGGGGGGAAAAGGTTTTCCAACTGAGCCAACAGTGAACTTCACCCTCTGGCAATCAAGTCGGCACTATGATACAGGTTTTTGCCAATAGTTGCTCTTTGCGGATTGTCCACATCAAAAGAGAAAGAATGAGATACGCACACATGGGTAAAAATATTCTTACTTTCAGCAAACAAGGGTCTCAAATGGACTAAAATGCTGTCATTGATCATAGGAATTCCAGGTCCTCACACTGTTTTTTATTTCTACAGAAATTCCCTCTGTGCAGGTCTCTCCTCAAAGCCCGTGTAAAGCAATGGCCCAGGGAAATGACACTACCGTGACTGAATTAATCCTTGCAGGATTCACTGACCATCCAGAACTGCAGGTTGCCCTCTTCCTCATATTTCTGGTGATCTATGTTCTCACCTTGCTGGGGAATTTTGGGATGATTGCCCTAATCTGGACGGACTCCCGATTTCACACCCCCATGTATCTCTTGCTCAGCAACTTGTCACTCGTTGACCTTGGTTACTCCTCATCCATCGCCCCCAGGGTGCTGGTGAGCCTCTCAAGGGAAAGTAAGGCCATTTCCTACGCTGGATGTGCTGCACAGCTGTACTTTTTTGCTACCTTTGCCACCACTGAGTTTTTCCTCCTTGCGGTGATGGCCTATGACCGTTATGTGGCCATCTGTAATCCACTGCTCTATAGGCTCATCATATCCAAGAGGTCCTGCGTCTGGCTCTTGGCTAGCTCCTACCTGGCTGGGGTTGCAAATGCAACCATGTTTACCAGCTGCACCTTTCAGCTGTCCTTCTGTGGGCCTAATGTAATCGATCATTACTTTTGTGATGTCCTTCCGCTCATGCGGCTCTCCTGCACAGACACTCACACCAATGAAATGCTGCTTTCTCTCTTTGCTGGTTCCATACATCTGACAACCATGCTGATCATCCTCTTCTCATATCTGTATGTTACTGCTGCCATACTGAGGATCCGCTCCTCCGAGGGCAGGCGCAAAGCCTTCTCCACCTGCACCTCCCACCTGACAGCCGTAGCTATATTCTATGGGACAACGTTCTTTATCTACTTACAACCCAGTTCCAGCTCCTCACTGGAGCGGGACCAGGTGATCTCTGTGTTCTACACGGTTGTGATCCCCATGCTGAACCCCCTGATCTACAGCCTGAGAAACAAGGAGGTGAAGGACGTCCTGGGGAGAATGTTAGAGAGAAGAAAGTTCTCTCAGCAGCTTTGATGAATAATTTAATCATGTTTTGAACTAAAGTGACAATGTTCTTTCCATTCCCTTCCACTCTATCTAATTTTATAATGAAAATAAAAACTCTAATGTGTTCAAGTTTTAAGAATAATGTTTTAGAGGTGGCATTGTCCAACAGATAAGACACTGAGGAGATCTGGTGTGACAGATATTGCAACCCCATGCAAAATCTTTGGGACCATTATATTAACTTGCATTGTATGAATGATTTATGTATGACTATGTTCTACTCCCGGGGGGCGGGGGGGGGGCGCATTCCTGCAGCTCCTTCCAGAACTAAAACCTGCGGGGATGGGAGGGGGGTGATTAAGGCAAGTCCCTGAGACTAAACTCCAGAGAAATTCCAAGGGGAGTGGAGTCTGTCTCATTCAGGACCCTTGAACTTGTAACCCCTCAGCAAGGACACCTGCTTTTAGGTTTTCCAGTTCCTCATCTGTCACCTCTCTTGGGTGGAGATGTACACCTCTCACCCTCTTGATTGGGGTTTTTTGAGGCTCCACAGTTCCCTAGCTACATTGTGAATTCCCCAGTAAGCAAGACTGCCTAAGCCAACCTGCTATACTTTTCTCCTTAGATAGACACTGGTGTTATAAGTTACCACGCCATTCTTTCTAAGCAAACAAATTTACTCTCAAGGGGAAAGCGTTATAGAGAAAACTTTAAAAGCAATAAAAGAACCTACATACATGCTAACAACCTCACCAGAGATCACCCCAGCTCCAACAAGGGCTCTAGATGCTGAACAGTAATTCAAACCTTACCACCAAAGGTTTTATTCTGTGCTTAAAAGCTCACGCCACCTTTTGCTCAGAACAAACACACAGACTGGGCCATGTCCTTCCAAACCTTCCCAGGAAGGACTGAGGCAGCCCTTGGACAGAAGGTCCTGTCTATTTGGAGCACTAGAAATACGGCACTGAATCAGTTTTAACTAAGGCTATTTAACTCAAAGTCCCTTCTTTGTCCATTGACCCTTAAAGAATCCAGTTTGAACAAGCATATGTAAGCCTCTCTCCAGGTGGTGGTAGCTCTCTGGAGGTGTTACAACTAGAGTAAATTTGCCTCTCCAACCTGTTCTTAATTTTTGGAGGGTGGTGGTCCTCCTGTCCCATGTAATCAAATACAGTCCCTAGCACACCATGATACATACATTTAATTCAATAAGATTTCACAGAATTCAGTAAAGTTTGTGCAGGATATTGTGGGATGCACCATCATAGGGTCTAATCACATCAGCCACGCTGTCAGAGGCTTGTTCACCTGCACATCTACCAATGTGATCTATGCCATCATGTGCCAGCAGTGCCCCTCTGCCGTGTACATTGGTCAAACTGGACAGTCTCTACGTAAAAGAATAAATGGACACAAATCAGATGTCAAGAATTATAACATTCATAAACCAGTCAAAGAACACTTCAATCTCTCTGGTCACTCGATTACAGACCTAAAAGTCGCAATATTACAGCAAAAAGACTTCAAAAACATACTCCAGCGAGAGACTGCTGAATGGGAATTAATTTGCAAACTGGATACAATTAACTTAATCATAGAATCATAGAATATCAGGGTTGGAAGGGACCCCAGAAGGTCATCTAGTCCAACCCCCTGCTCGAAGCAGGACCAAGTCCCAGTTAAATCATCCCAGCCAGGGCTTTGTCAAGCCTGACCTTAAAAACCTCTAAGGAAGGAGATTCTACCACCTCCCTAGGGAACGCATTCCAGTGTTTCACCACCCTCTTAGTGAAAAAGTTTTTCCTAATATCCAATCTAAACCTCCCCCATTGCAACTTGAGACCATTACTCCTCGTTCTGTCATCTGCTACCATTGAGAACAGTCTAGAGCCATCCTCTTTGGAACCCCCTTTCAGGTAGTTGAAAGCAGCTATCAAATCCCCCCTCATTCTTCTCTTCTGCAGACTAAACAATCCCAGCTCCCTCAGCCTCTCCTCATAAGTCATGTGCTCTAGACCCCTAATCATTTTTGTTGCCCTTCGCTGGACTCTCTCCAATTTATCCACATCCTTCTTGTAGTGTGGGGCCCAAAACTGGACACAGTACTCCAGATGAGGCCTCACCTGTGTCGAATAGAGGGGAACGATCACATCCCTCGATCTGCTGATCGAACTTAGGCTTGAATAGAGACTGGGAGTGGATGGGTCATTACACAAAGTAAAACTATTTCCCCATGTTTATTTCCCCCCTCCCCCACCGTTCCTCAGAACTTCTTGTCAACTGCTGGAAATGGCCCACCTTGATTATCACTACAAAAGGCTTTCTTCCCCCCGCTCCCCCCAGCTCTTCTGTTGGTATTAGCTCATCTTAAGTGATCACGCTCCTTACAGTGTGTATGGTAACACCCATTGTTTCATGTTCTCTGTGTATATAAATCTCCCCACTGTATTTTTCACTGAATGTGTCTGATGAAGTGAGCTGTAGCTCACGAAAGCTTATGCTCAAATAAATTTGTTAGTCTCTAAGGTGCCACAAGTTCTCCTTTTCATTTTACAGTTGGGGAATCGAAGTACAGAGAGACTAAAGGCCCGTCTACATAGGGACATCCAGAACAGTTAATCTGGATTAACTAAAGGCATGAATTTAAAGTGGATTTGTGGAGAAAAAAAGAAGTAGATAAATTCATGGAGGATGGGTCCATCGATGACTATTAGTCAAGATGGTCAGGGATGCAACCCCATGCTCTGGTTGTCCCTAAACCTCCAACTGCTAGAAGCAGGGACTGGATGACAAGGAATCACTTGAAATCGCCCAATCCTGTGATCTGAAACCTCGCCTTCTGACCAGGCCTGGCACCTGATTCCACTCTGACCATTAGGTCAGACTGCCCACAACCTGGTGGCTGAAGGTCTGGTAAGTGTGAGGGATTCCAAAGCCTTCTGAGACTCAAATGGGATTAATCAGAGAGAAGCAGATGTCTAGGTCTGGATTTCTTTTGGTCCCTGAAATAAAAAAAAAATAACCTAAGTGTGAACTGAGTTATTGTGATTTCCATGTGGTTCCAGGAGAGCAGAGAGGCCCATGGGTGTAATTCGTCATATTTGTACAGCTGGGGAAGAGTAGATGAAGCTGGATTTGGATGCTAAGCAAAGACACCAAACTTTAAACCAAGCCTGATCTCCTCCCTCTTCTCAGCCTTACGTTGTGAGGCTAGTCCAGATTCTCATTTCAGGCCTTTGCCCAGCCTAGGAATGAGTGCCAGCATTATACTATCAAAGTAATCCAGTCAGGAGGCCTTTATATACTGAGTGAGAGAAACATACTAAAGACAAAGCTGAGCAAGTGGTCAGCCATTTTGTGTGGATAAAAATGAGACATCTTAAAGGGGCCTAATTTTTCAGAAGGTGGGTGCTCAGCGCTCTTGAAAATCCAGTCCTTTTGAGGTGCTTCAAGCTAGGCACCCAAAATCACTATTCACTTTTGAAAGGCTTGCCTCTCGCAGCTTCACTCTTCTAGCCTTCGTCCCCCACCTCAGACCCAAACCCATGAAGGGAGTGAGTGCTAATGGGAATCAAACTCATATTATCATTCTTTAAACATCACTGTTTTTTCCCACTCAGCCATGTGAAAGCTGGATCCCTAGCTGGTCTGGGTCAGCATAACCCTATTCATGCCAATGGACCAGGTGTAAATAAGAAATGCTCTGTTCAAGTTAATTGCCCAGATCTCCTGCTCATGTACATTGGCCATAAACACTATGTAATTCAAAGGGCCCAGATCCCCAGCTGGCATAAATCAGCTTAGAACCACTGAAGTCAGTGGGCCAGATCCTTAGGTGGTGTGAAGCAAAGAAGCCCCATCCAAGTCTCTACACCAGATTCTTCGCAGAGGATCTGAGCTAAGGATCACCAATGCACAGCCTTCTTGGGGAACTTCTATACTATGTCCATAGGAATCAGAGCCGGCCGACAATGGCACTTTTATTTATTAAAACTCTCACAAATTATGGTTTTGGTATTTGGCCATCTTGAGGCCAGGTGTACACTGGAAACTTTTTGCCAGTATAACGATGTGGGTCAGGCGTGTGATTTTTTTTTATATAAAACATTTCTGTATCAGCAAAAGCCGTCGGGCTTGTCTAGACTTGGTATGCTACCATGGCACTGCTGTAGCTCTTCAGTGTAGAGGCTCTCAGTGCTGACGGGAGGTGTTCTCTTGTCGGCAGAGGTAATCCGCCTCTGTCATAAATATACAGGGAAGGATAAACCCCTTTAAAATCCTCCCTGGCCAGAGGAAAAATCCTCACACCTGTAAAGGGTTGAGAAGCTAGGATAACCTCGCTGGCACCTGACCAAAATGACCAATGGGGAGACAAGATACTTTCAAAAGCTGGGAGGAGGGAGAGAAACAAAGGGTCTGTGTCTGTCTGGGTGAGGCTTTTGCTGGGGACAGAACAGGAATGGAGTCTTAGAATTTAGTAAATAATCTAGCTAGGTATGTGTTAGATTATGATTTCTTGAAATGGCTGAGAAAATAGCTGTGCTGAATAGAATGAATATTCATGTCTGTGTGTCTTTTTTGTAACTTAAGGTTTTGCCTAGAGGGATTCTCTATATTTTGAATCTAATTGCCCTGTAAGGTATTTACCATCCTGATTTTACAGAGGTGATTCCTTTTTACTTCTATTAAAAGTCTTCTTGTAAGAAAACTGAATGCTTTTTCATTGTTCTAAGATCCAAGGGTTTGGGTCTGTGGTCACCTATGCAAATTGGTGAGGATTTTTACCAAACCTTCCCCAGGAAGTGGGGTGCAAGGGTTGGGAGGATTTTGGGGGGAAAGACGTTTCCAAACAATGCTTTCCTAATAAAAATAAACCCAGATAAACGTTTGGTGGTGGCAGTGGAAGTCCAAGGGCAAGGGGTAAAATAGTTTGTACTTTGGGGAAGTTTTCACCGAAGCTGGTAAAAGTAAGCTGAGGAGGTTTTCATGCAGGTCCCCACATCTGTACCCTGGAGTTCAGAGTGGGGAAGGAACCTTGACACCTTCCATTTATATTTATGACAGGAGCTGAGGTGGGTCTTCCCACCCCCTTTCCTCCCTGTGACTGGGGGGTGTTAACAGGCCACTTGCACCTTGAATTGTCCCATGAAATATGTGTGAACTACTTACACTAAACAATCTGTTCCACCTTGTATTTCCCTGTGATATTCTGAGTTAGTTTCCCAGACCTGAAGAAGAGCTCTGCCTCAGCTCAAAACCTTGTCTCTGTCACCAACAAAAGTTGGTCCAAGAAAAGCTATTACCTCCTCCACCTTGTCTCTGTACAGTTCTGGTCAGTTATTGTACCAGCATCCCTGTGCTCTCAATGGCTAAGGTCATGTCTACACGAGAGAGCTTACAGCAGCACAGATGTACTAATGCAGGTGTGCCACTGTATGATCGCTCATGTAGCCGCTCTGTGCTGATGTGAGAAAGCTCTCCTTTTGGCCTAATAAAACCACCTCCATAAGTGACAGTCGTTATGTCAGTGGGAGAGCTTCTCTTACCAACATAGAATCATAGAAGATTAGGGTTGGAAGAGACCTCAGGAGATCATCTAGTCCAACCCCCTGCTCAAAGCAGGACCAATCCCCAATTATGCCCCAGATCCCTAAATGGCTCCCTCAAGGGTTGAACTCACAACCCTGGGTTTAGCAGGCCAATGCTCAAACTACTGAGCTATCCCTCCCGCCATTAAATAAATAAATAAATAAAAAATTTAAAAAGTGATGTTAACTCAAAGATATAAGGCCTCCAATGCCATTTCTGTGTGGGGTGATGCTAGATAAGTAGTGTCATTTTTATATGCCTATCCTGGCATATATCCTGCCTATTCTGGCATCATTCCTGCCCATCCTCAGGTCCATACTATCTGAGCTGAATGAGATTCCCTTTAACTTTAATCCATAGCTTGACTGGTACTGCTCCCCAAGCCTGCTACTGGAAGGTCGTACATTCGTGCATGTGTGTGCATGCACGCACACACACACAAAGCCAGTGTAATACATAGGCATAAGGCCTAGTAATTGTTCAGTTACTAACACCACCTAATTACTGTGTCTCTTATTCAGTGATAGCATTTTGAGAGTCGGCACCACTGTGAGGTACATGCACCTAAGGTTAGTAAAGCTTCAAGTCTGTAGGGGAGTACCTGTGTGGTATTGCTCACCTGAAAATGATTAGGCCTCAAGATACACAAAAGAAATGGCACGAGTCAAGGAACCAGCAGAGGCTGTCCAGAAGGCCTTAGAGCTGATGGTCTCCAGGCTAGCAACAGTATGGATTCTCCTATACGTTTAAGACCTAGTTTTTTGACGAGTATATGTCGCAGGCACAAATAACCCTGAAAGCATACTGATCTTTGGCCCAGAAGCATCACAGAGGTACAGCCATGTAGGCCTCATTCCTAATATTTCTGGGGCTAGCAACCCCACACAGAACCTGCCAGCCAGACAGACAACTTAACAATTACTGGGCTCGAGACACCTCACAAACCCTGCCCTGCAGTCATTAGCCTTCGTCACCTTGGAGCTATTAATGCCACAAAGACACCGATGGGCAGGTGTAATGAGGCTTTCCTGGGAAAGAAGGACTCACACGTTCAACAAAGATCAAACCGAAGACATCCAAAGACGCTTTTAGCTAAATGAAAGTAATATGCTTTTATAGTGGTTGGGACCTGTCACTATCAGATGCACTAATTCAGTGTATTTCACAAGCATCTGTTTTAATCTTCAAGCTACCAACATCACACAAAGACACTGCCCGGGAAGGAAAAGGTTTCATAATCTTTGAAATAGTGGCACAACAGAGCAAACATCAGGCTTTATAACCTTAAAGTTAGCAACACACCACAAGATGGCCCTGTCTACAAAATTCTTATGTCTTTAGGCTAGAAACACCACAAAGACCTAGTTTCAGAGTAGCAGCCGTGTTAGTCTGTATCTGCAAAAAGAAAAGGAGGACTTGTGGCACCTGTGAGACTAACAAATTTATTTGAGCAGAAGCTTTCATGAGCTACAGCTCATTTCGTCGGATGCAAAGGCCTAGTAGCTGTTTGGTTAGTCTCGTTACCCAACTCAGAACCCTAAAATCAGAACCGTAAAATCAAAAGTTGAATCTTTCGCTGTTTGCTAACCACACCAACGTTACCCTTAATACCTCTGGAGCTGATTCCTGGGATGACTTTGAGATTTGCTCCCTGGATTATCTTTGCTCCCTAACTGCAGCCTGGCCAGGAATAGTTGGGTTACACTCAGGCTCTCACTGCCCTCGGTTATACTGGAGTGTGACCCCAACACACTCCCCACTCTTCAATTTCTCTCCAGAAATGTATGTCCTGTGCTGCCCAGTCCTCTCCTGGACAATACAAGCTACATTGTCCATTATTTCTTTAATAGCACTAATATGCATGCAACTTAGTTTCTCAGACACTTCTATTAAAACACACTGGATTAGATAAAACAATTAAACAAACTGTTTTGACGAGAAAGATAGAGCCTGCCAGAAAGTTGCAGCTTGGCAGGGGAGAGGCCCTCCCTGGGATGCACAGAAACGTACCCCAAAGGTGGAAGTTGGGGTCGTGGTAACAGCTGAGGTGGGAACAGACCCCAGGGACTCTGTTGCTGGAATCAAGCCCAACCTGCGGGAAAGAGGGGGATTGTGCTGGCCAGCGAACGGTCTGTTATAGCTGGTAGCTGTGAGTCCACACCTCGACCAGGGTCCCCTTCCCTTTTGGGGGACACAGGAGTGTCTGCCCCAGTGGGGAGCCCAGAGAGAAAGGTGAGGGGAGACCGGAGGGTCTGCCCACATTTTGTAGGGAGGCTTTTTCCCAGGCGCAGGGTGAAAAATCTGCATTTAAAAGGCCAGACCCCTCTCCCGTGAATCAGGTTTTAAGGGAACACTGTTTGCCCCCTAGTCAGGTATTCCCCATCCTGGCTAATAGCCATTAATGCACTTAACCTCCATGAATTTATCCAATTCTCTTTTAAACCCTGTTATAGTCCTAGCCTTCACCACCTCCTCAGGCAAGGAGTTCCACAGGTTGACTGTGCGCTGTGTGAAGAAGAACTTCCTTTTATTTGTTTTAAACCTGCTGCCCATTAATTTCATGTGGTGGCCCCTAGTTCTTACGTTATGGGAACAAGTAAATAACTTTTCCTTATTCACTTTCTGCACACCACTCATGAATTTATATACCTCTGTCATATCCCCCCTTAGTCTCCTCTTTTCTGAGCTGAAAATTCCTAGCCCCTTTAATCTCTCCTCATATGGGACCTGTTCCAAACCCCTTATCATTTTAGTTGCCCTTCTCTGAACTTTTTCTCATGCCAGTGTATCTTTTTTGAGATAAGGAGACCACATCTGTACAGTATTCAAGATGTGGGCGTACCACGGATTTATATAAGGGCAATAAGATATTCTCCATCTTATTCTCTATCCCTCTTTTAATGATTCCTAACATCCTGTTTGCTTTTTTGACTGCCGCTGCACACTGTGCGGACTTCTTCAGAGAACTATCCACGATGACTCCAAGATTTTTTTCCTGATTAGCTGTAGCTAAATTAGCCCCCATCATATTGTATGTACAGTTGGGGTTATTTTTTCCAATGTGCATTACTTTACATTTATCCACATTACATTTCATTTGCCATTTTGTTACCCAAGTTTTATGTGATCTTTTTGAAGTTCTTCACAGTCTGCTTTGGTCTTAACTACCTTGAGCAGTTTGGTATCATCTGCAAACTTTGCCACCTCACTGTTTACGCCTTTCTCCAGATCATTTATGAATCAGTTGAATATGATTGGTCCTTGGACTGACCCTGGGGGAACACCACCAGTTACCCCTCTCCATTCTGAAAATTTACCATTTATTCCTACCCTTTGTTGTAAGACCCCAATCTCCATTCTTCCTCATTTGTCCCACACATACACAGGAAGGCTTGAGGGTAAACAGAGCCATTCACAGTTCATTGATTCAGAAGCATCTTTAAAGGCTTTCACTTAATATGTCTAAATCAGTAATACAAGTTAATATCTTATTCTCCTAATTCCAGACATAAAAATAACCCATGTAAACAAATAGGATGAACACACTCAGTAGATTATAGGCTTTATAATGACATGTTACAAGGGGCACTGAGCATAAAGCATATTCCAGTGATGTCATATTCAAGCATATTTTCATAAAGCATATGGAGTGCAATGTCACAGAGAGTTTTGCCCAGCACTGGACAGAAGGGGGAATTGAACCCAAATCTCCCACCTTACAAGTGAACACCCCAAATATTGGGTTAAAAATTACAAAGGGAAGGCCCACCACCGCCTCCTACAGTGGCTGTTTTGCGAACGGTATAAAAATCCTCCCCCCGCACACACTCATTGTTTTGGGACAAAGCTATTTGCTGTATTTGTAACACATTTGTGAATAGTTTCAGGTCAATCCAAACGGTATTGTTTTTGACACTAAATGATAAGTCCCGAAGTAATTCACTGATTTATAGACACCTTTGCGTCCCAATGCTGGTAAATTACTTAAAGAGACATATGGAGAGGTAACTAACAAATAAAGTGGAATACAGTCACCTCAGTTTTGTATCATATTAAAATGACCTCCGGGAGAGAGAGGGATCCAGGCCAGCTGATGATCTGGCCGTCTGTGTTCCATTTCCACAAGGAAAGACACGGCAACAACATTCATTGCATGTGCTGGGCACACCTGTTGTCCTGGGAGCAAAGATGCTCCAGGGAGCAAATCTCAAAGTCATCAAAGCCAAATTTAACCTCCCCTGCCAAGGAAGCAGTTACAGAGGTATGAAGGGTAACATTGATGTGGTTAGCAAACAGGGAAAGACTCGACTCTATGTCTAATTTTAGGTTTCTGATCAGGTACTGCTTCTGTCCTTTCAACTCATTGTAAGTGAAGGGAGGAAAAAGAAAGAGGTACCACCAAGTCATGGGCAAACAAGTCTGTTTCAGATCATTTCAGCCTTTAATTGAAATGACATTCATGGGAGGCAAAGGAAGGAATTATGCTGAGAGGAAAAATTTCTGAACTTATTTACCTATCAAAAGAAGGAAAGAGGTTTACAAGGGAAGGAGAAGAATGATGGAAAAGGACAGAAAAATCGCTTTAATGGGAAGGGGGAAAACTCCCCCATCAAGTCAGATAATGTCTATCCTAAGGCCATTACATTGACTCAGCTATGGTGTGCAGCAGCGCCGTAGTGTAGATGCTTTCCACGTTGATGGAAGGGGTTTTCCTTCAATGTGGTTAATCCATGTCCCTGAGAGGAAGTAGCTTGCTCAATGGAAGAATTACACTGAGGGTCTGTACAAGCTAACTGCCTTGTACAGGCTGTGAAAAGATTCCCCGCCCTGTGCTATAGAGCTCTGTTGATCTAATTTTTAAGCATAAACCAGGCCTCAGAGAAGCTGCCCATGGAAAAGACCAGTTGTCAAATCTAGTCCTATTTCATTGCCAGGTGTTTGTCAAACCTCCTCTTAAAAAATCTCCAGTGGTGGAGATTCCACAACCTTCCTGGGCAAGTTATGTCAGTGCTTAGCCACCCTCACTGTTGGGATGTTTTTCCTATTGTCCAATCTAAACTGCCCATCCTGGAATTGAAGTCCATCAGTCCTTATCCTATCCTTCCCCGACTCCCACATTGTTTTGCAATTTTATTCTTAAACTCTGTGTGACGGGTTGCGTGTCACAAACCCCTTTGGGACTGCCACCTGATGTGCCTAGACTACCTCTGAGCCTGTTTTCCCTGACAACTTAGGACTTCAGTACTTTAACTTGTATGAGCCAGGCACGATTGCCTGCTGAAAACTCAGATCCAAGTCTGAACCACGTCCCCCACAAGATGCAGGCTTAACTGAAAACAGCTTAAGAAGAGCTCCTGTCTCCAGCACTCAGAGGTCCAGCTCCCAATGGGGTCCAAACCCCCCAAAATCCGTTTAATCGTGTATAACGTTTATACAGGGTAAACTCATGAATTGTTTGCCCTTTATAACACTGTTTGCCCCCCGGCCAGGTATTACTTAAAAAAGTAAAAAGTGATATTATTAATTACAAAATGTAGGATTTAAGTGGTTCCAAGTAATAACAGACAGAACAAAGTGAATTACCAAACAAAATAAAATAAAACATGTAAGTCTAAGCCTAATACAGTAAATACCAAATGCAGGTAAATCTCACCTCAGAGATGTTCCAATAAGCCTCTTTTACAGACTAGACTTCCTCCTAGTTTGGATCCAGTAATCACTTACACCCCTGTTCCGGCACCCAGTGCCGAGAGGCAAAACAACAGCAGGGGTTCGTTACCCGGTGTGCTTCACTCAATAATCACAACGGGGTGGAGAAGCAGAAAAGTGTATTTGCAGCTGCAAACAAGGTACAGGGAGAATAGAATCTCAAATCCTGCACACCAGAGCAGGTCATTACACTCACTTTTATATTCCTTAATGCTACTGCACGACACATCAGCCAATTAAAACTTTGCACAAATACTCTGCCTTCCTTATATGGGTTACAACAATGTTTATTTCCTGCAACCTCTAACAAGCATTCCTAGCAACTTAAACAACCAGCACATCCTGCCTGGCCTTGTAACTATCTCCTATTATCTTTAACTTGGCGTCAGCAAACCTTACACTATAAGGCATTATCTGTGGCTGCAACATTGTTTTAAGAGCAAAAGAGCTTACTCAAACCAGCCAGGCCTGAATTCTATTAAGGGGGGTTAAGAAGAAGCCCTTAGGCCTTCAGCAGGGAGATCTCCTCGACCCTTATGGCCTTCCATCCCCTCGACTTAACTAGTGGCAATGCCCTGGGGTCTCCAACAATTCCCTCCTTTGAGAATACTCATTTCTATTGCTTGAGTCTTCTTATCTTTATTTACTTACTAGCGGGCTATGCATAAAATTAATTTTTTTAAAACTATGCAAAATAAGCATTTTTACACAGGACCACATACAACACAGTAAACATAACATGATTAATACAGGGAAAAAATTTAAATAATAGGCTAAACAACCCACTTAGCCATGGGGAAAGGCCCCAACCAGAAAATAAAGAGCCTAGCCAATCCTCCCCAGTTTGCTGATGAATGCCCTTTACCAGCTGCTTTAGGCGTTGTAAATGAGCTTTTACGGATGGCCCTGCATCTGTTATATTAAAGCAACACATGCCTGCAAACTCCTGGCATAGGTGATCATGGCGTAGAAGCAAATAGTCCACAGCCAGCCTGTTCTGTAGCATACCCTGATGTACTTCCCCTAACTCATGTGAGAGTTGGGCCAGGATGGTTGAGGTTAAATTAATGGCCTTTGCCACTGTGCAGGCAAGGTGCTCTACTGCGTGAAAATTATGCACCACAAGCCCAGGGATACCAAGTAAGGAAAAGGACAGAGCTGCTGCCTCACTCTCTGAAAATAAGGTTACCTCTGACCTACAGGTGGAATCAAGGGGAATAGCATCCCTTTTATGACGGGCAGATAACTGCAGAGGGTATGGAAAAATCAATGGAGCCACGCGACCAAGAGAGCAGGGACCCCCAAAACTATTGGCCGGGACATAGGAATATGCATGTCTGCCACATATAAGGAACCACCCTGCTGGCAATTTCATGTGCCCGTAGGCAAAGGACATTTCCACACTGTTATTACATTTAAGTTCTTCATTGGTGAGGTTTTCCCCAATGTGAGTAGCATTTACAAACCTCATACAAGAGGGGGCAAGGGTTGTATTGGCTAGGTAATAAGAAAACATGGAGGCATCTAACTTATACTGGGCAGATCCAAGGGTATATAAATCAGCATAAGTAAATGTTTTATTTATGTTTTTTAACAGGGAATAATGCTGAACCAGGGTTGGGGCTGCACATACACCAATAAAACAAGCCTCCATGATTGCACCCACTGAAAATGTACGCGGCAAACAAAACGACGTTGCGTTCACTGCACTCTGGGCCAGTGCCAGCCAGGTATTTATGGGTACAATGCCTGAAACAGCAGTACCAGTTAGGCAGATGGCCAAGAGGGGGAATAAAATATACCCTTCCATCTATTTTCCTGCCTTCCCGGTGGGCTGCCATTTAAATAGTAATTTTAGTCCAAGATCCTCAGTGGAGGGGGCTGAATGCAAGGTCCACCTTTCAGCCGGGGGCGGGGGTTGACACCGCTTTCAGCCGGGTATAATGAATCCAATTTTTGTGTTCCTCGACCTTTGCTGCCGTGTGGGAGACCAGCAGGACGGTATAGGGTCCCTTCCACTTTTCCTGGAGGGGCTCGTCTTTCCAGGTACGTACGAGCACTGAATCACCAGGCTGCAGGGAGTGAATGGGCGAATCCAAGGGTAGAGGCTGGGAATCCTTAGTATACCTGTGAAGAGACAAAAGAACAGCAGACAAGGAACACATATACTGAGACAAAAACCCATTCCCCAATTCCCACTCTCCCCCTGACACAACCAGCGTACCATTCATAGGCCATGCCCTTCCAAACATAATTTCAAAGGGACTGAGCCCTAATCTACCCTTTGGGAGAGCACGGATGTGGAGCAGAACTAGGGGCAGGGCATCAGGCCACTGTAGGGAGGCCTCCTGGCATACTTTCGAGAGATGTCGCTTAAGGGTCTGATTGGTCCGCTCCACTACCCCACTGGCTTGTGATCTCCAGGGTGTATGGAGTTTCCAGGGAATCTGTAAGGCGTCTGAGATGCTTTGGACGATTTTTGACATGAAGTGCGTTCCATTGTCAGATTCCATCCACTGGGGAAGTCCAAAGCGAGGAATGATCTCCTTAACAAACTAGAGAGCCACTGTCCTGGGAGTGCAATTGCGACATGGAAAGGCTTCCGGCCATTCACTGAATCTATCCACTATGACAAGGAGATACTTGAACCCCTGGGTCCGGGGAAACTCAGTAAAGTCTATTTGCCACACCTGTCCGGGGCCTGTAGTGCGTTCCAGGGCCGCTGGTGGTACTGGGTGTCCTGGTCGGGGGTTATTCGTTTGACAGACTAGGCATTCCGCCTGTACCTGGGCAGCCAGGGGTCTGAGTCTGGAGGTTATGAAGTACTTTCCCATTAGTTGGATAAGTGCCTCCCTGCCAGCATGAGTGGTTTGATGTAATTTCTGTAATACTGGCAGAATTAGGCCCTTTGGTAAGAGGACTTTCCCTTCCGGGGAATGAAGCCATCCCTCCTTTTCCTGGAGACCAAGTTTGTCAGCTAGCTGTTTCTCCTCCCCAGAATACTGAGGGGTCAGGAGCTCCCCCACTGATGGGATAAGGGCAGCATATAGGTGTTCTCAGTCTGAGGGGACATCAGGGTGGCAACATGCTTCGCCTCTCTATCTGCCCTGGCATTACCCCTGGTCACATCTTGATCCTCCCTCTGATGGGCCTTACAGTGTACCACCGCCACTTCCAAAGGGAGTTGCACTGCCTCTCGGAGCCGGAGAATTTGGGGCCCGTACTTGACTGGAGAGCCTTGGGCTGTCAGCGTTCCCCTCTGCTTCCACAGGCCAGCATGAGCATGCAGCACCCCAAAAGCATATTTGGAATCAGTGAAAATATTGACCCATTTTCCTTTAGACAGTTCGAGTGCACGGGTCAGGGCCACTAGCTCAGCCAACTGGGCAGAGATCCCAGCGGGCAAACTTTCAGCTTCCACGGTGTCATTGAGGGTCACAATAGCATAACCCGCCCTTCTTTGCCCATTTATCACCATGCTGCTACCATCAGTGTACCACTCATAATCTGCATTTGGGAGGGGCACATTCTTTAAGTCCGGGCGGCTAGAATATTGGGCATCTGTGATCTCCAAACAGTCATGTTCCTGTTTCTCAGTTTCTGGTAAGAGGGTGGTAGGGTTAAAGGATGGACAAGGCTGCAGCGTGACCTCAGGGTTCTCTGCTTGGTATCTTGCCATACGCACTTGTGTGAGCCAGAGGCCGCCCTTAACATCCGGTAAAGCGCGTACCATGTGTGGTGTAAAAACCTGTATTGTTCCCCCTAGTGTCAGTTTCTCTGCTTCTGCCAGGGTCAGGGCGGTGGCTGCCACTGACCAGGCACGCTGGCCAGCCCTTGGCTACTTGGTCCAGTTGTTTAGAAAAATATGCCAACGGACGTTTCCATACTCCTAGCAGCTGTGTGAGTACTCCCAGGGCCACTCCCTTTCGTTCATGTACATACAACTGAAATGGCTTGGAGAGATCTGGCAGACCTAGAGCCGGGGCTTCCATCAGCTTTTTTTTTTAGGATTTTAAATGCCCTGTCAGCCTCTGGGGCCCAATGAAAGGGGTCATGGTCTGCTTCTTTTACACAGTCGTACAGGGGTCTAGCCCATAGTCCAAACTCTGGGATCCATATCCTACAGAAGCCTGCCATCCCCAGAAATGCTCTGAGCCGCTTGCAATTACTCGGGATAGGAACTTGGCATATGGCTTTGTTCCTCTCATTTGAAAGCTGGCGTTCCCCCTGCCGTATGTAGAACCCGAGGTACTGTACCTGCGGGAGAGCAATTTGAGCCTTACTTCGTGCTACCTGATATCCTCGGAGTCCCACAAAATTCAGGAGACTCACGGTGGCTTTAAGGCAAGGGGTTAAGCCCACAGTGGCAATTAACAGATCATCTACGTATTGCCAAAGGAGGGCTTCCTCATTATCCCACTGCTCTAGGTCCCTGGCCAGAGCCTAGCCAAAGAGGGTGGGGGAATTTTTAAACCCCTGGGCTAACACTGTCCAGCAAAGTTGCTTTTTAACTCTCTTCCGGTCCTCCCATTCGAAGGAGAAAATCTCCTGTGATGAGGTGTCAACTGGGATGGCAAAAAAAGCATCTTTTAAATCAAGAACTGAAAAATGGGTACACTGTCCCCCTATAGAAGCCAATAGGGTATACGGGTTAGGGACAAGAGGGTGCAAAGTCTTAACATGTTCATTAACTGCCCTTAGGTCTTGTACCAGCCGGTACGTGCCATCAGGTTTCTGTGCGGGTAAAATGGGAGTGTTCTAGGCTGACTGACATTCCCGGAGAATACCGTACGTTAGAAATCGATCTATGGTTTCCTGTAACCCCTCTCTGGCTTCCTTCTTGATTGGATATTGCTTTACCCGCACTGGGGCTTTCCCGGGTATGAGCTGGACATGAATGGGGGTTTGGTGAGTAGCTTTTCCTGGGATCCCTGATGCCCACATAAGGGGATACACTTGGACTTCCCACTGGTCCCATTCTGGGGCTTGCATAGCCGAGGGTTCAACTGCAAGGGCCATAATCCATGCATTTTCAGGGGGTAAGGTAAGGGTTATTTCATCTTGAGTAAAATGCAGGGTGGCACCTAGGCGACACAGCAGGTCCCGTCCCAGCAGCGGTGTTGGGCATTCAGGGAGGTAAACCAGCTTATAGGATATGGTTCTGTTTCCCAAAGCACATTCTGCTGGGGCATACACCAGGCACTTGGTATCTTTGCCTGTGGCTCCTGTCAAGGTGAGGGAGTCTGCTACTGGCAACTGAAGGGGTTGATTTACAGCAGTTTGCGCTGCTCCAGAGTCCATTAAAAAATCTATTTCTTCATTTCCTACCTGCATTTTTACTCGGGGTTCTGGGGGTAGGATGATCCGTCTCCCCTGACACCCCTATTCCTGTTCTTCTATCGCCATCATAGAGGTACCCCCCCTTTCCTTCTTGTTTGGGCACTCATTCTTCCAGTGTCCCTCTTGCCGACACAGGGCACACTGATTGCGCCCCAGTCGTCTCTCCCGCGGGCCTGGACGTCCGCGTCCATGGCCCCTTCCTTCTCGTTCACTTCCCTTCGTGCCTGCCTGCACCGCCGCTACCATCAATCCCACTTGCTTCTTCTCCTTCTCCATTTCTCTTAAACTATACACTCAATTTGCTGCTTCTAAAAATCTGTGCCATGGTCATACCCATCAAATCCTCCTTTTTTCTGTAGCTTTCTCTTAATGTCGGGGGCTGCCCTGCTTGTAAATACTCCTTTAATAATTGCCTCAGTTTGTGGATCATTAGGATCTGCATCGGATGAAGTGAGCTGTAGCTCACGAAAGCTCATGCTCAAATAAATTGGTTAGTCTCTAAGGTGCCACAAGTACTCCTTTTCTTTTTGCGAATACAGACTAACACGGCTGTTACTCTGAAACCTGTTATTATGAGTCAGTGGTCCTCCGGGAGGCCACTGTTCCTGGTCCTCTAATTGTTACTGAGGCCAGTCAACTGTACAAAATTGCTTCAATTTACCTTTAGTCATTGGATCTGATCCAAATACCTTCCAGTTACCTTCCAATAAAATACACTCCAGGGGCGTGCACTGTACCCTACCTCCGGTGCTCTGTTCCTGTCCCATACCTACATGGTAAATCTGGGCATCTCCAGGTTCCAACAGACCATACAATCTGGATTTCAAAAGGTTCATACCTTATCATAGAATCATAGAGTCATAGAATATCAGGGTTGGAAGGGACCTCAGGAGGTAATCTAGTCCAACCCCCTGCTCAAAGCAGGTCCAATCCCCAATTAAATCATCCCAGCCAGGGCTTTGTCAAGCCTGACCTTAAAAACTTCTAAGGAAGGAGATTCCACCACCTCCCTAGGTAACGCATTCCAGTGTTTCACCACCCTCCTAGTGAAAAAGTTTTTCCTAATATCCAACCTAAACCTCCCCCACTGCAACTTGAGACCATTACTCCTTGTCCTGTCATCTTCTACCACTGAGAATAGTCTAGAACCATCCTCTTTGGAACCACCTCTCAGGTAGTTGAAAGCAGCTATCAAATCCCCCCTCATTCTTCTCTTCTGCAGACTAAACAATCCCAGTTCCCTCAGCCTCTCCTCATAAGTCATGTGTTCCAGACCCCTAATCATTTTTGTTGCCCTTCGCTGGACTCTCTCCAATTTATCCACATCCTTCTTGTAGTGTGGTGTCCAAAACTGGACACAGTACTCCAGATGAGGCCTCACCAATGTCGAATAGAGGGGAACGATCACGTTCCTCGATCTGCTGGCTATGCCCCTACTTATACATCCCAAAATGCCATTGGCCTTCTTGGCAACAAGGGCACACTGCTGACTCATATCCAGCTTCTCGTCCACTGTAACCCCTAGGTCCTTTTCCGCAGAACTGCTGCCTAGCCATTCGGTCCCTAGTCTGTAGCTGTGCATTGGGTTCTTCTGTCCTAAGTGCAGGACCCTGCATTTATCCTTATTGAACCTCATCAGGTTTCTTTTGGCCTAATCCTCCAATTTGTCCAGGTCCCTCTGTATCCTATCTCTGCCCTCCAACGTATCGACCACTCCTCCCAGTTTAGTATCATCCGCAAATTTGCTAAGAGTGCAATCCACACCATCCTCCAGATCATTTATGAAGATATTGAACAAAACCGGCCCCAGGACCGACCCCTGGGGCACTCCACTTGACACCGGCTGCCAACTAGACATGGAGCCATTGATCACTACCCGTTGAGCCCGACAATCTAGCCAACTTTCTACCCACCTTATAGTACATTCATCCAGCCCATACTTCTTTAACTTGCTGACAAGAATACTGTGGGAGACAGTGTCAAAAGCTTTGCTAAAGTCAAGAAACAATAAATCCACTGCTTTCCCTTCATCCACAGAATCAGTAATCTCATCATAGAAGGCGATTAGATTAGTCAGGCATGACCTTCCCTTGGTGAATCCATGCTGACTGTTCCTGATCACTTTCCTCTCGTGTAAGTGCTTCAGGATTGATTCCTTGAGGACCTGCTCCATGATTTTTCCGGGGACTGAGGTTAGGCTGACCGGCCTGTAGTTCCCAGGATCCTCCTTCTTCCCTTTTTTAAAGATTGGCACTACATTAGCCTTTTTCCAGTCATCCGGGACTTCCCCCGTTCGCCACGAGTTTTCAAAGAAAATGGCCAATGGCTCTGCAATCATATTTGCCAATTCCTTTAGCACTCTCGGATGCAACTCGTCCGGCCCCATGGACTTGTGCACGTCCAGCTTTTCTAAATAGTCCCTAACCACCTCTTTCTCCACAGAGGGCTGGCCATCTACTCCCCATGTTGCGATGCCCAGCGCAGCAGTCTGGGAGCTGTCCTTGTTAGTGAAGACAGAGGCAAAAAAAGCATTGAGCACATTAGCTTTTTCCACATCCTCTGTCACTAGGTTGCCTCCCTCATTCAGTAAGGGGCCCACACTTTCCTTGGCTTTCTTCTTGTAGCCAACATACCTGAAGAAACCCTTCTTGTTACTCTTGACATCTCTTGCTAGCTGCAGCTCCAGGTGCGATTTGGCCCTCCTGATTTCATTCCTACATGCCCGAGCAATATTTTTATACTCTTCCCTGGTCATATGACCAACCTTCCACTTCTTGTAAGCTTCTTTTTTATGTTTAAGATCTGCTAGGATTTCACCATTAAGCCAAGCTGGTCGCCTGCCATATTTACTATTCTTTCGACTCACCGGGATGGTTTGTCCCTGTAACCTCAATAGGGATTCCTTGAAATACAGCCAGCTCTCCTGGACTCCTTTCCCCTTCATGTTAGTCCCCCAGGGGATCTTACCCATCTGCTCCCTGAGGGAGTCAAAGTCTGCTTTCCTGAAGTCCAGGGTCCGTATCCTGCTGTTTACCTTTCTTCCCTGTGCCAGGACCCTGAACTCGACCATCTC
Organism: Natator depressus; assembly: GCF_965152275.1. NCBI lineage: Eukaryota > Metazoa > Chordata > Testudines > Cheloniidae > Natator > Natator depressus. Next base: position 4,714,822 of record NC_134239.1, read on the forward strand.
ATGGTCACTGCCTCCCAGATTCCCATCCACTTTTGCTTCCCCCACTAATTCTTCCCTGTTTGTGAGCAGGAGGTCAAGAAAAGCTCCCCCCCTAGTTGGCTCGTCTAGCACTTGCACCAGGAAATTGTCCCCTACGCTTTCCAAAAACTTCCTGGATTGTCTATGCACCGCTGTATTGCTCTCCCAGCAGATATCAGGAAAATTAAAGTCGCCCATGAGAACCAGGGCATGCGATCTAGTAGCTTCTGCGAGTTGCCGGAAGAAAGCCTCATCCACCTCATCCCCCTGGTCCGGTGGTCTATAGCAGACTCCCACCACTACATCACTCTTGTTGCTCACACTTCTAAACTTAATCCAGAGACACTCAGGTTTTTCTGCAGTTTCGTACCGGAGCTCTGAGCAGTCATACTGCTCCCTTACATACAGTGCTACTCCCCCACCTTTTCTGCCCTGCCTGTCCTTCCTGAACAGTTTATAACCATCCATGACAGTACTCCAGTCATGTGAGTTATCCCACCAAGTCTCTGTTATTCCAATCACGTCATAATTCCCTGACATCACCAGGACCTCCAGTTCTCCCTGCTTGTTTCCAAGGCTTTGTGCATTCGTATATAAGCACTTGAGAGAAACTGCTGATCGCCCCTCATTCTCAGTATGAGGCAGGAGCCCTCCCCTCACCGACGTTCCTGCTTGTCCTTCCTCCCGGTATCCCGTTTTCCCACTTACCTCAGGGCTTTGGTCTCCTTCCCCCGGTGAACCTAGTTTAAAGCCCTCCTTACTAGGTTAGCCAGCCTGCTCGCAAAGATGCTCTTCCCTCTCTTCGTAAGATGGAGCCCGTCTCTGCCCAGCACTCCTCCTTCATGGAACACCATCCCATGGTCAAAGAAACCAAAGCCTTCTCTCCGACACCACCTGCGTAGCCATTCGTTGACTTCCACGATTCGACGGTCCCTGCCCTGGCCTTTTCCTTCCACGGGGAGGATGGACGAGAACACCACTTGCGCCTCAAACTCCTTTATCCTTCTTCCCAGAGCCACGTAGTCTGCAGTGATCCGCTCAAGGTCATTCTTGGCAGTATCATTGGTGCCCACGTGGAGAAGCAGGAAGGGGTAGCGATCCGAGGGCTTGATGAGTCTCGGCAGTCTCTCCGTCACATCACGAGTCTTAGCCCCTGGCAAGCAGCAGACTTCTCAGTTTTCCCGGTCAGGGCGGCAGATAGATGACTCAGTCCCCCGGAGGAGAGAGTCCCTGACCACCACCACCCGCCTCCTTCTCTTGGGAGTGGTGGTCATGGAACCCCCAACCTCAGGACATCGCATCTCATGCCTTCCAACCAGCGGAGTCTCCTTCTGCTTTCTCCCCCCAGACGTATCGTCTGGTCCACTCTCCGCAATGGTACCTGTGGAGAGAACATGAAAGCGGTTAGTTACCTGTGTCTGCGTTGCTGGAACCCGGACATTCCCCCTTCTAAGGGACCGGTTCCCCACTGTCGCCTGCAGCTGCTTCTCCACTATGTGAGTGCATTGCACCGTCATGCCCTCTGGGGTCGATCAAACTGCATCTCCTCCAAGGCCCCCGATGAACTCACCAGTGCGCGCTGGGCGTGGGTTGTCACTGCAATCCTCGACCGCCAGAAGCGATCCGGGCATGGCTAAATTGCAGCCTCGTCGCCCCACGTTGGGCACCAAAAGCTGTTGCTGGCACCCAGTGCTGAGAGGCAAAACAACAGCAGGGGTTCGTTACCCGGTGTGCTTCACTCAATAATCACAACGGGGTGGAGAAGCAGAAAAGTTTATTTGCAGCTGCAAAGAAGGTACAGGGAGAATAGAATCTGAAATCCTGCACACCAGAGCAGGTCATTACACACACTTTTATATTCCTTAATGCTACTGCACTACACATCAGCCAATTAAAACTTTGCACAAATACTCTGCCTTCCTTATATGGGTTACAACAATGTTTATTTCCTGCAACCTCTAACAAGCATTCCTAGCAACTTAAACAACCAGCACATTCTGTCGGGCCTTGTAACTATCTCCTATTATCTTTAACTTGGCATCAGGAAATCTTACACTATAAGGCATTATCTGCGGCTGCAACATTGTTTTAAGAGCAAAAGAGCTTACTCAAACCAGCCAGGCCTGAATTCTATTAAGGGGGGTTAAGAAGAAGCCCTTAGGCCTTGAGAAGGGAGACCTCCTTGATCCTTATGGCCTTTCATTCCCTCGACTTAACTAGTGGCCATTCCCTGGGGTCTCCAACACCCCTGTAGTTACTGTCCCTTGTTCCAGTTTCTTTCAGGCATCTCCTTGTGGTGGAGAGGGTATCTTTTGTGCCAGCTGAAGACAAAATGGAGGGGTTTCCCCAGGGGCTTATATACTCTCTCTCTTGTGGGTGGAAACCCCTTCCCCTCTCCTATGCAGAATCCAGCTCCAAGATCGAGTTTTGGATTCACATGGGCAAGTCACGTGTGCATGCAGGACTCAGTCCCTTACAGGCTGAAGCCACATTCCCAGGAAATCTCACATGTGGATTGGTGTCTCTCAAAGTTCATTGTTAGCTTAAGTGTTTCTGGATTGGGCACTTCCAGAGAATAGTCTTTTCTCAAGAAGCTGACCAACCACTTCACTGAGGCTACCTAAAATCAAACAAGTACATAGCCAATTTTCATAAAAAAATGATGCATGCATGGAAATGGGATGACTATATCCAGTAGATGGTAACCTTTGAAGAGATATGTTACATGGCATATCTCGCATAAACCACATTCCAGTTACACCATATTTACATTCATAAGCATATTTCTACAAAGCATTATGGGGTGCGATTTCACACTCTGTTTCACGGACTATATATTATATGAAATAAATAAAATGAACAATAGAATTGGGAGGGAGCTGGCTTGCTAGGAGTCATTCTGTAGGAGCATCTGCAGAGATGATGCCGAGGTCTTCAGTGTTAATGACCAGTTTGGGGAAATTTCTCATTTTTGCAGCCTGCCCTGACCTTGGCATTTTCAGTGAAGACTGTCCAGGCAGCTCTAGGTCACAGTAGGCAGACAAACCAGGAGGAGGAGTTATGAGCATGACCACGAGAGGAAGTAGGGCATAGTGTTTCCTGGGCACAGACCTGGAGTGACAGACTTGGGAGTTTCTGAATGCAGAGACTGCTGTCTGTTGGTTGTTTCTACTGGTGTTCAGGGAAGCAGGACTTTGCCTCCATTCTTTGAAACCCCTCCCCCACGGATTATTCCAAAGACTATAGCTGACTTGGATCATCAATTTTTCCTCCTAATACAATCAACCCTCCAATGCCTCACAGGTTGGCACCACCTAGGAGAAGGGGGCACCAACATTCCCTGGAGCACTGATAATACCAGCCAACCCTGCACACCCATGGGGGATAATTTCTCCTTCTATAGTAAATAAGGGAAGAGTCATCTCTGGGACTGCCAGGGATCTCCTATGGGGAGGTGATGACCTCAATGGCCTTGTGCATCTGCAGCCATGGATCAGTGCATGGGCCCATCCCTGTTTTGACCTCCCTCTTTCATGTCAATTGAACCCAACTGTCATCAGCATTACACCTTTGGTTTTACTGCGATATTTTCTAGGTTGGTGGCTGTGACCTATCAGGGTCCAACCGAGACTAATCAGCAGCTGTGTCACACCTGCCTGCAGCCTTGCAATGCCTTGCTGAAGTAGCTTCCACAAACAACCGTCAAGCATGCAAATCACACCCTGAGCATGTGTGTGTAACTGCAGCCTGGCCAGGAATAGTTCGGTTATACTCAGGCTTTCACCGCCCTTGCTTATACTGGAGGGTGACCCCAACACACTCCCCACTCTTCAATTTCCCTCCAGAAATGTACGTCCTGTGCTGCCCAGTCCTCTCCTGGACAATAAAAGCTACATTGTCCATTATTTCTTTAACAGCACTAATATGCATGCAACTTAGTTTCTCAGACTCTTCTATCATAACACACTGGATTAGATAAAACAATAAAACAAAGTTTTTTGATGAGAAAGCCAGCTCCTGTCCTGTGATCATCTGCCTGCGGGAGGGGAATGTTCCACCTTGTAACAGGGAAGCCGTCCCAGATGCTGACTGCCAGGAAGTTGCAGGTTGGCAGGGGGGAGGCCCTCCCTGGGGTGCACAGAATCATGTACCCCAAAGGTGGAAGTTGGGGAGTGGTAACAGCTGAGGTGGGAACAGACCCCAGGGACTCTGTAGCTGGAAGCAAGTCCAACCTGCGGGAAAGAGGGGGATTGTGCTGGCCAGGGAAGGGTCTGTTCTAGCTGGTAGCTGTGAGCCCACAGCTGGACCAGGGTCCCCTTCCCTTTTGGGGGACACAGGAGTGTCTGGCCCAGTGCGGAGCCAAGAGAGGTAGGTGAGGGGAGACTGGAGGGTCTGCCCACATTTTGTAGGGGGGCTTTTTCCCAGGAGGAGGTTGAAAAATCTGCATTTAAAAGTCCAGACACCTCTCCCGTGAATCTCCCGTGGATCTCCCGTGAATCAGGTTTTAAGGGAAGACTGGGGGTCAGATCTCCTGGAGGGGAGTGCTCCCCCAGCTGACCTGTTGGGAGCAGAAAGTGGGGTAACTGAGGGGATCTGACCGATCCAGAGCACTCTATTTAAGAATGTTATTCCTGTGACCCTTATAAAAATAACACTCTCTCTTGAAGGCTGGTGAGAGAATAACTCTGCACTTGGGAAGCTACACAAGAGGGAGCGGCCAAGGGCAGGCATGGGTGCAGTGCCCCTTTCCTTGCCAAAGCCTCAAACACAAGACTGAATTAAAAGCCTTCTCCAAAGATGCAGAAGAATCTCCATCAGAGCCCCTACCAGGTACACAAAGGAATTGGGAAATGCAACAGACACTCAACAAGCTAAATTGTGTGAACAAAGCCTGTCCGCTGAAGATTTCCTGTTAATCTTGTGTCTTTTGCTACTTCATCTGTGGGTCAAGACAAAGGAGCTAATACTAGTGGTAAATCCTTTCAACATGTGGGACACACCTGCTTTATGGGAAAAAAAGGTTTGTTCATGCTAGGGATGGTGACAAGACAGTCCCACAAGCATGTTGCTTTTCAGCTTATACCTGTAAACAGGCTGGAACCTTGGCACCGCAGCAAAAGCATAACAGGCCTACACTGCTGTGTGGAAGGGGAAACTGAGGCACTCTGCCTCAAGGCATTTGTGGCTAAACGCCAAGACAACTCCATTTTAACAGATATTGCTGTCTGCAGTCTGTTAGCAATACTACACCCCAAGTTGTTTTCAGGCATCTGGGGACCAGGGGGGAGGGATAGCTCAGTGGGTTGAGCGTTGGCCTGCTAAACCCAGGGTTCTGAGTTCAATCCTTGAGGGGGCCATTTAAGAATCTGAGGTAAAAAGTGCGGATTGGTCCAGCTTTGAGCAGGGGGTTGGACTAGATGACCTCCTGAGACTCCTTCCAACTCTGATGTTCTATGATTCTGTGATACCAGGAACCCCAAACCTTGCTCGAACACCCATGAATGACCTTCTATGGTTTAAAGGTACTAAAAGGGGTTGTGACCTGAAACCAACAGGGATTTTACAGGTACTGCCTCTGTGATGGACAGTGTCCAAAACTCTGGCAGTATGTTCAGGAGGACGGTGTGACGTTAAACCCCATAATGCTTTCTAGAAATATGCTTAAATATGACATAACTGGAATATGTGTTTTGCTAGATAGGCCATGTAACATATCTCTGCAAAGGTTATGATCTACTGAATATATTCCTTCTATATGTATGTACGTATCATTTTTGTAGTTGGAGTTAAGAATATTGGCTGTGTACTTGCTTGATTTTAAGTAGCCTAGTAGAGCATTTGGTCAGCTTGTGGAGTAAGGAATGTGCACATTAAGTGCCCAATCAAGAAGCACTTAACAGACAATAGAACTTGGGGATGCCAATCCACATCTGCGCTTCCCTAGGAATGTGGTTTGGCTGGTAAGGAACTTAATCATGCAGGGGCATTTGATTTGCCCATGTGACTCCAAAACTCCATTTATTAACTGGATTCTACACATGGAGTGGGAGGGGTGTCCACCCAGAGGAGAAAATCTATAAAAATCCCTGGGAGACCCCTTCATTTTGTCTTCAGCTGGCTCAAGAGATAGCCTCTCCACCCCCAAGAATACCTGAAAGAAACTGGAACAGAGGCCAGTAACTACAGGGGGTGTGAGTGATTGCTGGACCCAGACTAGAGGGAGACTAGTCTGTAAAAGGAAGCTTAATGGAACACCAATGGGGGTGAGGGTTTTATCTGTATTGAGTTTTATTACTGTATTAGAGATAGATCTCCGTGTTTTATTTTATTTTTTTTACTTGGTAATTCACTTTGTTGGGTCTGTTACTACTTGAAACCACTTAAATCCTATTTTCTGTACTTAATAAAATCACTTTCTGCTTATTAATTAACCCGGAGTATGTATTAGTACCAGGGCGGGGGCGGGGGGGGGGCAAACAGCTGTGCATCTCTCTCTATCAGTGTTAAAGAGGGCAAACAATCTGTGAATTTACCCTGTGTAAGCATTATACAGGGTAAAATGGATTTATTCAGGGTTTGGACCCCATTGGGAGTTGAGCATCTGAGTGTTAAAGACAGGAACATTTCTTGAGCTGCTTCCAGGAAAACCTACAGCTGTTAGGGGACATGGTTCAGACCTGGGTCTGGGTTTGCAGCAGGCTAGCGGGTCTGGCTCAAACCAGGCAGGGCACTGAAGTCCCAAGGTGCCAGGGCAGGAAAGCAGGGGCAGAAGGAGTCTCGGTACATAAGTTGATTGCTCCGAAGGGGGTTTCTGTGATCCAACCAGTCACAGGTGGGTGCTCAGCGCTCTCTGAAAGTCCAGTCCTTTTGAGGTGCTTCAAGCTAGGTACCCAAAATCACTATTCACTTTTGAAAAGCTTGACTCCAGTGAGCAGCTTCACTCTTCTAGCCTTTGTCCCCCACCTCACACCCAAACCCATAAAAGGAGTGAGTGCTAATGGGAATCAAACTTGTATTAGCATTCTTTAAACATCACTGTTTTTCCCCACTCAGCCAAGTGAAAGCTAGATCCCTGGCTGGTCTGTGTCAGCATAACTCTATTGATGCCAATGGACCAGGTGTAAATAAGAAATGCTCTATTCAAGTTAATTGCTCAGATCTCCTGCTAATGTACATTGGCCATAAACACTATGTAATTCAAAGGGGCCAGATCCCCAGCTGGCATAAATCAGCTTTGATCCACTGAAGTCAGTGGGCCAGAACCTTAGGTGGTGTGAAGCATAGAAGCCCCATCGAAGTCTCTACACCAGATTCTTTGCTGGTGTAACTGACATCAGTCATTTGGAGCTTCTGGGTGGTGTAAATTGGAGTGTTCCCATTGAAGTCAACAGGCCAGAGCCACTGCGGGTGTGACTCCTGTGCGAATTTGCACCTGCAGAGGATCTGAGCTAAGGATCTCCAATGCACAGCCTCCTTTGGGTAACTTCTATACTATGGCCATAGGAATCAGAGCCGGCTGACAATGGCACTTTTATTTATTAAAACTCTCACAAATTATGCTTTTGGTATTTGATCCGCTTGAGGCCAGGTGTACCCTAGAAACTTTTTGTCAGTATAGCGATGTGGGTTAGGCGTGTGATTTTTTTTTTAAACAACATTTCTGTACCAGCAAAATCCACAGGTCCTGTCTACACTTGGACTGTTACAGTGGCACCTCTGTAGTGCCTCAGTGTAGAGGGTATCAGTGTTGTTCTCTTGTCTGCAGAGGTAATCCACCTCCTTGAGAGGTGCTAGCTAGTGCTGCCTACTTGGGGACTTGGCTTAACTACGTGGCTTGGGGTGTGATGTTTCCACACCCCTGAGTCACAAAGCTGGCTCAATCTAAGTTTCTAGTGTAACCCAGCCCCTAATGGAGATGCAGGTATAATGGCAAAAAAATTTTTTTAAAAAAGTGCTTTTGCTCATTTAGTTGTTTCTTTTGGAGGCACGGATATAAGTTATAGAGGCAAAAACGCTCGCATAAACTGAGGCTACGCTAGGCTGGTTTGCTGGTATAGCTGTACCAGTGTAGCTAAACAGGCAAACCTTTCTAGGGTAGACTGGGCCAAACAAATAGCTTTTTCTATCATTGGTCATTTATGCCTCATCATTCCAGCCTTTGAAACTCTCGATGTGAAGAGGTTCTGAAAGAGAAATATTCCAATAAACCTGGAAACACCAAGATTCCAGCAAATAAAAAGTTCTCTGGGAGCGTTTTGCACAGGGAAAACTTGGAGTGAATGAAACATACGAGCTAAATGCGCCCTGCCCCCATCTAGTGGCTGGTCCATAGAGAAGATAAAAATCTATTACAGAAACCAGCAAATGGAGTAACTATGTGCTCAAGGGCATATGCTTTGGTGCTGAAGGTCTTGGGCCCTATAAGGAATTATGACACGTAGTTTTGGTGCAGGATGTGTTTTCTAGGCCTGGGGATTTGTGCACAGCTAAGTTGCTAGGGGAGTAGTTGCCTGCAAATGGTCACATTATCCTTGCTTGAATGTGCAGGGTTAAGGAGACAGTGCAAGGAAAGTGTCCACCGAAGCGCCCCCACACAGATACCAAGCACGACTGAATTCTCTTTGCTTTCCTGAGTCCAAGCATAGCTCCCTGCTCATCCCCTTTTGGCTGCGAGCTATCTGCCAAAAAGCGGGGGGAGAAGCAGGGAGGAGATAGGCTCATGTTTCCCCTCCCTCTTAGAAGGCAGTAGAAATGACTGGACCTGGATGGGAGGAGGTGATGTTCCCTATGGGCCTGCCGTAAGTCCCACTGAAGTTAATAGGTCTGTTGATTTCATGTCTGGGCCCCATTGATTTCAGTGTGAATTAGGCACCTAAATACCTTTCTCAGCTGAAACGAATTCAGTGCACTTATGCATGGACTATTTCATGGAAAAGACTTTAGCAGAGCCGTGTGAGGTGTGGTGGGGGGGCAAAGACTGAAACATCGGGGTGGGGGGGCTGTAGCACAACAGGATTGAGGGGATCAGCAGAGCTGTGTGGACAGGCTATGACTGCAATTCTAGGGGCTCCAGGAAAAGAATTAGAGGGGTTATTACAGGTCAGGTCTGCCTATCTGAGTTCCTTATGTGGCTGCTATTCTCACAGGGCTGGAGCACCTTGCAATCTGGAGTTGGCGCTGCAGGCGGAGGTAGCTCTCTGGCGCCCTCTGCTGCTGCCTGCTCACATCAGTCAACAACTTCTTCGGGTGTCACGCCCTTCGCAGGTTATGTTGCTCCAATATCATTCTCGAAAAGGTTTTGGGGCACCTAGAAATGTAAATACTATTGACTGTCGAAATCTCATTGATGGGGGTGGGGGCAGGGACATGAACCCACCTCATCTAACGGGCTCGCACCCGAGATGTTGCTCTAGCCAGTCCCCAGCCAGTCCCCAGCCTCCAGTTGTGTCTTTGCCCCCACTACAGCTAGCCTCCCTGCCCTGCCACAGGCCCCCTAAGTGCTCGGCTATCTATGCTCTCAACCAAAGTGTGTTGGTAGAGAGTGTGTGTGTGTGTGTGTGTGTGTGTGTGTGTGTGTGTGTGTGTGTGTGCGCGCACATATCCTACGTATTTAATGTAATGGAAACCAAGGGGATGCAAATTAGTATTTCATGCAGAGCTGGGGGCATGTGTGGGAATCCTGTAGATTCGAGATGAGACGCACAGGACTGGAATGCCGGGGATCCAGGAGTAGAAATAGAAATGCCAGGAGGGTTGCAACAGATCCAAATCGAGTGCACTGTCTATATGGGGAATGGGTGGATTTTCAAAATATTCTTTTCTGTCTTTAGCAACTGGTTTTAATCTTTGTTTATTCCGCTCTGAATTCACGCAAACAGTTCTGAACACAGAGGCTTCTCTTTGCATTATTTTTAAACAGGAAATTAAGTCTGTACACGGGTCCATTGATTTTAAGGCCAGAAAAGGTCATGATTATCAGTTAGTCTCATGTCCTGCATGCCACAGGTCAGAATATTTCAATCATTCCTGCAGCAAAGGGAATTATTCTACCCTATGGGAGAGCCTGTTTCGTAACCTGTGGCAGTGATAGCACTTTCAGTTTAAAACATGTTTATTCTGTCCATATTCTTTTGCTGTTTCCCCATGGTATTAAGGTGCATCCAATCAAGATGTGTCTGTCCTGGTCTCCAAGGTCTGGGCAGAGGGTGTGTGGGCTACAGAGAGAGAGGTGGATTTGTAGGTCTGACATGAGTAGAATTAATAGTAATATTTGACTGATACTAATATTGTCACTGGAACAACAGTTTTGAATTTCAAATGTATCTGCTGTGCAGTTCTGCAGTTACAAATCAGATAATTAGTCTCTGTCTCTGTGTAGTCCCTCATAGGGAATTCTCTGCTGGTAATTTCTTTAATTCCCCTGTGAGGAACAAGGTAATGCACTTTGGAGATTATGCGTGCTGGTTCAAAATAATCACCCTGGCTCCGGCAGCAAAACAAAAATGCCAATTCCAGGGAGGTTACACTTCCAGGATCTGAGGCGATCAATTTAGTGGCATTGACCCATCTCTCCAGAAACGGTATTAGCTTCTGACCATTTTAATAAGCTCTCGGTGGGCATGAGGAGAAAGTTTGTGCCTGCCAAACTGAGATTGCGTAACTTGGCAAGCAAGTTTGGAAGTGTGATTAAAATGGGTCCACTGTGCATCATTAAAATCGGAATGTGTTTCAAAGACTCTGCAAACATTCATTGAAATCAGCAGCTCCCAGAGATCAATGACCAAGCTTGATGATTGCTGTCCTAACTTTGGGAACTCTGAGAGGCTTCTTCACCCAAAAGAGTCCTGTCGAAAGAGAAGCAGGATTTATACAAAAATAGCGAGGAGTACTCGTGGCACCTTAGCGACAAACACATTTATCTGGGCACAAGCTTTCGTGGGCTAAAACCCACTTCATTAGATGCATAGAGTGGAAAAAACAGTAAGCTGGTATAGATGGGTATAGATGGGAGTTGCCTTACCAAGTGGAGGGTCAGTGCTAACGAGACAATTCAGTTGAAGTGGAAGTGGGCAAATCTCAACAGTAGAATACCAAGGGAGGACAAATCACTTTTGAAGTGGTAATGGGGCCAATGGAGACAGAGTGGCCCATTTCAAACTATTGACAAGAAGGTGTGAGTAACAGTAGGGGGAAATTAGTTTTTATAGTGACCCATCCACTCCCGGTCTTTTTTCAGGCCTAATTTGATGGTGTCCAGTTTGCAAACTAATTCCAGTTCTGCAGTTTCTCATTGGAGTCTGTTTTTGAAGCCGGGACAGGGGATGGTGGGGGGTAATAGGAGCCTATATAAGAAAAGGACCCCAAAATCAGGACTGTCCCTATAAAATCAGGACATCTGGTTACCCTACTGGTCCACCAAGGGCATCCATTCTAGGCCCCCAGCTCCTCAGCCAACACCTCTCTTGGACGGAGATCTGTATCTCTCCCCCGCCTAACTGGGAATTTTCCAGTCCCCTGCCTACACTGTGATATGCCCTGCAAATCAGACTGCCAAAACAGGCCAGCTTGTGTGCTTTGCTTTCTCATCAGAAGGATTATGAACAGTGTAATTGCCAGCAGTTATAAATTACTACACAGACCTTGATAAGCTGGCACATGTATTCTTAAGGTGAAATTATTACAGAGAAAACATATTAAAAACAACAAGAGAACGTACACACCTGCTAATGAGCTTACCCAAAATCACCTCCCAAATCCAGCAGGGGCTCTGGTAGGAGTCAGTCTTTCAAACCACACTTAGGGGTTTTCCCTGTGACTACAAGTTCATAAGAGCCTCAGCTGAGAACTCCAGCCCCTGTGAATAGGTCAGTCTATCCTTTGTACACCTTGGGCCACTGATCTTGTGCCTCTGGGAACAGGTAGTCAGGAGAAAAAGGCCCACTCTTCAGGCCATAGCTTCAGTAAGCTGGGTTTTTGCAGAACTGCAGGTGGGAAATTTGCATTCACCTCTCCTTAGATAATTGCCATGAAATCCACTTCACATGTATTGTCCTAAAAGACCTCTCTTGTCTGCCACCTTGTTCAATATGGCGGTTTGATCATCCAGGCCCACATTAATGCATGAGCTTTTTAGTTAATACAATGGACTCCAAAGATATTTCACCTTAATTCAATATCCTTGGAAAACATCTGTCACAACCACACAAGGACTACTTGAAGCCTAATCATCTTTTGATGCGTAATGCCATGCAGGCATATGGCCTAATAATACTTGGGTGAGCAATACCACACAGGTGCGGCTTTTCAGGCTGGTGACTTCATACACTTTAGGAGAGCAATACATCACAGGCCCTGCCTGGCAGTTATGAGGGGCCTAATCATTTTTAAGTGAGGAATGCTATACAAGAATTGACATACAGGTTTGTGGCCTAGTAATCTTTAGGTCAGTTATATCTCACAGGTGCTTCCATCTAGGCTTAAGGCCAAATAATATTTAGGAGAGCAATACCACATGGACACTCCCATCTAGACTTAAGGCCTAATAATATTTAGGGGAGAAATACCACACAGCTACTCTCACCTAGGCTCAAGGCCTCACAATATTTAGGAGAGCCATACCACATAGGTAACACATAGGCTAGTGTCCTAGGGGGAAAACCAAAAGTCATGTTGGAATAGAAAATCAAAACGTTCCCAGTCCAATGCCACCAAAACACTTCATTTCAATTGTTTCTTAATGAGTTCTTAACAAGTGTTCATTCTTTATATTTAACAATCTGTTCCACCTTCCATTTAGCTGTGACATTCTGTGTACCTTTCCCAGACCTGAAGCAGTGCTCTCTGGGAGCTTTGTCTCTTTCACCAACAGAAGTTGGTCCAAGAAAAGATATTATCTCACCCATCTTGCCCCTATTGTTATTACGGCAGACGATCACATGCGACAATCCTTATTATTTAATCCTGAAGATTATTTGACTTTATGCCTGTGCAACATAGTTAGCCTCAAGCCTCTCCAGGAATTTATGCACAAAAAGATGTGTTGGGTCATGAGACTAACCAAACAGCTACTAGGCCTTTGCATCCGATGAAGTGAGCTATAGGTCACGAAAGCTTCTGCTCAAATAAATTTGTTAGTCTCATAGGTGCCACAAGTCCTCCTTTTCTTTTTGCGGATACAGACTAACATGGCTGCTACTCTGAAACTAGGCCTTTGTGGTGTTTCTAGCCTAAAGACATAAGAATTTTGTAGACAGGGCCATCTTGTGGTGTGTTGCTAAGTTTAAGGTTATAAAGCCTGATGTTTGCTCTGTTGCGCCACTATTTCAAAGATTATTAAACCTTTTCCTTCCCGGGCAGTGTCTTTGTGTGATGTTGGTAGCTTGAAGATTAAAACAGATGCTTGTGAAATACACTGAATTAGTGCATCTGATAGTGACAGTTCCCAACCACTATAAAAGCATATTACTTTCATTTAGCTAAAAGCATCTTTGGATGTCTTCGGTTTGATCTTTGTTGAACGTGTGAGTCCTTCTTTCCCAGGAAAGCCTCATTACACCTGCCCATCGGTGTCTTTGTGGCATTAATAACTCCAAGGTGACGAAGGCTAATGACTGCAGGGCAGGGTTTGTGAGGTGTCTCGAGCCCAGTAATTGTTAGGTTGTCTGTCTGGCCAGCAGTTTCTGTGTGGGGTTGCTAGCCCCAGAAATATTAGGAATGAGGCCTACATGGCTGTACCTCTGTGATGCTTCTGGGCCAAAGATCATTGTGCTTTCAGGGTTATTTGTGCCTGTGACATGTACTCGTCAAAAAACTAGGTCTTAAATATATAGGAGAATCCATACTGTTGCTAGCCTGGAGACCATCAGCTCTAAAGCCTTCTGGACAGCCTCTGCTGGTTCCTTCCCTCGTGCCATTTCTTTTGTGTATCCTGAGGCCTAATAATTTTTAGGTGAGCAATACCACACAGGTACTCCCCTACAGACTTGAAGCTTTACGAACCTTAGGTGCACGTACCTCACAGTGGTGCCGACTCTCAAAATGCTCTCAGTGAATAAGAGACACAGTAATTAGGTGGTGTTAGTAACTGAACAATTACTAGGCCTTATGCCTATGTATTACACTGGCTTTGTGTGTGTGTGCGTGCATGCAGAATGGGTAGGAGTGGCATCCCTAACCCTCTGTTTGCCAGAAGCTGGGAATGGGTGACAGGAGATGGATCACTTGAGATGACCTGTTCTGTTCTTTCCGTCTGGGGCACCTGGCATGGGCCACTGTTGCAAGACAGGAGACTGGGCTCGATGGACCTTTGGTTTGACCGAGTCTGGCTATTCTTATGTTGACCTGTTTTTACTGTGCCGAAGACCTTATTGTGAGTCTTTGTGGATAATCAAGGTGCCCTCATGGCTCATTACGCTTCTTGCAAGAAACCATCCAGAATGACGTGGGCATATCTTGGGACCAACATGGGCACAACAACACTGCAGATAATACTAATAGTTATTAATAATTAAAAGGCCTGAAACTCTTTGGGTCCGCAATGCCATACTGGTACCGTCCTGCAGGCATCCGGGCCTAATAACCTTTAGGAAAGCAACAGAACAGATTTCATCCTTCAGATATGAATCCAGCACCACATCATCACTGTATTATACATATATAAAAATGACACTACTTAAGCTAGCATCACCCCACACAGAAATGGCATTGGAGGCCTTATATCTGAAAGTCTTTGAGTTAACATCACTTTTTAAAATTGATTTATTCATTTATTTATTTAATAGGGAGAGGGATAGCTCAGTAGTTTGAGCATTGGCCTGCTAAACCCAGGGTTGTGAGTTCAACCCTTGAGGGGGCCATTTAGGGATCGGGGGCAAAAATTGGGGATTGGTCCTGCTTTGAGCAGGGGGTTGGACTAGATGATCTCCTGAGTTCTCTTCCAAACCTAATCTTCTATGATTCTATGTTGGTAGCAGAAGCTCTCCCACCGACATAACGACTGTCACTTATGGAGGTGGTTTTATTCGGCCAACAGGAGAGCTTTCTCACATCAGCACAGAGCGGCTACATGAGCGATCATACAGCGGCGCAGCTGCATTAGTACATCTGTGCTGCTGTAAGCTCTCTCGTGTAGACATGACCTTAGCCATTGAGAGCACAGGGATGCTGGTACAATAACTGACCATAACTGTACAGAGACAAGGTGGAGGAGGTAATAGCTTTTCTTGGACCAACTTTTGCTGGTGACAGAGACAAGTTTTTGAGCTGACACAGAGCTCTTCTTCAGGTCTGGGAAACTAACTCAGAATATCACAGGTAAAAACAAGGTGGAACAGATTGTTTAGTGTAAGTAGTTCACACGTATTTCAAGGGACAATTCAAGGTGCAAGTGGCCTGTTAACACCCCCCAGTCACAGGGAGGAAAGGGGGTGGGAAGACCCACCTCAGCTCCTGTCATAAATATAAATGGAAGGTGTCAAGGTTCCTTCCCCACTCTGAACTCGATTGTACAGATGTGGGGACCTGCACGAAAACCTCCTAAGCTTACTTTTTCCAGCTTAGGTTAAAACCTCCCCAAGGTACAAACTATTTTACCCTTTGCCCTTGGACTTCCACTGCCACCACCAAATGTTTATCTGGGTTTATTTTTATTAGGAAAGCGTTGTTTGGAAACGTTTTTCCCCCCATAATCCTCCCAACCCTTGCACCCCACTTCCTGGAGAAGGTTCGATAAAAATCGTCACCAATTTGCATACGTGACCACAGACCCAAACCCTTGAATATTAAGAACAATACAAAAAAGCATTCACTTCTTGAAAACAAGAATGTTAATAGAAGTAACAGTAAAAAGAATCACCTCTGTAAAATCAGGATGGGAAATACCTTTCAGGATAATTAGATTCAAAACATAGAGAATCTCCCTCAGCAAAACCTTAAGTAACAAAAAGACACACAGACAGGAATAAACATTCCATTCAGCACAACTGAACATTCCATTCAGTCAACAGTGTGCCCTTGTTGCCAAGAAGGCCAATGGCATTTTGGGATGTATAAGTAGGGGCATTGCCAGCAGATCGAGGGACCTGATCATTCCCCTCTCTTCAACACTGGTGAGGCCTCCTCTGGAGTACTGTGTCCAGTTTTGGGCCCCACACTACAAGAAGGATGTGGAAAAATTGGAAAAAGTCCAGCAGAGGGCAACAAAAATGATTAGGGGACTGGAACACATGACTTATAAGGAGAGGCTGAGGGAACTGGGGATGTTTAGTCTATGGAAGAAAAGAATGAGGGGGGATTTGATAGCTGCTTTCAACTACCTGAAAGGGGGTTCCAAAGAGGATAGCTCTAGACTATTCTCAGTGGTAGCAGTTGACAGAACAAGGAGTAATGGTCTCAAGTTGCAGTGGGGGAGATTTAGCCTGGATATTAGGAAAGGCTTTTTCACTAGGAGGATAGTGAAACACTGGAATGTGTTACCTAGGGAGGTGGTGGCATCTCCTTCCTTAGAAGTTTTTAAGGTCAGGCTTGACAAAGCCCTGGCTGAGATGATTTAATTGGGGATCAGTCCTGCTTTGAGCAGGGGGTTGGACTAGATGACCTCCTGAGGTCCCTTCCAACCCTGATATTCTATGATTCTATTAACATAATTTCTCAACCATTTAAAAAAATCCTAATCTAACGCATATCTAGCTAGATTACTTACTAAGTTCTAAGACTCCATTCCTGGTCTGTCCCTGGCAAAAGCATCACACAGACCGGCCCTTTGTTTTTCCCTCCCCCCAGCTTTTGAAAGCATCTTGTCTCCTCATTGGTCATTTTGGTCAGGTGCCAGCGAGCTTATCCTAGCTTCTTAACCCTTTACAGGTGAGAGGATTTTTCCTCTGGCCAGGAGGGATTTTAAAGGGGTTTACCCTTCCCTTTCTATTTATGACAGAAGGGTAACCACCTTTCTGTATACAGTACTATAAAATCCCTCTTGGCCAGAGGCACAAAATCCTCTTACCGGTAAAGGGTCAAGAAGCTCAAGTAATGTGGCTGGCACCTGACCATGAAGACCAAAAAGGGGACAAGATACTTTCAAATCTGGTGCGGGGGGGGTGCAGATTTGTTCTGTCTGTTCTGTGTGGCTCTTGCCAGAGTCAGATCAAGAAAGCAAGCAATTCAACTCCTATAGAATTAGTAAGCACTAGCAAGGGGATGAATTAGATTATCTTTTGTTTTGGCTTGTGCTTTTCTCTGTGTTGAGAGGAAGGTGTATTCCTGGTTATGTTTTTTATTTCTTTTTGTAACTTTAAGGTGTTGCCTAGAGGCAAATCCTCTGTGTTTTGAATCTGATTGCCCTGTGAGATTATCTTCCATTCTAATTTTACGGAGGTGTTTCTTTTACCTTTTTTCTTTCTAATAAAGTTCTCTGTCCTAAAAAACCCAAGGTTGGTCTGTGGTCATCCTGTTTATTCTCAAGCCACCCCAGGAAAGGGGGTATAGGGCTTGGGGATATACTAGGGGGAAGAGAGGGCTCCAAGTGGCCCTCCCTAAATGTTTGTTGAATCATTTGATGGTGGCAGCATTTACAAAATCAAAGGTACAAGTTAGAATTTCTGCCTTGGGGAAGTTTTAACCTAAGCTGGTAAAAATAAGCTTCGGGGGTCTTTCATGCAGGTCCCCACATCTTTACCCTAGAGTGGGAGGGAACCCTGACAGCTCCTCAAGTTCTTGTGCTCTGATACTTCCCTCAATCAGCTCCTTCTCTATAACTATGGCAGCTCCATGGAAATCATCTCCTTCCTCATTATCCTCATCTCCTACATTTTCATCGTCATCTCTGTCCTGAGGTTCTTGCTCAGTGAATCTCTTGATTAACGTGGTAAAGAGTCACCAGTGAGGAACTGCAGAACAACAAGGGGACTGGCTAAGCCAATGAGATATAATGTCCTATAGCAACAGACATGGTTACATCACAGATGTAAGGGATAATTAAGTTGTCGTGGGAAAAGAGGGAAGATCCTTTCATGGACTGAGAACTGGTTAAAAGACAGGGAACAAAGGGTAGGAATAAATGGTAAATTTTCAGAATGGAGAGGGTTACCTGTTGGTGTTCCCCAGGTTCCTTCCGAGGACCAATCCTATTCAACTTATATATAAATTATCTGGAGAAAGGCGTAAACAGTGAGGTGGCAAAGTTTGCAGATGATATTAAACTGCTCAAGATAGATAAGACCAAAGCAGACTGTGAAGAACTTCAGAAAGATCTCACAAACTTGGGCAACAAATTGGCAAATGAAATGTAATGTGGATAAATGTAAAGTAATGCACATTGGAAAAAATAATGTGAACTATACACACAAAATGATGGGGGTTAATTTCGCTACAACTAATCAGCAAAAAGATCTCAGAGTCATCGCGGGTAGTTCCTTGAAGACGTCCACACAGTGTGCAGCGGCAGTCAAAAAAGCAAACAGGATGTTAGGAATCGTTAAAAAAGGGATAGAGAATAAGATGGAGAATATCTTATCGCCCTTATATAAGTCCATGGTACACCCACGTCTTGAATACTGTGTACAGATGTGGTCTCCTCATCTCAAAAAACATACTGGCATGAGAAAAGGTTCAGAGAAAAGCAAGTAAAATGATAAGGGGTTTGGAACGGGTCCCATATGAGGAGAGATTAAAGAGTCTTGGACTTTTCAGCTTGGAAAAGAGGAGATTAAGCGGGGATAGGATAGAGGTAAACACATTCATGAGTGGTGTGGAGAAAGTGAATAATGAAAAGGTATTTACTTGTGCCCATAACACAAGAACTAGAGGCCATCACATTAAATTAATGGGCAGCAGGTTTAAAACAAATAAAAGGAAGTTCTTCTTCACACAGCATTCAGTCAACCTGTGGAACTCCTTGCCTGAGGAGGTTGTGAAGTCCAGGACTAAAACAGGGTTTAAAGGAGTACTGAATAAATTCATGGAGGTTAAGTGCATTAATGGCTATTCGCCAGGATGGGTAAGGAATGGTGTCCCTAGCCTCTCTTTGTGAGAGGGTAGAGATGGATAGCAGGAGAGTGATCACTTGATCATTACCTGTTAGGTTGACTCCCTCTGGGGCACCTGGCATTGGCCACTGTTGGTAGACAGGATACTGGGCTGGATGGACCTTTGCTCTGACTCAATATGGCCATTCTTAATCTTCTTATGTTCTTATAATGGGACATGCATGAGTTTTGGTTTGGGGTATTAAATTTGACCCAATGTGGCTTTATTTAAAGATTTAGGGTCACAGGATAGCAGATTCTTTTGGTTAGGAAAGGAATCATTTCATCCATCTCTCCCTGATCCATGGAGGGCAGATGGTCTGCTGGACTCGGACTCAGCAGAACTGGGTTCATTCTTCTTCTCTGCCACAAAGTGGACAAATCAGTTAAAATGCCCCATAGCTCAATACTGCCTTTACAGTGATATCAAGTTAAAAAAAAGTCTCTCTCCTCACTCTGATGTGTGGTGATCTGTTCTGCAGAATTGAAGCAGTGAAATAATTGCTGAGCAAAGCGGGTGGGGTTAAAGAGTAAGGATTTTAGGAAAGACATTTTTGGGGAAAGGGAATGGCTGAAGGTTTTGAGGCTGAGACAAGGTGCCTTTCCCCTTTGCATCACCAGTTCCAATCCAGGGAGGAGGTCAAGATCTGTGAGCCCAGAAAGATGATGGGTCTTGAAATGGGATACGATTGTGTCAAGGTTCCTTCCGCACTCTGAACTCTAGGGTACAGATGTGGGGACCTGCATGAAAACCTCCTAACCTTACTTTTACCAGCTTAGGTTAAAACTTCCCCAAGGTAGAAACTATTTTACCCTTTGCCCTTGGACTTCCACTGCCACCACCAAAAGTTTATCTGGGTTTATTTTATTAGGAAAGTGAAGTTTGGAAACGTCTTTCCCCCCAAAATCCTCCCAACCCTTGCACCCCACTTCCTGGGGAAGGTTTGGTAAAAATCCTCACCAATTTGCATAGGTGACCACAGACCCAAACCCTTGGATCTTAGAACAATGAAAAAACATTCAGTTTCCTTACAAGAAGACTTTTAATAGAAGTAAAAAAAATCATCTCTGTAAAATCAGGATGGTAAATACCTTACAGGGTAATTAGATTCAAAACACAGAGAATCCATCTAGGCAAAACCTTGTGTTACAAAAAGACACACAGACAGGAATATCCATTCCATTCAGCACAGCTTACTTTCGCAGCCATTTAAAAAAATCATAATCTAACACATATCTAGCTAGATTACTTTCTCAATTCTAAGACTCCATTCCTGTTCTGTCCCCAGCAAAAGCATCACCCAGACAGACACAGACCCTTTGTTTTTCACCCTCCTGCCAGCTTTTGAAAGTATTTTGTCTCCTCATTGCTCATTTTGGTCAGGTGCCAGCGAGGTTGTCCTGGCTTCTTAACCCTTTACAGGTGAAAGGATTTTTCCTCTGGCCAGGAGGGATTTTAAAGGTGTTTACCTTCCCTTTATATTTATGACAGATTGTTTTCAGCTTTAGGTCACAGATCATTTTTTTCCACACCCTGTTCAGTGAATGGAACCAACATTCCATATACAGAAACAGCACCACAGGGAAAGCCAATAACATTATCTCAGCAGGAGAGCAGATGCTGAGATCCATTTTGAGTGGCTGCACCTCTTTCCACAGCTTTTTCTTTTTTCTAGAAAGCAGGACAGAACATGAGAAAGACGAGTGTTTATTTACCTGTAACTTTATTATAAAATATTATGCTTGCTTCCGGAAGGGCTGAAAGAAGGAAATGAAACGAGTTATGGCAATAAATAAATGTGTGGTGATATATACCATTTGTGGTGGATTGGAATAAATTAATAAAGAAGGATGATAGCGAGGAAATGGTGTACATCTGGCTTATTCAAACCTTTCACTGCATGCAGGCAACAGTCCTCTATCCTGAGAAAAACTGGAATATTTGTAACTGATTTCTGAGTGTATTAAGCTTAGTGTTTTGTTTTATTTTGCTTTGTTCTGTCTCTTACTACTTAAAAACACTTACATCCTACTTTTTATACTTAATAAAATCACTTTTGTTTATTTATAAACTCAGTGGAAGTACTTGTTACCTGCAAGGGGGGGAGGGCAAACAGCTGTGCATATCTCTCTTGCAGTGATATAGAGGGCAAGCATTTATCATTTTATCCTGTTCAAGCTTTATAGAGAGTAAAATGGATTTATTTGGAGTTTAGATCCCTTTGGGAGCTGGGTATCTGTGATCTGGAGACAGGTGTCCTGCTGAGCTGGTTTCAGTCTAGATCTGCAGCTTTGGGGGCATCACCCAGATCCTAGGTCTGTGCTGCAGCTGGCGAGTGTGTCTGGCTCAACAAGGCAGGGTTCTAGAGGCCCAGGCTTGAAGGGAAAATGGACTCAGACGTCATTTCAGCACATGAGGTGACATTTCCAATGAGGGTCTCTGTGAATGAACCCGGCACACTATGCACTTGGGTTTCCTGCATTTCCTGTGATGCTTCCCGAGTTTTGTCCGGTGATCTCCATTGTGGCCTGCAGACCCTGTTGGAATACAAACAAAATAATAATGATAACTATATAATAATGAAAAAAATTACCACGCGCTCTCTGAAATTATTTTGAAATGGGCTGGGAATTGAATTCACCTGTTTCCACTCCGCACAGCTAAACCAGTACTGAATTAAACAGATTCAAGAATTGCTTTGGAGTTTATTCATTGCTATCTTCAGGGCGTCCTTCACCTCTGTGTTCCTCAGGCTGTAGATGAGGGGGTTCAACATGGGGATCACCAGCGTGTAAAACACGGCGGTAACTTTGTCTGTATCCATGGAATAGCTGGAGGTGGGACGTAAATACATGAAGAGTTGGGGGCCATAAAACAGGACCACAGCGGTCAAGTGGAAAGTGCAGGTGGAGAAGGCTTTGCGCCAGCCATCTGCGGAGCGCATCTGCAGGATGGTGGAGGTGATATAGACATAGGAGAGGAGGATAGTCACAAAGCTGATCACTTGAATGCAGCTGATGAAAGCAAAGATCACAATCTCATTGATGTGCGTGTCAGAACAGGAGAGCGCCAACAGTGGGGGGACGTCACAGAAGAAATGATTGATGATGTTGGAGCTGCAGAATGACAGCCGAAATGTAAAACACGTGTTTAACACTGAATCCAGCACCCCCACAGCGTACACCCCAGCCACCAGCAGTATACAAAGCTGCCTGGACATGCTCACCATATAGAGCAGTGGGTTACAGATGGCCACATAACGGTCATATGCCATCACAGCCAGCAGGAGACCCTCAAGATCTCCAAAAATGATGGAGAGAAACATTTGCACAGCGCAGGCAGTGTAAGAAATGTTTTTCCTCTCGGCTAAGAAATTCAGCAGCATCTTAGGGGAAATTATCAAGGAAACGCAGAGGTCACAGAAAGACAAATGACTGAGGAAAAAGTACATGGGGGTGTGCAGTCGGGGATCAATCCAGATTAACAAGATCATCCCCCCATTCCCCACCAGGGTGATACCATTAATCAATAGGAACACCACAAAGAGGGGGACCTGCAGCTCCGGACGATCTGTCAGTCCTGAGAGAATGAACTCAGTTGCCTCCGAGTGATTTCCCTTTTCCATCTCCTCTGAACAGAGATCAGGGAGCTACAGAGATGCAGGCAGCTGAATGGTGCGGAAAACCTGTCCCTTCTCTGTAATGAAGTGAGTGAAGATAAATGGAGATCAGTTTCTTAATGGGCATCAGTACCCGCTCAGGGAAAGGCTTAGTTCACAGAGCCAGATGTTCACAGCTGGTCATTCCAGGTGTTCCATAAAATGCAGACACTGTGCAAATATAATGACACGCAGGTTAATCATGCCTCCCATACACACACTCCTGTTCACTACTGCAAACAGAAAACAATGACTTGTGACTCTGCTGTGAGAGAATCAGTCTGAAGGGATTTTTCCTTAGCTAAAGAAGCGGTGAGAGGAAAGGAGTGTCAGTCTTTCCACCCTCTTTGGGGAAGGGGAGCTCTGTGGCTTGACATGTCATTTTCAGGGTAAAGTTGCTCACTGTGCTAATTAAGCTGTTTGGCATTTACTGGAGCCTGTATGAAAACCCAGAGACATATTGGGAAGCCCTGGCTTCAGTGACTAGGTAATTGCCTATTTTTTTCCAACCAAGGAGGTCGCTCCTTTCGCTGAAGGGGTCGGAGTTGGGGCTAAGGCTTTTGGTTCTGGAGGTCTGGAAGTCAATACCTGATGATCCCAATGGTGTCTGTGTGTATGCGTGTGTGATTCCAATTCAGGAGAATAGCACGTACCTGCTGAAAAGAGAGAGAGAGATGTGTTGGTGTT
The DNA here is from genome assembly GCF_965152275.1 of Natator depressus. Taxonomy (NCBI): domain Eukaryota; kingdom Metazoa; phylum Chordata; order Testudines; family Cheloniidae; genus Natator; species Natator depressus. The sequence goes on from NC_134239.1 coordinate 4,738,205, forward strand.
TCCTCATCGAAAGAAACTGCCAATTAGGAGCATTCGGGCAGTTTTATACTGAGATATGTGATCTATGGGACTGATTCCTGAAGCAACTGGGAATACATGAGCTCAGAGAGACACAACGCCTAATTAATGCAGTATGTGAACCAAAGCTACCCTCGCTTAATTGGTGCCCTGGGGATTAATTTGACCTACCTGTACTTACTGTGTTATTTGTTATTGTTGTAGTCAGTAAACTTTGATTTGTGTTGTTTTATCTAATCCAGTGTGCTTAAATAGAAGTGTCTGAGAAGCTAAGTGGAAGGCATGTTAGTGCTATTAAAGAAATAATGGATAGTGTTGCTTGTATTGTCCAGGAGAGGACTGGGCAGGACAGGACGTACATTTCGGGAGGGAAATCGAAGAGTGGGGAATGTGTTGGGGTCACCTTGCAGTATAAGCAAGGGTGGTGAGAACCTGAGTGTAACCCAACTATTCCTGGCCAGGCTGCAGTTACACACACATGCCTCGGGTGCGATTTCCATGCTTGACGATTGTTTGTGAGTGGCCCAGGTGGAAGCCACTTCAGCAAGTCATTGCAAGGTTGCAGGCAGGTGTGACACAGATGCTGATTAGTCTGGGTTGGACCCTGGTATGTCACAGCCACCAACCTAGAAAATATCCCAGTCACATCAAAGGTGTGCTGCTGACTGACAGCAGTGTTCAATTGACATGAAAGTATAGGTCCCCCAAGGGATGGGCCCATGCAATGATCCATGGGTGCAGATGCCAAGGACATTGTGGTCATCACCTCTCCACAAGGAGATCCAAGACAGGCCCAGTAATGACTCTTCCCTTCTTCACTATGGTAGCAGAAATTATCCCTTCCTTGTCTTCAGGCTTGGCTGGTATTATCAGTGCTCCATGGCATATTGGTGCCCCCTTTTATTAAATGGTGCCAACCTGTGAGGCATTGCAGGGTCGATTGTATTAGGAGGAAAAATTGATGATCAAGTCAGCTATATTCTTTGGTGGGCGAGGGGTTACAGAGAATGTACACAAAGTCCTGCTTCCCTGAACACCACTAGAAACAACAAACAACCAGCAATTTGTGTATCCAAAGTCTGTCACCCCCGGTCTGTGACCAGGAAACACTATGCTCCTACTTCCTCTAAGAGTCATGCTCATAACTCCTTCTCCTGGCTTCTGTGCCTCCTGTGACCTGCAGGTGCTTGGGGCAGTCCTCACTGAAAATGCCAAGCTCAGGGCAGGCTGCAAAAAGGAGATTATTTCCCCAAACTGGTGGTTAACACTCAAGATCTCTGCAGCATCTCTGCAGATTTTGCAACAAAGTATCTCCGAGCATTCCAGCTCCCTTCTGATTCTTTTGTTAATTTTATTTATTTCCTATACTTTATACTCCGTGAAATAGAGTGTGACATTGCACCACATAATTCTTTATAGAAATAGTCTCATGCCTGTAAATACGACATAACTGGACTATGTTTGATGGTAGATAGGCCATGTAACATATCTCTGCAAAGGTTATGATCTACTGGATATATTCATCCTATTTACTATGTACGTGTGTGATTTTAAGTAGCGTCAGTGAAGCAGTTGGACAGCTTCTTGAGAAAAGACTATTCTCTGTAAGTGCCCAATCAAGAAGCACTTAAGCTAAAAATGAACTTTGAGAAATACCAATCCATATCTGAGCTTTCCTGGGAATGTAGCGTTGTTGTGTAAGGAACTGAGTCATGCATGGACATGTGACTTGCCCATGTGACTCCAAAACTCCATCTTGTAGATAGATTCTGCAGAGGAGAGGGGAAGGAGTTTCCAAGCACAAGAGAGAGACTATATAAGCCCCTGTGGAAACCCCTAAATTTTGTCTTCAGCGTTCAGAGAAGATAGCCCCTCCACCCCAAGGAGATGCCTGCAAGAAACTGGAACAAAGGACAGTAACTACAGGGGTGTGAGTGATTGCTGGACCCACACTACGAGGAAGTCTTGTGTGTAAAACAGGCTTATTGCAACATCTTTGAGGGTGAGATTTACCTGCATTTAGTTTTCACTGTATTAGGCTTAGACTTACATGTTTTATTTTATTTTGTTTGGTAATTCACTTTGCTCTGTCTGTTATTACTTGGAACCACTTAGTTCTACTTTCTGTATTTAATAAATTCACATTTCACTTATTAATTAACCCAGAGTATGTATTAATACCGGGGGGGGCGGGTGTGGGCAAACAGCTGTGCAGAACTCTCTATCAGTGTTATAGAGGGTGAACAATTTGAGTTTACCCTATATAAGCTTTATAAAGAGTAAAACAGATTTATTTGGGGTTTGGACCCCATTGGGAGCTGGCTATCTGAATGTTAGAAACAGGAGCACTTCTGAAGCTGTTTTCAGTTAAACCTGCAGCTTGTGCGGGAAATAGTTGAGACTTTGATCTGGGTTTGCAGCAGGCAAGCGTGTCTAGCTCAAAGAAAGTAAGGTACTGGCAGGGAAAACAGGCTCAGAGGGAGACTCAGTACATTGTGTGGCAGTTCCAAAGAGGTTTCTGGGACCCAACATGTCACAGTGGCATAGTCAAGCAGGATCTGTGCACAGCTGATTTCTTTGAGACTCTGGTCGTGATTTTCAGTGAGTTTTGGCTGTGGTGGGTAGAGAACAGCCAAAGTGGTTACTGGTTTGTTATTTTCTGATCCCTTATTTTGGGTAAGGGAAATAGGGACAGAAAAATAAGGAAAATAAGTAAGAGTGAAGATCAAAAGAAGCTCGAAATACAGAAGTTGCTGACTGCCCAGAAAGCCTGAATACTGGGTACTGGGAAAGTCTCTGTTAACTAAGAAGCCCCTGAGCTGAGTCAATCTCTGTTTCAGTGAACTGCAGAGGGGGTGTGGCCCAGCACAAGAAAGCAGAAAAATGACTCCCAGTGAGGCAGCTGCTAAGGTAGAGCTGGTCAGACTGGAAGCAGAAGAGAAGGCAAAGAACCTGGACTTTCAATTGACGCTCAAAGAGGCAGAGGCAGCCATGGAAGAAGCTGCCCACAAAAGGTCTATGGAAGCAGAGGCAGCCAGGGACAAATTAGCCCTGAAGTTAAGAGACAGAGAAATACAGGCCCAGATTGAGGCTCAGAAGCATGAACTGGCTGTTATGGAGTGGAAGAGTCAAAACCAACCAGCAGCTAGCCCCACTTCCCCAAAAATACACAAATGGGAGTGAATATGTCTGTGGTATGATGAGTCCAGTGATATTACTGAAGATTTCATCACCTTTGTGCACCCTACATACAATTCCTGACAATCAAAGAATGACCACATTGGTAGGAAAATTGACTTGAAGAACTCTGGACATATTCAATAAGATGCGTATTGATGATGCTTCAAATTATGGTAAATATAAGAAACTGGTTTTGAAACAGTTTCTGATTACACCTGAAACCTAAAGGGTTAAATTCAGGAGTCTTAAGAGGGAATCTGGATTGAGTAATGTGGCTTATGGAAATGAAATGATAGATTTTTTTCGGTAGGTGGGTGAGGGGAAAAGGCATTAGAAGCTTGGAAGAAATGTGTGATTTGGTTACTTGGGAACAATTCCTGAATATGTGCAGTAATGATGTAAAACAGGATTTGTGGGACAAAAAGGTGGATGAAGTGGGTGGAAAGGCTGAGAATTAGAACTGGTGGGAGGTTAGAAAGTCCTTGCCCCTTTAGCTAAGGTACACACGGAAACTGGTGATTTGCAGGCTGAGCTGACTGTTGCCACAGTGGCACACAATTTTGCACCATTTTAACTGGGGAATGATTTCTTTGATGTGGCAGAATCTGCCCCAGGCTTGGTTAACAGTGAGAAGGAATCTTGTGCTCAAAGCCCCAGGGTGGGGGGGGTGTGTGAAGTCACATGGGCTAGTGGGGGAATAGGAGAGAGTCTCTTAAATCCCTCTGTAGCAGTGAAGCATGCAGCCTTGAGGGCAGGAATGGCTGTAACCAGTTCCTGTAGCTCCTGAGCTCAAGGCAAGTCCCTGTGGGAGGGACTGGACAAAGCCATCTCCTGTCCTGTGATCATCTGCCTGCGGGAGGGGAATGCTCCAGCTGTAACAAGAAGGCCATCCCAGCTGCTGACTGCCAGGAAGTTGCAGGTCGGCAGGGGACAGGCCCTGTTCTGTGGTGCACAGAAACATGTGCCCCAAAGATGGAAGTTGGGGTCCTGGTTACTGCTGTGGTGGGAACAGGGCCCAGGGACTCTGTAGCTGGAAGCAAGCCCAACCTGAGGGAAAGAGGGGGATTTTGCTGATCAGGGAAGGGTCTGTCCTAGCTGTGAGCCCACAGCCGGACCAGAGTCACCTTCCCTTTTGGGGGATGCCGCAGTCTCTGACCCAGAAGAGAGCCCAGAGTGGGAAGTCCACACAGAAGGTGAGGGGGAATCGGAGAGGCTGCCCACCTTTTGTAGGGAGGCCTTTTCCCAGGATGAGGATGAAAAATCTGTATTTAAAATGCCAAACCCCTCTCCCGTGAATCAGGTTTTAAGGGATGACTGGGGGTCAGATCTCCTGGAGGGGAGAGTCCACCCAGCTGACCTTTTTGTAACTGAGGGGATCTTTCCGATCCAAAGCACTCCATTAAAGAACATTATTCCTGTGACCCTTATAAAAAAGAACACTCTCTCTCTTCAAGGCTGGTGGGAGAAAAACTCTGCACTTAGGAAGCTTCACAAGAGAGAGCGGCCGAGGGCAAGCATGGTTGCAGTGCCCCTTTCCTTGCCAAAGCCTCAAACACAGGCCTGAATTAAAAGCCTTCTCCAAAGAGGCAGAAGAATCTGCATCAGAGCCCCTACCAGGGTACACAAAGAAATTGGGAAATGCAATAGACACTAAACAAGCTAAATTGTGTGAACAAAGCCTGTCTGCTGAAGATTTCCTGTTAATCGTGTATCTTTTGCTGCTTCATCTGTGGGTCAAGACAAAAGAGCTCATGCTGGGGTAAATCCTTGAAAGATGTGGGACACATCTGCTTTGTGGGGGAAAAAAAACAAATTTTGTTCATGCTAGGGATCGTGGCAAGACAGTCCCACAAGCATGTTGCTTTTCAGTTTATACCTGTAAATGGGCTGGAAGCTTGGCACCATAGCAAAAGCATAACAGGCCTACCCTGCTGTGTGGAAGGGGAAACTGAGGCACACTGCCTCACGGCATTTGTGCTAAATGCCAAGACAACTCCACTTTAACAGATATTGCTGTCTGCATTCTGTTCGCAATACTACACCCCAACTTGTTTTCAGGCATCCGGGGACCAGGAACCCCAAACCTTGCAAGAACACCTATGAATGACCTCCTACGGTTTAAAGGTACGAAAAGAGGTTGTGACCAGAAACAAACAGGGTACTGCCTCTGCGATGGACAGTGTCCAAGTCTCTGGCAGTATGGTCAGGAAGAGGGTGTGACATTACACCCCAAAATGCTTTCTAGAAATATGCTTATGAGTGTAACTATGACATAACTGGAATATGTTTTATGCTAGATAGTCCATGTAACATATCTCTGCAAAGGTTATGATCTCCTGGATATATTCCTTCTATTTGTATGCATGTATCATTTTTGTAGTTGGAGTTATGAATACTGGCTGTGCACTTGCTTGATTTTAAGTAGCCTAGTAGAGCATTTGGTCAACTTGTGGAGTAAGGAATGGGCACGTTAAGTGCCCAATCAAGGAGCAATTAATAGAACTTGGGGATGCCAATCCACATCTGAGCTTCCCCAGGAATGTGGTTTGGCTGGTAAGGAACTCAATCGTGCAGGGACATGTGACTTGCCCATGTGACTCCAAAACTCCATTTTGTAACTGGATTCTACACAGGGAGTGGGAGGGGTGTCCACCCAGAGGAGAGAGGCTATAAAAATCCCTGGGAGACCCCTCCATTTTGTCTTCAGCTGGCTCAAGAGAGAGCCTCTCCATGCCCAAGAATACCTGAAGGAAACTGGAACAGAGGACAGTAACTACAGGGGGTGTGAGTGATTGCTGGACCCAACCTAGAGGGAGACTAGTCTGTAAAAGGAAGCTTAATGGAACACCAATGACGGTGAGGGTTTTATCTGTATTCAGTTTTATTACTGTATTAGAGAGAGATCTCCGTGTTTTATTTTATTCTACTTGGTAATTCACTTTGTTCTGTCTGTTACTACTTGAAACCATGTAAATCCTACTTTCTGTACTTAATAAAATCACTTTCTACTTATTAATTAACCCAGAGTATGTATAAGTACCTGGGGGGGGGGGGCAAACAGCTGTGCATATCTCTCTATCAGTGTTAGAGAGGGCAAACAATCTGTGAATTTACCCTGTGTAAGCATTATACAGGGTAAAACAGATTTATTCAGGGTTTGGACCCCATTAGGAGTTGAGCATCTGAGTGTTAAAGACAGGAACATTTCTTGAGCTGCTTCCAGGAAAACCTACAGCTATTAGGGGACAAGGTTCAGACCTGGGTCTGGGTTTACAGTAGGCTAGCGGGTCTGGCTCAAACCAGGCAGGGCACTGAAGTCCCAAGGTGCCAGGGCAGGAAAGCAGGGGCAGAAGTAGTCTCGGCACAGAAGTTGGCAGCTTCTAAGGGGGTTTCTGTGATCCAACCCATCTCAGGTGGGTGCTCAGTGCTCTCTGAAAGTCCAGTCCTTTTGAGGTGCTTCAAGCTAGGCACCCAAAATCACTATTCGCTTTTGAAAATCTTGACTCCAGTGAGCAGCTTCACTCTTCTAGCCTTCGTCCCCCACCTCACACCCAAACCCATAAAGGGAGTGCGTGCTAATGGGAACCAAACTCGTATTAGCATTCTTTAAACATCACTGTTTTTCCCCACTCAGTCATGTGAAAGCTAGACCCCTGGCTAGTCTGCGTCCGCATAACTCTATTGATGCCAATGGACCAGGTGTAAATAAGAAATGCTCTATTCAAGTTAATTGCTCAGATCTGCTAATGTACATTGGCCACAAACACTATGTAATTCAAAGGGGCCAGATCCCCAGCTGGCATAAATCAGCTTTGATCCACTGAAGTCAGTGGGCCAGATCCTTAGGTGGTGTGAAGCATAGAAGCCCCATCGAAGTCTCGACACCAGATTCTTTGCTGGTGTAACTGACATGGGTCATTTGGAGCTTCTGGGTGGTGTAAATTGGAGTGTTCTCGTTGAAGTCAACAGGCCAGAGCCACTGCGGGTGTGACTCCTGCTCCAATTTGCACCCGCAGAGGATCTGAGCTAAGGATCACCAATGCACAGCCTCCTCTGGGTAACTTCTATACTATGTCCATACGAATCAGAGCCGGCTGACAATGGCACTTTTATTTATTGAAACTCTTACAGATTATGGTTTTGATATTTGGCCAGCTTGAGGCCAGATGTATGCTGAAAACTTTTTGCCAGTATTGTGATGTGGGTTAGGCGTGTGATTTTTTTTTTTTTAAACAACATTTCTGTACCAGCAAAAGCCGTAGGGCTTGTCTACACTTGGGCTGTTACAGTGGCTCCTTTGTAGCGCTTCAGTGTAGAGGCTCTCAATGCTGACGGGAGGTGTTCTCTTGTCGGCAGAGGTAATCCGCCTCCTTGAGAGTTGGTAGCTAGTGCTCCCTACCTGGGGACTTAGCTTGGCTTAACTACGTCGCTTGGGGTGTGAAGTTTCCACACCCCTGAGTCACAAAGCCGGGTGGATCTAAGTTTCTAATCTAAACCAACCCCTAATGGAGATGCAGGTATAATGGCAAAAACAAAACAAAAAAAAACCAAGAAGTGCTTTTGCTGATTTAGTTATTTCTCTTGGGGGAACGGATATAAGTTATAGAGGCAAAAATGCTCTTTCGCTCGCATAAACTGAGGCTACGCTAGGCGGTTTGCTGGTGTGGCTGTACCAGTGTAGCTAAACAGGCAAACCTTTCTAGGGTAGACTGGGCCGAAACCAATAGCTTTTTCCATCATTGGTCATTTATGCCTCATCGCTCCAACCTTTGAAACTCTCGATGTGAAGAGGTTCTGAAAAAGAAATATTCCATTAAACCTGGAAACACCAAGATTCCAGCCAATAAAATGTTCTCTGGGAGCGTTTTGCACACGGAAAAAATTCTGAGTGAATGTAACATATGAGCTAAATGCAACATGCCCCCATCTAGTGGCTAGTCCATAGAGAAGATAAACATCTATTACGGAGACCAGCAAATGGAGTAACTATGTGCTCAAGGGCCTATGCTTTGGTGCTGAAGGTCTTGGGTCCTATAAGCAATTATGACACACAGTTTTGGTGCAGGACATGTTTTCTAGGCCTTGGGATTTGTGCACATCTAAGTTTCTAGGGGAGTAGTTGCCTGCAAATGGTCACATTGTCCTTGCTTGAATGTGCAGGGTTAAGGGGACAGGGCAAGGAAAGTGTCCACCGTAGCGCTCCTGCACAGATACCAGGCACGACTGCATTCTCTTTGCTTTCCTGAGTCCAAGCATCGCTCCCTGCTCATCCCCTTTTGTCTGTGAGCTATCCCCCAAAAGAGGGGGAGAAGCAGGGAGGAGATAGGCTCACGTTCCCCCTTCCTCTTAGAAAGCAGCAGAAATGACTGGACCTGGACGGGAGGAGGTGATGTTCCCTATGGGACTGCCGTAAGTCCCACTGAAGTTAATGGATTTCATGTCTGGGCCCCATTGATTTCAGTGTGAATTAGGCACCTAAATACCTGTCAGGATCTAGGCTGGCTGTGCCTAACAGGCACAATTGGGGCCTGCACAATGCAAGGAACAGTCCAGCTCTTCCTTTGCTGCGATCAAATCTACTGTCCCCACTGGAGGGTGTTGCTGTGAGTTTACCAGTCCCTTCTAGTGAGCTCTGTGTACCATGAGCGCAGAGGTCAGCACGGTGGGCCCGCCAAGCACCAGGCTCTTGGTGGGTTCGCCGTCCCTTAGTTGGTTCCCATTAAACACTTCACCTTCTGAGAGCCTCAGGTGCTTTCATGCTCTGCTTACAACTTCCCGTCCCTGGCCTCTGGCCCTGCTCTCAGGCTGCCTGCTACTTGTCCTTCCACGGGCGCCTTCCAGTCTGCTGCCTCTGGCTGGCCCCTGCCCATTCTCAGCAGCTCCCTGGCTGACCCTCATCCTCTCCTGCCCTCTGGGTGTCACCCCTTGCCTGTTCACACGGACACCTCCATTGTCACGATGTGGAACTTCGTTAGAGACATCGCCCTCTGGTGGACATACATGAACCAGATCCCTCCCAGAATGAGCTGTGGCCCCATCCTTTCCCTCCAGCTAATTCTGGAGTGGGGTGGGAGGTGGGGCCTGACCATGAGCCGGCAGGTTCATTACACTATCTCTATAGGGCCCAACACCATACCTCACACTCCCACTCCTGTCCCCGGACACGCTCTGCTACACGTTCCCTCATCTGTGTGATGCCTCTCAGATGCACAAGGGTAGTGTGGGAGCAGAGAAATTCAGTACATTCAAAAACAACGAGGAGTCCTGTGGCACCTTAAAGACTAACACATTTATTTGGGGATAAGCTTTCGTGGGCTATAACCAACTTCGTCAGATGCACCGAGTGGCAGTACACTCAGTCCACGCGGTGTTTCCTTGCTCAGCATTGGTCCACAGTGAGCTTGGAACCTCTGCGTGGACTAAGATGCCTCCGGGAAGGAAATGGCCTGGGGACTTTAGACTTTCTTTAGGATGGAGATTGCAGGAAAAATCAGCCCCCCTTCAGTACACAAAGCTCACCGTGTATCAACAGTTCTGCCCATGAGTTCCATTACATTGCACCTAAGGCTTTATCAGCTGAAACGAATTCAGTGCACTTACGCATGGAATATTTCATGGAAAAGACTTTAGCAGAGCCGTGTGAGGTGTGGTGGGGGGCAAAGACTGAAACATTGGGGTGGGGGGGCTGTAGCACAACAGGATTGAGGGGATCAGCAGAGCTGTGTGGACAGGCTATGACTGCAATTCCAGGGGCTCCAGGCAAAGAATTAGAGGAGTTATTACAGGTCAGGTCTGCCTTTCTGAGTTCCTTATGTGGCTCCTATTCTCAGAGTGTTGGAGCACCTTGCAATCTGGAGTTGGCACTGCAGGCGGAGGTAGCTCTCTGGTGCCCTCTGCTGCTGAATGCATGTCAAGGTTCTACGGTACAGATGTGGGGAGCTGCATGAAAAACTTCCTAAGCTTACTTTTACCAGCTTAGGTTAAAACTTCTCCAAAGTACAAACTATTTTACCCTTTTGCCCCTGGACTTCCACTGCCACCACCAAACTTTATCTGGGGTCCTGAAAGAACATAGTTTGGACACGTCTTTCCCCCCCAAATCCTCCCAACCCTTGCACCCCACTTTCTGGGGAAAGTTTGGCAAAAATCCTCACCAATTTGCATAGGTGACCACAGACCCAAACCCTTGGATCTTAGAACAATGAAAAAACATTCAGTTTTCTTACAAGAAGACTTTTAATAGAAGTAAAAAGGAATCACCTCTGTAAAATCAGGGTGGTAGATACCTTACAGGGTAATTAGATTCAAAACATAGAGAATCCCTCTAGGCAAAACCTTAAGTTATAAAAAAGACACACAGACAGGAATAGTCATTCTCTTCAGCATAGCTATTTTCTCAGCAATTTAAGGAAATCATAATCTAACACATACCTAGCTAGATTACTTACTAAAAGTTCTAAGACTGTGTAGTAATTTATAACTGCTGGCAATTACACTGTTCATAATCTTTGATGAGAAAGCAAAGCACAGAAGCTGGCCTGTTTTGGCAGTCTGATTTGCAGGGGATATCACAGTGTAGGCAGGGAACTGGAAAATCCCCAGTTAGGCGGGGGAGAGATACAGATCTCTGTCCAAGAGAGGTTTTGGCTGAGGAGGTTGGGTCCTAGAATGGATGCCCTTGGTGGATCAGTAGGGTAACCAGATGTCCCGATTTTATAGGGACAGTCCCGATTTGGGGGTCTTTTTCTTATATGGGCTCCTCTTACTCCCCACCTCCTGTCCTGGCTTCAAAAACAGACTCCAATGAGAAACTGCAGAACTGAAATTAATTTGCAAACTGGACACCATCAAATTTGGCCTGAATAAAGACGGGGAGTGGATGGGTCACTATAAAAACTAATTTCCCCCTACTGTTACTCACACCTTCTTGTCAATAGTTTGAAATGGGCCACTCTGTCTCCATTGGCCCCATTACCACTTCAAGCTTAGCCTTGAGTGTTTTGTTTTATTTTGCTTTGTTCTGTCTGTTATTACTTAAAAACACTTACATCTTACTTTTTATACTTCATAAAATCACTTTTGTTTATTTATAAACTTAGTGTAAGTACCTGGGGGGGCAAACAGCTGTGCATATATCTCTTGCAGTGATATAGAGGGCAAGCATTTATCATTTTATCCTGTATATGCTTTATACAGAGTAAAGCGGATTTATTTGGGGTTCAAATCCCATTGGGAGCTGGGTATCTGTGTACTGGAGACAGGTGTCCTGCTGAGCTGGTTTCAGTCTAGATCTGCAGCATTGGGGGCATCACCCAGAGCCGAGGTCTGTGTTGCAGCTGGCGAGTGTGTCTGGCTCAACAAGACAGGGTTCTAGAGGCCCAGGCTGGAAGGGAAAATGGGCTCAGAGGTAATTTCAGCACATGAGGTGACAGTCCCAATGAGGGTCTCTGTGACCGAAACCGGCACACTATGGACTTGGGTTTCCTGCATTTCCCGTGATGCTTCCTGTGTTTTGTCCACTGATCTCAGTTGTGGCCTGCAGACCTTGTTGGAATACAAAAAAAATAATAACAATAACAATATAATAATGAACAAAACTCCCACGTGCTCTCGGAAATTATTTTGTAATGGGCTGAGAATTGAATTCACCTGTTTCCACTCCCCACCACTAAACCAGTCCTGAATTAAACAGATTCAAGTACTGGTTAGGAGTTTATTCATTGCTTTCCTCAGGGCATCCTTCACCTCCGTGTTCCTCAGGCTGTAGATGAGAGGGTTCAACATGGGGATCACCAGCATGTAAAACACTGAGGTCACTTTGTCTGTATCCATGGAATAGCTGGAGGCGGGACGTAAATACATGAAGAGGAAGGTGCCAAAAAGCAGGACCACAGTGGTCAAGTGGAAAGTGCAGGTGGAGAAGGCTTTGCGTCGGCCCTCGGCAGAGCGGATCTGCAGGATGGTGGAGGTGATATAGACATAGGAGAGGAGGACAGTCACAAAGCTGATGACTTGAATGCAGCACATTAAAACAAACATCACAATCTCATTGATGCGGGTGTCAGAACAGGAGAGCGCCAGCAGTGGGGGGATCTCACAGAAGAAATGATTGATAATGTTGGAGCTGCAGAATGACAGTCGAAATGTAAAACACGTGTTTAACATTGAATTCACCACCCCCAAGGCGTACGCCCCAGCCACGAGCTGTTTACAAAGCTTAGTGGACATAGTGACCGTATAGAGCAGCGGGTTACAGATGGCCACATAATGGTCATACCCCATCACAGCCAGCAAGAGACAACCAACATCTGCAAAAACGAAAGAGAGATACATTTGCACAGCGCAGGAAGTATAAGAAATGTTTTTCCTCTCGGCTAAGAAATTCAGCAGCATCTTAGGGGAAATTATCGAGGAAATGCAGAGGTCACAGAAAGACAAATTCCTGAGGAAAAAGTACATGGGGGTCTGGAGTCGGGGATCAATCAAGATTAACAAGATCATCCCTCCATTCCCCACCAGGGTGATACCATAAATCAGTAGGAACACCACAAACAGGGAGACCTGTAGCTCCGGACGATCTGTCAGTCCTGAGAAAATGAACTCAGTCACCTCTGACTGATTTCCCTTTTCCATCTCCTCTGAACAGAGATGAGGCAGCTACACAGATGTAAGCAGGTGGATGCTGCGAAAAACCTGTCCCTTCTCTGTAATGAAGTATGTGAAGATAAATGGAGATTAGTTTCTCAATGGACATCAGTACCTGCTCAGGAAAGGGCTTAGTCCACAGAGCCAGATATTCACAGCTGGTCATTCCAGGTGTTTGATAAAATGCAGACGCTTTGCAAATACAGTGACATGCAGGATAATCATGCCCCCCCACACACAAACACTCCTGTTCACTAGTCCGAACAGAAAACAGTGACTTGTGACTCTGCTGTGAGAGAATCAGTCTGAAGGGATTATTCCTTGGCTAAAGAAGGGGTGAGAGGAAAGGAGTGTTAATCTTTTGACCCTCTTTGGGCAAGGGGAGCTCTGTGGCTTGGCATGTCGGTTTGGGGTAAAGTTGCTCACTGTGCTAATTAAGCTATTGGGCATTTACTGGAGCCTGTATGAAAACCCAGAGACAGAATGGGAAGCCCTGGATTCAGTGACTAGGTAATTGCCTATTTTTTCCAACCAAGGAGGTCGCTCCTTTAGCTGAAGTGGTAGGAATTGGGGCTGAGGCTTTTGGTGCTGGAGGTCTGGAAGTCAATACCTGCTGATCCCCATGGTGTCTGTGTGTGTGTGTGTGTGTGTGTGTGTGACTGTGATGCTGGACAACCACAGGTACCTGCTGAGAAGAGAGAGAGAGATGTGGTGGCATTTTCCCATCATCCAAAACTGCCAGTTTGGAGCATTTGGAAAGTTTTATAGTGAGATTTGTGATCTATGGGACATGATCCCTGAAGCAACTGGGAATACCTGAGCTCAGAGACACAAAACACCTAATGAATGTGCTCAGTGAACCAAAGCCACCCAAGTCCTGGGGATTAATTCGGCCCACTGTTTTCTTCTGTGTTATTAAATGATGCAATTTCTGCCAGAGTTAGAGAATATGAGATTAGAGGTATATTTCATCCTGCTATTTTCAGTGCAAGCCGGGTACTGCATAGAGCTGATCCACAAGGGGATTTTTTTGTGGAGACTGAAAGCTTTTGGCTGAAAACTTAACATTTCAGCTTGGAAATACCACGGGGGTGCATCAGATACCACACACCAACAATCTCTTCCATGGACCAGGCTCCCAGGCTGGACTCCATCCCCCATGATCCATGATGGTCTCTCCTCTTGCTGAACTGCCCTGGAATATCACCGGAGTCCCACAGCCCATCAGAACAACTGCTCAAGAGAAAATTTCAGCCAACCTTAGCAACAAGTCTGGAATCAAAGCAACAGACCTTTAGGTACAGCTGAAATGTACTAATTGTTTCAGAATCACCTCATTGTCCCGACCCCAATAGATGAAATGTAAAACCTGTAAGACATGTAAGTGTACTACAGATTATCTATCTATCCATCCATAGGACGCCAATCACCACAGTATTCTATGTCCTTCCCTTGCTAGGTTACTCCCCAAAGTAGGAAGGATAGGTTCACGCATTGTTCTTGTTGGAGACCACATGATGATCAGAGGAGCTCAGGAGGAGACCACAGCCATCTGCCCTCCATTGTTAATTTGGGTCTTCTATGTTCCCTCTACTTTTTTCCATCCATGTGCAGATTGAATATTGTTATGTGCAGCACCAATAGAGAGGTCATTTTTTGTGCATACTACACCGAGATAGAATATATAGTTTTAAAAGTTCCTAGGTATGGAAGGAGAAGAAGAGAGAATATTAAAACAAGGGATAATGAACAAGGTGCACTGCTTAAGATGCTTATTTAATATGAAATCAAATAAAAAGAAAAATAACACTGCCCTTGGAGTACATGTATGTTATCATCCTTTTCTAAGAACTCAAGCTAGTAAACACAGCAAAATGTGGTGTAATGAAAACAGCTATATAAATAAAACAAAGTCATCATGGTCATTAAGTGAAAGCATAGAAAAAATTTGCCCCAGAGGCCCCATTACATAACCTACTCCTACCACAGACCACTAAATCTTCAGGGAAAGCTGCTCTTGCAGAATGAAGCATCTGCCAAAACACTAGCATGCTACAGACTTCTGTAGATCACAAAACTATCCCTCTTGCATTAATATTATCTGCACACAGAGCTCAGCTTTAAGATGCTAAATAAATGTATGAGTCAACTAGAAATGCTCTCACCGCAAATAGTAATACAATATTTGCTGATACTGGAAAGGAGAGTAAAAGGCATTCACTCAGGATTATATAATGTCTCTGGAATGTAAACTCTTACTTTGATTAATACTTCACACATATAGAACAGTAAAAAGTAGTAAAGCCACACAGCCAGCAAAACAAAGCCAAAAACAAACAAGTGACAACACTGAAAATACGAAGGGAAGTAAAACATCAAGTGGTTGGTGATGGGTATTTTAAATGAGTGTTTAGGACCCACTCAATGAAGTGCAACAGAGCCCTGTAGAAACAGGCAAAGTTCTCCTGCTTTCACATTGTGTGTGTCACCAACTCAAAAACTCGGAGTAGACTGACTCATTACGTTTTTACACGCCCTGCACGGCATTAACACAGGGCTTTGAAGTAGGGATCTCTCTGCAAACTCCAAAGAGCTTGCAACTAAGGTCTTTATCCTACCCAACACCTAGCACTCCCACCAAACCTAGTGCTGCTTGCTACTTATGAGTCAAAGGGAGTACTCTGAAGAGCCAAAACTATACCAGATAGCAAAGATCTGACCTTAATGGTTTCCATTAAGCATTTGCTTGGGGAGAGCAGTCTCTCTCCTGCAGCGCGGCAGCCACCCGGCTGGGAAGGAGTGGGGTATCTCCCCCGCCGCAGCAGCCACCAAGCTGGGGCTGGGAAGGAGGGCCATCTCTCCCTGGCAGCCGCAGCCCTGAAGCTGGAGAGAGTCGCATCTCTTTCCAGCTGGTGCAGCCCTGCATGTCCCAATTTCCCCTAACTCCCTATCTCACCCAAATTCTCCCTCACCTACTCCCTATTCCTCCCAAGGCCATCACTTCATCTTATGCATGCATCCTCTCCAGGGTCCAGGTGCATGGCCCTTCACTCCCTCATGTATGGCCAACCAGGCACATACCTTAGAGGGAACTGTGGAAATGACCCTTCTGAATGGAATCACTATTATAAAAATGGCATGTTGGATGATGGTGGTACAGGTTTTGACACATGAGAGGAAAAGATTGATTTTTATGGTTTCACACGCAAAGAGTAGCCTTCACCTTTCTATGCAAATGCCTTTTATTTCACAGGGAAAGAGCAATTCAAGAATGAAAAATAGTAAATTCCCAGTGAAAGAGGGGACAATTTAATTTCTGTGCCCTTCCATGCTGGGATCTCTTCAATGCATGGCCAGGGA
The DNA here is from genome assembly GCF_965152275.1 of Natator depressus. Classification (NCBI taxonomy): domain Eukaryota; kingdom Metazoa; phylum Chordata; order Testudines; family Cheloniidae; genus Natator; species Natator depressus. The sequence continues at coordinate 4,754,408 of NC_134239.1, forward strand.
TTTCATCTTGTGAAATGACCCAGTTGTAACACTAACAGCTCCTATGCATTGCAAATATCCCTTCTCTTCCTACAGGTCTCAGAACTTCTTTTTTTTTTTTCCTGAAATAGAGATGAGCCCTTCCTGCACATTCTCCTGCATGGAAATGTTGCTAGTGGCAGCCTCTTGTCCCTGCCCAGCAACCTGGTGAAGCTAGGGAAGAGAGAATGTGCATACTCCCCTGCCTTATAGTGACATCACACAGGCAGAAGGGGCATCATTAGACCATCTACATTCCTCAACTTGTGCCTAACGAGGATGCTCAGGTCTTGTCTGCACTGTGCCTAGGTCTGCTGGATATGGATAGACTTGGTTAAAGAGGCAACCATAACATGGACACTACCCATTAGACCACATCCCCTGCTGGTGTAAATGGATGCCTCTCCCTGGGAGTCATTGAGCCAGATTCACAACTGGTGTAAATCAGCATAGCTCCATTGAAACCAAAGGGCCAGATCGTCAACTAGTGTGAATCTGAGTATGTTTTGAATCCCGAATAGGAAACATACCAAGACACAATCACCTGACATCTTTAAATCAAGACTGGATAGCTCTCTAAAAGACATGTTCTAGTTTTAATTAGTGGGCAAGGTTCCATGCCCTGTGTTAGCCAAAGGTCAGACTAGAAATCATGAATCTATGGAAAATCTGTGTCACTCAAATGAAGTCAATGAGCCAATCCCCAGGTGCTGTAAATTGACATAGCTTCATAGAAGTCAATGGCCCAGATCCCTCGCTGGTGTAAATCAGTGTCACTCTGTTGAACTCCTGGATGGCTAAAGGAAACTGCAGCACCATGGACAGCTCAGAAGTGGCAGGGACTGGGGGAGTGAGAAAGTGCTCCTAGCTTGGCCTGGAGCAGTAGCCCAAGGGAGCTGGGCCTTGGCTGCTTGGCCTAAACGTACATTTGCCCTGAGGTAAAGGAGAAGCATTACTGAAGGCTGGGGCTATGGGGCAGTAGCAGTAGGGGTAGTAGGGAGCTGAAAGCAGTTTAGTTAAAGGGACACAGTGATGTGTGGCTGCTATTCTTAGGGACCCTGGACTCCATGGGACCTGGAGTAGTGGTTAGGCCACTGAGGAAGTGGCCTTCAATTGGACAACAGTAAAAGGGATCCAAACTACTTAGTGTCCCCGCTGGATAGCTAGGGCCAGAAGGACCCAGACAAGGCAAAATCATTGCCTCCAGGGAGGAAGCCCTGGGGTATGGCCTGATCATACAATCATAGAATATCAGGGTTGGAAGGGACCTCAGGAGGTCATCTAGTCTAACCCCCTGGTCAAAGCAGGACCAATCCCCAACTGATACCAAAGCTGGATCTGTTTAAAGATTATGGACACACCCAACCAGAAGGGGTACTTTTCAGAGGTGAGTGCCACACTGCTACAGACCCCTAAAGTCATTAAAGGGGTCCTTTAGAGTTTGTCCTAACAGCAACGCCTTGTCCATACCCAGAAACCCAGTCAAGCTAGGGAAGAGAGAATATGCATTATCCCCCTGCCCTTTAGTGATGTCACACAGGAGGGTGGGGCTTCACTGAAACCTGTTTCATTCCTTAAGAGATCCACTGAGGGGAATTTTTCATTTGCTTAAACATCTCCCCAAAATGTAGGGCTGTATTCATCCCTTAATGAATGAGAGCAGAGGGATGTCAAATCCAGCAAGTCATTGATGGAGGAACACTGGGTCTGCTGAATTTGGCCCCTGTCCTAGGTCCCCTTGGAAGGCCTTTTTCATGAACTGTCTGGGATGTGGAGGTAGATCCGGACTTCACAGAGACCAGACCAGAAGTTAACAAGATTTGAATCCATGTTAACTCCTGCTGGTCCCCTCCACATCTGGATCCCCAGGTTATGTACCAGTTGGGAGCAAGTTAAACACACTATGAGCCATTGCTTTGTGTTTCTTTGGAGGTGGGAGGGATGGGAGTGAAGAGTTTCATGGCGATAGAATAAATTCACATTCCCACAGACTTTAAAGGGTGTTACTGTTCAATCTAGGGGTTGTTCCCATGGAATTTGTTCTGATTGTGCTGCTGATTACATAGGGCTATGGGTTTGGCTACACCTGTTTGGTATGCTTCACAGACAGGAGTCCTCTCGCATTCTATGTTTCATATGTTTGAATAGCTGATTTTTTTGTCTTGTATTTGGAAGTGTGTAGCTTGTGGTGGGGGTGGAATTGTTTGTGGATTTGTTAGTTTTGTTTTTTGTTTTGTTTGCTTTTTAACGTATGCCTTATAATGTATCATTTAAAAACTCACAATTTACTGATCAGTATTGTCCTGATAAAATATGTGTGGCATGTGAAGTTTTAAGATTACATTGTATGGTGTTTTCTGAAAACATCCACTCAATGTGCAGCGGCAATCAAAAAGTGAACAAAATGTTGGGAATCATAAAGAAAGGGATAGATAATAAGACAGAAAATATCAACTTGCCTCTATATAAATCCATGGTACACCCATATCTTGAATACTGCATGCAGATGTGGTCACCCCCTCTCAAAAAAGATAAATTGGAAAAGGTTCAGAAAAGGGCAACAAAAACCATTAGGGCTATGGAACGGCTTCTCTATATAGATGAATAAGACTGGGACTTTCTAGCTTGGAAAATAGACGACAATGGGCGGGGGATATGATAGAGGTCTATAAAATCATGACTGGTGTGGAAAAAGTAAATAAGAAAGTGTTATTTACTCCTTCTCATTTCACAAGAACTCAGGGCCACCCAATGACATTAATAGGCAGCAGGTTTAAAACAAAAAAAAAGAAGTATTTTTTTCACATAATGCACAGCCAACCTGTGGAACCCCTTGCAAGAGGATGTTGTGAAGGCTAAGACTATAGCAGGGTTCAAAAAAGAACTAAATAATTTCATGGAGGATCGGTCCATCAATGGCTATTAGCCAGGCTGGGCAGGGATGGTGTCCCTAGCCTCTCTTTGCCAGAAGCTGGGAATGAGCGATAGGGGATGGATCACTTGATGATTACCGGTTCTGTTCATTCCCTCTGGGGCACCTGGCATTGGCCACTGTTGGAAGACAGGATACTGGGCTAGATGGACCTTTGGTCAGATCCAGTATGGCCGTCCTTCTGTTCTTAAGGTCTTATTAATATGTTTCAAACTGAGGTTGGCAAACAGGTCTATCTTAAACAAAGAAATGTGTGCTCTGCTTAATTTTGTATTTAAGCAGTAAACAGAGTTATCAACAGGAATTGAAACCAAAGAAGCTCAAAAAGGTGAGGAAAAAGTACAAAGGAAACATCCTTGCACATAGACATTTTGTCTCATGGTAATCAGGTGGAAATGTTTCTCAAAAAGGGGGATAGGATTATAAAAGACACCACTCACTCTGTCTCTCTCTCTCTCTGCCCGTTGATTCACTGCATGTGAAAGGATAAAGGAAGCAGCCATTGGACTGGGGGAGGGGACCTGACTGAAGAAGTTTGGTCAGTAAGACTGCTGAAAGCATGTGGGGATGAAACTTTTGCTTTGAATTTCACATTGTTTGTTATTTTCACTCACTTAAAATCACTCTTTGTGGTCAATACATTTTGTTTTATTGTTTTATCTAATCCAGTGTGTTTAAATAGAAGTGTCTGAGAAACTAAGTTGCATGTATCTTAGTGTTACTAAAGAAATAATGGACAATGTAGCTTGTATTGTCCAGAAGAGGACTGGGCAGCACAGGACGTACATTTCTGGAAGGAAATTGAAGAGTGGGGAGCATGTTGGGGTCACCCTGAAGTATAACCAAGGGTGGTGAGAGCCTGAGTGTAACCCAACTATTCCTGGCCAGGCTGCAGTTACACACACATGCTCAGCGTGTGATTTGCATGCTAGACAGTTGTTTGTGAGTGGCCCAGGTGGAAGCCACTTCAGGAGGATGGACCCATGCACTGATCCATGGCTGCAGATGCACAAGGACATTGTGGTCATCACCTATCCCCAAGGAGATCCATGAAAGACCCAGTGATGACTCTTTTCTTCTTCACTATGGTAGCAGAAATTATCCCACAGGTATGCAGACTTGGCTAGTATTATCAGGATTTAGATGCCAGTTGCAATGCAGTCACTGTAGGAGGCGGTGGTGGTCCTTCCCTTTGTAATTTTTAGCCCAATAGTTGGGGTGTTCACCTGTGAGGTGGGAGGTACGACCAGCCTGTAAAAACATCTTACCAATGATATGCAGTGAGTTCTTTTTCAGAATTAGCTATTTTAATCATATCTCCATTTGCATGTGTTGTTTGGAGAATTCGCTTTCCCACATCCTTTTGGGTTTCTTGCAAAAACTGAGTTACTTTTGCTTCTTGAAGCAGATGGTCAGCTAATTCCTGCCAATCCTAACCGAGGGAGATGGAGAAGTTAACTATGGGGGCCTTTATTGTCCTTTGGGCTCTCTCTAGCTTAGGAAGGTAATAAGTGTGGTTATTTGTGTAGAAAATGCTTGCATTGCATCTACGTACATCCACTGGTGGCTAGCTAATGCTTTCCTCCTCACAAAATATTGTTTCCCAGGATACAACACATACACATTGTCCATTATATAAAACACGGGTTACATTTTCCAGTTCATCCTAAACGCATGTGCCTAACAATGTATCCCTACTGCATGGCTCTGTAGTGGCAGGCAGGGAGAGGCATACCCATCTGCGAGGGTCCCACTCTGTACACTGTTGTGTGTCCAATAGTCTTTTCTTTTTCATGGCCCACTAACCCATAATGCAAGGTAACCAGAAAGATCCCATGGTTAATTTTGGTAGTGGACTGACTTTCCATAGCTCTGCCTCCACAGATTGCTGATGGGCAATTTTGACAATAATTTCTCCAAGTAGCCGTTCAGGCTTAACCATGCTGGAGACATATTGTATCCATTCATGCTTATAAGCATCAAACAAAGATCTTTTCTATTATTTTAAAAGGTGCTCCAGTACTTTAACATTTCCTGATATTACTCAGAACATTTCATCTTTGAGTGATGCTAAACTAAGAATTTGCATCTCAGTGGACCCCATGGCTAAGGCAGTTTTGTTTCCCAATTTCAGCTGTTCCTTGTACAGCAGCCAGGTGGTAGTGTTTAACCATTTCCACAGATTCCATTTCGCTTTCAGATTACCTAGGCCTATTTGTACTAAATCCACATTAGCATCTTCCTGCTTGTATATGAGATGCTCCTATATTTGTGATACGACACTCAATTTATTTCTGATTATCTCTAAATCTACCATATTCATAATCCCTGTTTGAAAACCAACCCCTCCGAATATAGTGTCTGCTATATCTTGTTTGGTCCGACCATAGGGACTTTGGTATGTTTTCATCCAGGCTTTTAATATAGGAAGAGAGTAGGGCAAACATTCTGGCTCCACTCTTGACACATTCAGCTGGGTCCAATCCATATTAATTTTAATTTCTACGAACAAAGGATTCAGGAGGACCTTTATGGGCTCACTCTGAGTTACAAACACTTTGGGTTTCTTTATCCTGATTGGGGTGCTTCTTTTGAAAGCAACATCTTTGGTCCAAGCCCTGGTCTACACTGGGGGGGAGGGAGATTGACCTAAGATATGCAACTTCAGCTACGAGAATAGCGTAGCTGAAGTCGATGTATATTACCTCGTGTCCTCACAGCATGGGATCGACTGCCACCGCTCCCCTATTGACTCCGCTCCGCTTAAGGTGAACCTTAAGTCCCACTTTCCCATCCCAGGCATAAATATTGGTAATTTCCTAGTGGCCTCAGATTTGATTTGTATTTTTATCATACCATTCTAAGAGGATTCCTGTTTCCCTGATAGGGATCCATGATTGATTATTTAGGGGGGAAGGATCCTTGACCAGGGGAGAGATTGCGGTGGGCTCCCACAAGATATTATTGAATATCTGGGACATACAGGCCCCCAAGAACAGGGACTGCCAAACCTTATACTGAGGTTTCATGGATTTGGAGGGTAGAAGTGGTCGAGCAGCACCTTATGTTCCAAATCCCAGGAGTCCTTTCCTGTAAAAAGTCCAAGGCATAATTTTTCATGAAAAAAGTTTAATCTGTGAAACATGTACCCATTTTAATTTTCCATCCTTCTCACTCAATACAGTATATCAGTGGGCTGAGGCGGTCTGCTACGGAATAGGGTCCTGTCCATTTTGATTCCAGTGAGTGGCCCCTTTTCCCCAATTTAAGACACATGACTTGATCCCCAATTTCCCATAGGGCGGTTTCAGTATGCTTTTGTGCATGTATTTTTTTTATTCATTTGTTCTATAGCTTGATCGATCCTATATTGGAGAGTGGTTTTCTCTTGTTTCAGCTGCTTAAGCCACTGTAAATATTCAAGCTGTGTTACATTAGGGATTTCTCCCTGATCTTGTTTTAGGTGGCTAGGGTCAAACACAAGGTGCACTGAGTTTCCAAACATAATTTGAAAAGGCTGGATTTTGGTTTGCAGTCTGTTGCTGCTGCAGATATCTGCTAGAATCAGAGGCAGCTTGTCTGGCCAATCTTTTCTGGTAGGATTTACTACTTTCCGCAGTGCTTCCTTAATGGTGCATTTCATGTGCTCTACCTGACCCAAGGATTGGGGTTGGTATGTTATATGAAATTTTTGTTTGATTCCTAAAGCTTGTAACACTGATGTAAAAATTTCTCCCACAAAGGCTCCCCCATTATCAGAATCTCTTGTTTCAGGGGTACCATATCTACACACCCACCTCATTAAAAAAATTCTCAGCTACCACCTTGGTGCTATTAGTTTTAGTGGGAAATGTTTCTACTCATCCTGAAAAGGAATCAATTATTACTAACAAGGATTGAAATCCTTCTTTACTTCTTGGTAACTTGTCAATAACATTAATCTGAACCGTATGCCAGGGCCCGAGCCCCTGTTGGTGCATCACGGGTTACCAGTGAGGGGGTCGTGATCTATCCTGTGCACACCGAATGCAATTCCTTACCCATGTTCTAACTTCAACTTCCATGTTTTTTCCATTCTGCAACTTGTCTTAACCTATGTAAGGTTCCTTTAACCCCCTCATTCATGAATTGATGAGCTACATTAATCAGTTCTTGCCTTTCCACTTTTCCTCGAGTTTGGTGACTTATAGCAGCACCCATTGGTTTGGGGGCATCAGTAGGGGTGCTTTTAGCTTGGCTTCTAGTTACAATTGCTATACTGTGTTGTTGGGCTATTGTGTCCACCCGACTGTTCCAAATGGCTTCCTTGCCTGTTCCCTTGTTGTGGGCTTTCACATGCCCGATTTTCAATTGCTTAGGATTCTCTGTTACCCACTGGTAAATCCATTTCCACTCATCTAAGTATGCAATATCTTTACCATCTGCCTCCTTCCACCCATTTATTTTCCAGTCCTGCATCCAGAACTGAATTCCCTTTATGCAAAAATCACTATCAGGGTAAATATACACTGGTCCTGGGGAGTCCTCATATTGTTTCAGAACCTGATAAGTTGCATGTAATTCAGCATGTTGGGCTGACCCGGGGTCCAGCTGGCCCTGAATAATCTCCTTATCTAAATTGATTGCTGCATACTTTACGCACCTTTTCCCATTTATTACAATTGCACTTCCATCAGTGAACCAAATAGGCTTCTCTTGTCCTCTGCTATCCAATTCCTCTAGTGGAGGTGCCTCCACGAGAGCTATTCTCTGTTCCAGAGTAACCTCTGGACAGTCATGCCAGTTTCCTTTTTCAATTAATGCACGTGTTAACACATCTGGTTTGGACACAGTTTCTGTGGTTACCCCTCTGTTAATTCAAATCAGTGTCCGTTGTGCCATTTGAGTATTAGAGGCTTCCCCCCCCATCAGTTTTCCTGACAAAATGTATTTTAGTTTAGTGTGGGTGCTTTGAATAGTGACTGGAGCTATTCCTGTGAGTGGCTCAGAAGACTGCACAGCCCAGACGGCTGCCAGGCATTTATCTCAGCTCCTTGCAGGTTCCTGGATTCATATGCTACTGGATCCAGTCTTCCATCCTCATTATGTTGTAATAGTGTAGCAGCCAAGGCCATATTGTTGGCAGCCAATCGAATAACAAAAGGCTGTGACTCATTGGGAAAACGCAGTGCTGAAGCTGTGAGAGCCTGTTGCTTTAAAAGCCTTAAAGCAGCGTCCTGCTCCTCTCCCCTCTCCCATTTGGCCTTTTTCTTTAGTAATCGCCACAAGGGGTGCATTATTTCAGCATACTTGTACATGTGTGATCTGAGAAAGTTAAAGCCTCCCAATAGTACTCTCAAGGAGTGGGCGTCAGTAGGAGCTGGCATTTCTACTAGGGCTCTCAACTTGTGCTGGTCTATTTGCCTTCCTTCTTGTCCAATAATTGTACCCAAATATGAGATTTGGGGCTGCACCAGTTGAGCCTTATCCAAGGCTACCCTAAATCCTGTTTCCTGGATTAATGCTAACACCTTTTCGGTTCACGTCTGAGTCTGTGCCTCGGTTTCCCCAAAGACTAAAATATCATCCATGTATGAAAACACAAATGGTCTATCTTGAGGAATCAATCTATCCAGCATATCTATCACATGCCAGTGTGCGATTGCCAGACTGTTGTGATACCCTGGGGGCAATCGACAAAAAGTCCACCGCTGTTCTTTTATTGTAAAGGCAAACTGATCCTGTGAGTCGGGGTGTAGGGGAATAGCAAAGAAACAATTGGCTAAATCGATTCCTGAAAAATATCTCAATGTGGCTTGGACCTTTTGTATAACCTGTGTCATGTCTGCCACAATAGGAGCCATGGGTATTGTATCTTTGTTAATCCTTCTCCAGGCAATTGTTAGGTGCCGGGACTGGCTGTCTGCTTTTAGTACTGGCCATACAGGGGGTTAAAGGGTGAATTTGTTTTTCAGATTACTCCCTGCTGTTCGAGCTCCTGGATAGTTTGTACCAATTGGGCCTCCACCTCCTTTGAATAAGAATATTGTTTTGGGGGAGGCACTAATTCTGCAACAATTTTTACACAGGCATTGATTTTACCACAGTCTGTTTTCTTTTGAGTCCAGACCAAGGGGAATTTCTGGTGCCATTCCTCAGTTTGCCGGGCTGATAATGCCGCAATTGGCCTTTCTCCCCCTTTTGCTAGTAATATCTTTCGATCAATTTTCCCGGAGTGGGGAGAGGGGATATCCACTTTCTATCGGATACCCATGGGCATACTTATTACGATGCGATTGGTGAACAACCAATCTGAGCCCAAAATGATTTCATCAATCATGTCAGGAGTTTGGATCAGATCCCCAAAGGTTTTAAATCCTTGTACTGAAAAGGGGACCTGGGCCCATTCCCAACCATTGCCGGGGTTGCCTTGGAAGGAGTTTAAGGTTACCTGTTTAACCCACCTTCCTGCTTTTGGAGTGTTTTTGATTAAAGACACAGTGGCTCCTCTGCCTATTAAAGCCAATGTAGGGGTATGTTTACCCTGTTGAACATACACACATGCTCTTCCCCCAGGGTCCCAATGGACCTTTCCTGTGAACTTCCACCCTTGTGCCCCTAGTGGAAGTTCATAGTTCAGCGGGCCTCTCTATTCATCTGTGGGACAGGGGTATGTGTTGGGGAGAAGCTGTGGTGGTGTTGATGGTGGGGATGCACTGGGGATTACGCAGCCTATTCCCTTGTGGGTATTTTGTAATCTTGTAGTTTCTTTAACCAAGTCAGGTGTGGGTGCTCCATCCCACTGTGCCCTGTTGTCTCCATCCTACATCAGGGTTCGCCAGGCCAGTTGGCAAACCTCATTATTAGTTAGCTCTCTCTCTCTTCCTCCCTGTCCTTTGTCTAGAGGTGTCGACCTGATATTGCCAGAGCTCTGGGTATACCCGATCCCCCTGCTGACCCCTATTCCCTCGTCCTCAGGAATGACCTCTAGCATATCCTCCCTGGGGCCCGGTAATCCCTTTTGTGTCACTTTCGTTCATATATGTGACTGCTGTTTCTATTGCTGCCACACAAGAGACCCTTTCTTTCTTTATAGTGGGTTGTGGTCCAGAGTGAGTGGTTATTTGTTGGACCACTCGCCTTAGCTCCCCTAGGATAGCTGGATTGTTGTTCTGCCAAGCTGCAAGTTTACGAGAGTAATAGGGGGCCAAAGAGGCAGCACAATCCCTTAAGGACTGGATGCCAAACAGTAGCCCATGTATCGGGGTGGCACTGTCAACTGTCACCAGACCAGCCATTACTTGCATCAGAGCCCATCTAGTTAAATAATTCTTGCTGTCCTCATAAGGCTCCTGGACGGAGTCTACAACTTGTGCTATAAAATTACGCTTGCCTATCTGTTCCCTAAATGTTGCCATTAGACCCAGGATACCAACATCCTCGGTAACAACCAATCTATCCAGAGTGGCTTTGTCATAAATATAAAGGGAAGGGTAAACCCCTTTAAAATCCCTCCTGGCCAGAGGAAAAATCCTCTCACCTGTAAAGGGTTAAGAAGCTAAAGGTAACCTCGCTGGCACCTGACCAAAATGACCAATGAGGAGGCAAGATACTTTCAAAAGCTGGGAGGAGGGAGAGAAACAAAGGCTCTCTGTCTGTCTATATGCTGCTTTTGCCAGGGATAGAAGAGGAATGGAGTCTTAGAACTTTTAGTAAGTAATCTAGCTAGGTATGTGTTAGATTATGATTTCTTTAAATGGCTGAGAAAGGAACTGTGCTGAATAGAATGACTGTTTCTGTCTGTGTGTCTTCTTTGTAACTTAAGGTTTTGCCTAGAGGGATTCTCTATGTTTTGAATCTGATTACCCTGTAAGGTATCTACCATCCTGATTTTACAGAGGGGATTTCTTTACTTCTATTAAAAGTTTTCTTGTAAGAAAACTGAATGCTTTTTCATTGTTCTCAGATCCAAGGGTTTGGGTCTGTGGTCACCTATGCAAATTGGTGAGAATTTTTACCAAACCTTCCCCAGAAAGTGGGGTACAAGGGTTGGGAGGATTTTGGGGGGAAAGACGTTTCCAAACTTCGCTTTCCTAATAAAATAAGCCCAGATAAACTTTTGGTGGTGGCAGTGGAAGTCCAAGGGCAAAGGGTAAAATAGTTTCTACCTTGGGGAAGTTTTAACCTAAGCTGGTAAAAGTAAGCTTAGGAGGTTTTCATGCAGGTCCCCATATCTGTACCCTAGAGTTCAGAGTGGGGGAGGAACCTTGACAGGCTCTAATTTCTGGGGCCGCACATACCCCCATGAGTCGATGGACTTCCAAGATAGTTAGCCCTTCCCTTGCTGCAAGTAAACATGCATCGGTACATCTAGAAAAGGTGTCTTGCTTCATGGTCCCCAAATGTTCAGCCATCGCCTTTAAATCGGTGGCCGATACTGGAACTGTGGTAACGGTCGTGCTACCCCCACCATCTACGGGAGTCATTACCGTGGTGCATTGGATCGCCCCTACTGGGGCCATGGGAGTGCACTCATCATGCCTACATTCCTGAGGATTATCCCATATATCCCCCTCCCAAGTTTCCCTGGGGTCCCATATTTCCTCCTCCCAGTCCTGGTTTCCTCTGGGCAAGGTTTGGTCCCATTCTCCTGCTGTGACTGCTGCAACCTGACAGGTTGCGAAGCCTAGCTTCTGCTTAAGCTGCTTGATAACTGATTCACAGCAGTTATGGTTTGCAGGAGCTCTGCCTTGTTCTAATGTGAGTTTCTTCACCATGCTCTGTAGGACTTGGTTTTCCATTGATATTTTATATTTTTCCTCTACCTGTCCAGTAATCCCTTTTCCCTTGCTTTTAGTTCCCATAGAGTGCCCTTAAGCACGTCCAATTGGCCGTGGACCCCTGTAGTCAATACTTTCCATTTATCCGCATCTCGCTCACTTGCGCTGAGCTTTTCACGCAGTGTAGTATTTTCTGCTTTGGCAATTTGCCAGCTGGAGGAACGCCTCATTACAGGCTTCCCACATTAGCCAGAGTGCCACCAAATCCCTTTTTATTGACGTTGAAGGTTTATAAATCAACAAATATTTTCCCAATTTGTCTTCCAAATCAGCTATGGTGTGGACATCTGCTATTGCTTGTTCCGTCCATGGGCAAGGGCCAAATTTCTGCAAAATTTGTAAAAAAGGGGTAATCTCTTGTACACATGGCAGCTTTTTCAGCTCCACCTGAGCATTGTCCTTAGGGGACTCCTTTCATCTGAACATTTTGTATTTAAGGTCTTTGGTTGATATTTCTAATCACTCTAAGATTCTGTGTTACCCGTGCTTGATTCGGGACTTACAAAACCCCTTTTCTCTTTTCACCTCTGTTGCCTGTGCCAGTGCCAGAGCACCTAAATTTAACCCTCTCCAGGCCAGAGGGAGAAACGTTAAGCCTCCCTCTGTATTTCTCGGCCTACTACCACCGAGGGTTCATACCCAAAATATAAAATAACCCTCCCAGGGGTCAGAGCGAGAGCCACTAAGTTCTCCTCTTGTGCTCAGTCTTGCTATGGCTGAAGGTGTATACACCTAGGATTTCTGGATTGGAGTGAGGATCTCTAAGTCTTTCTCCTATTACCTGACCCTGCTACGATCGGGGGTATACCCACCTCCAATTATTTCCCCCCAAAGCACTCCAGAGTGGAGAGAGGAATGCTAAACCTTTCTCCTATTTCTCAGCCCTGCTTCTACCAAGGGTGTGTATACCTTTTAACCATCAAAATTCTCAGTTCATAGAATACTAAGAGCAAAGACCATATTAACCACAAATGGTTCCCTCTTTACTGACCGGGGGTATGGACACAGAATGATCGATCTTTTTTAAGTGTATGGTATACCTTCTTAGCAGTATTTTCAACAATTGCAGTGCATATTCTTCCCCCTTTGCATTCTCCACCAAAAATGTTATGCTTATACAAAGCACACATGATCTTTTATAGGGGAGAAGGCAATACCCCGCATTTATTGAGAATTCAGCAGTTAGCATATGCTTTTCAGTCACACACACACACACCATGCACACAGTCCCGCCAGTCAATGTTTATAGTTGCCAGTCCAGAGTCTGGTCAATCTAGTGGCCAGCCACATGGGTGGCAGAGGGGAGCCAAGCTCTGTTCGTCACAATCCGATGCTCCTGGAGCTGTTAACAAGACGGACCCAAAGCTCCATGGCAAAGCACCCTGTTCTTATAGTCCTTTCTTTTCATTGAAGTCTATGGATTTTGCTGTGTCATTTTATGACTGGTTACTCCTTAATTGGTGTTATCTTTTGACTGCCTCTTTCATTCCAAAACACCTCCGGGAGGGTCATCCTGTCCTGGTTTCGATTTTAATCAATTCTCTTGTGTTTAAGGGTGCTAGCCTCCACCTCAGGGTCATCAATCTGCCCTTCCTCAATCATGGATGGGTGCTGATGGTTCTTGGGTGTCGATAAGTCTCTTCACTCCTCCTCCCTTGACCATCTGGCTCTAACAATGGCCTCTACACCTTATCTTTTCCTGATGCATACATTCCTCATTCACAGAAACAGTTCTTTACAGAGACTTTTAAAAGATAACAAATAGCAGCGTTTTATGTTGAACAAGAAAGGCATCGTAAATTAGACCTTACTAAATCTCGTAACTATCTTTTTCAATATTGGGGCCTGGGCCTCCAAAATTCCTCTAAACTAATTAACATAGACACAGAGAAGCCCGTGTCTGTTACTTAGTTACTTACAAGGCATGAATAAAAAGAAAATAGCTAATACTAGTATCCACTATCCTATTCATTTATTCTAACACTTTAATTCTTACTTTAAAACCTGCAATGTATATAGCCAAAACATAATCAATTGTATAGCACAGTACCCATGGTACAACAATGTGGCTGTTCTTATGTACTTAACTAAGGAGGGGACAAACTGATGGGGGCAAAATTATGGGGTGGGGGATGGAGGGGCTGAAATAAGGGGGTCGACACACCAAGACCTCAGAAGTGTAGCACCATTCTACCTTCCATGATCTACAGACTGGCATCTCACCTGGTGTTATTTTGTCCCACAGAGACCAAGTATTTTCTGCAGCTTCCCACCCCTAGAGTCTTCAATGGACACAGGCAGTGGGCAGAAAAGGAGGGGGACACAGAATAGCTCAAGTGGCAGAGTAGGTGCGCAAAGTGCCAGAGGCAAAGAAGCCAAAAGATCGGGGGTCAGATGAAACAATCAGACCGTTTGGGAAATATTTAACATCTTCTTCCTTTAGCAAATTTCAAAACCCTCTTTAGAAAAAAAAGAACCATTTGTAAAAAAGACCCTGAAAGCTAGAATGTGCAGAGGGAGCAAAACCATGAGGCTCAAAATAAAATAAAAGGGGGCATGTGTTGGAGATAACATGTCAGTTGAAAATGGCAGCGTGAAGAATGTGTTTTATGTGGTCTGCTCTGTCAGGGGGCCTGTGTCACATGATCAGATCAACACACAGATATTCTGCCATCGTGAAAAGCCTGTCAGAGCACAGCCATCACAGCTATAGTGCCATGCTTCTCAACCAGGGGTCCAGGGCTCCCTGAGGGGCTGCAAGCAGGTTTCAGGGGGTCCGCCAAGCAGGGTGGACATTAGACTGGCTGGGGCACAGGGCAGAAAGCTGAAACCGCACCACATGGAGCTGAAGCCCAGAACCCCAAAGCCCCCCACCCAGGGCTGAAGCTGAAGCCTGAACAACTTAGGTTCACAGGGCCCCCCGTGGTGTGGAGCCTTGGGCAATTGCCCTGTTTGCTACCCCCGAACGCCAGCCATGTCTTTTATGTACACAAAAAGAGTTGTTGCGGCACAGGTGGGCCAGGGATCATGTGTGTGTGTTTGGCGGGTGGGGGGCGCTTAGAAAGAAAAAGCATGAGAACCCTTGACCTACAACACCCAAGGCACCAGATTGCCCCTAGCCACGCACCCTTTAAAGAAGCACTGGGCACCAGATTGTCTTCTCATGTATCAAAAGCCTTATGTTTAAGGGGTCTGGTTCCTCTGTCTCAAACACCAGTTGTGTCAATGGTACATTTATTTCTTCAGTCCCCACAACTGGCTCATATAACCTCCCTTCATTAGCTGCTTGATTTTGGGTGTTGGCAAAGCCTGTTTCAAGGGACTTTTTGGGGTTTCTTTTTTTAATCAACCGGCCTTTTTGAGCTGCCCATCCTCTTTGATACAAAAATTGTATCAAAAATTGCAACCACTGTCTTAATCAATAGTTTAGGGAGAAATGAACACTTCAGCAATCCATTGGGCTGTCTTCTGAGCTAAGGAGGAACTTTTGTTTGAGTTGTAGTGGGATGGGTGTGGTGAGGGGGCTTGTGAAAAGGAGAGAAGGTAGGATGAAAACCTTCACCCCCTTAGCTGTTGGTTTCAGAGTAACAGCCGTGTTAGTCTGTATTCGCAAAAAGAAAAGGAGTACTTGTGACACCTTAGAGACTAACCAATTTATTTGAGCATAAGCTTTCATAAGCTACAGCTCACTTCATCGGATATTTCAGGTTTCATACTTGTTGATAGGTCAAGTATCAAACACAAAAGACATATGTTCTTCTGACTATAGTCCCACGTACTTGTGTTGGGGTGGGGTAGTTGTATGGGCAGTGAAAAATCTGGCCCAACACAAAGTATCCCTGAACCACTCAGTTCTCCCCTTTTTGTCAAGTCTCCTCTTAAATCAGACCCTTTCCCACTCTAATTATACCTTTTTATTTTCCCTCAGTTGCTCTGCATTGGGACTTAAGTCTTACCACCATTGCTTTCAGTCATTTCTCATGTCTCTCTGTCATAAATATAAAAGGAAGGGTAAACACCTTTAAAATCCCTCCTGGCCAGAGGAGAAACCCTTTCACCTGTAAAGGGTTAAGAAGCTAGGATAACCTCGCTGGCACCTGACCAAAATGACCAATGAGGAGACAAGATACTTTCAAAAGCTGGGGGGAGGGAAAAACAAAGCCTATCTCTCTGTCTGTGGTATGCTTTTGTGGGGGACAGAACAGGAATGGAGTCTTAGAATTTAGTAAGTAATCTAGCTAGATATGCATTAGATTATGATTTCTTTAAATGGCTGAGAAAATAAGCTGTGCTGAATGGAATGGATATTCCTGTCTGTGTGTCTTTTTGTAACTTAAGGTTTTGCCTAGAGGGATTCTCTATGTTTTGAATCTAATTACCCTGTAAGGTATTTACCATCCTGATTTTACAGAGGTGATTCTTTTTACTTTTTCTTCTGTTAAAATTCTTCTTTTAAGAAACTGAGTGTTTTTTCATTGTTCTTAAGATCCAAGGGCTTGGGTCTGTGGTCACCTATGCAAATTGGTGAGGATTTTTATCAAACCTTCCCCAGGAAAGGGAGGGTGGAGATTTGGGAGGATTTAAAACCACTTAAATCCTACTTTTTATACTTAATAAAAACACTTTTGATTATTTATAAACTCAGTGTAAGTAATTGTTAGCTGGGGGGCAAACAGTTGCACATATCACTCCTTCGGTGAATAGAGGGAAAACATTTGTCTTTTTACCCTGTATAAGCTTTAGACAGAGTAAAACAGATTTATTTGGGGTTTAGGTTCATTGGGAGCTGGTTTCAGTCTAGACCTGAAGTTTTCAGGGTGTGACCCAGACCCTGGGTCTATGTTGCACCAGGCTAGTGTGTCTGGCTCAACAAGACAGGGTTCTGGAGGCCCAGGCTGGCAAGGAAAGTGGGCTCAGAGGAAATTTCAGCACATCGGGTGACAGTCCCAATGAGGGTCTCTGTGACCGAACCCAGCACACTATGCATTTGCGATTCCTGCATTTCCAAAAAATGTCACAGCCCCTCAGCAATGAGCTGTTCCAGTCTTGGTTGCTCTCAATCTCTCCTTTCAAAGTTGTTCTACTATGGATAACTAATTGAAAAACAATAGGAACAGAGACGTGAAGTTGAGCATCTCACCCTTTCGGTGGGTCACCTTAGCCACCAGCTTATAGAATCATTCTCTCTCTCTGGCCCTGTGATGCTTCCCATGTTTTGTCCACTGATCTCTGTTGGGGCCAGGAGACATTGTTCGAATAAAAAAAAAGTAATAATAATAATAACAATATAATAAAGAACAATACTCCCACGGGCTCTGCGAAATTTACTTTGTAATGGAATGGGAATTGAATTCACCTGTTTCCACTCCCCATCACTAAACCAGTACTGAGCTAAACAGATTCAAGAATTGGTTAGCAGTTTATTCATTGCTTTCCTCAGGGCATCATTCACCTCCTTGTTCCTCAGGCTGTAGATGAGGGGATGCAACATGGGGATCACCGGCATGTAAAACACTGAGGCCAGTTTGTCTATGTCCATGGAATAGCTGGAGGTGGGACGTAAATACATGAAGAGGAGGGTTCCAAAAAACAGGACCACAGAGGTCAAGTGGAAAGTGCAGGTGGAGAAGGCTTTGCGCCGGCCCTCAGCAGAGCGGATCTGCAGGATGGCGAAGATGATATAGACATGGGAGAGGAGGACAGTCATAAAGCTGCTCCCTGTAATGCAGCTTGTCAAAGCAAACATCACAATCTCATTGATTCTGGTGTCAGAGCAGGAGAGCACCAACAGTGGGAGGATGTCACAGAAGAAATGATTGATGATGTTGGAGCTGCAGAATGACAGCCGAAATCTAGAAAACAAGTGTGTATCACAAGTGTGAATCCACCACCCCCACAGCTTACACCCCAGCCACCAGCTGTTTACAAAGCTGCCTGGACATAGTGACTGTATAGAGCAGCAGTTTACAGATGGCCACATAACGGTCATATGCCATCACAGCCAGCAAGAGGCACTCAACATCTGCCAAAAGGATAGAGAGATACATTTGCACAGCACAGGCCGTGTAAGAAATGCTTTTCCTCTTGGCTAAGAAATTCAGCAACATCTTAGGGGAAATTATTAAGGAAACAAAGAGGTCACAGAAAGACAAATTCCTGAGGAAAAAGTACATGGGGGTGTGGAGTCGGGGATCAATTGTGATTACCAGGATCATCCCCCCATTCCCCACCAGGGTGATACCATAAATCAGTAGGAACACACCAAACAGGGGGACCTGTAGCTCCGGACGATCTGTCATTCCTGAGAGAATGAACTCAGTCACCTCCGAGTGATTTCCCATCTCCTCCGAACAGAGATTAGGCAGCTACAGCGATGTGGACAGGTGGATGGTGAGAAAAACCTGTCCGTTCTCTGTAATGAAGTAAGTGAAGATAAATGGAGATCAGTTTCTCAATAGACATCAGTACCCACTCAGGGAAGGGCTTAGTCCACAGAGCCAGGTGTTCACAGCTGGTCATTCTAGGTGTTTGATAAAATGCACACTCTGTGCAAACACAATCACATGCAGGTTAATCATGCCCCACACACAAACACTCCTGTTCACTACTCTGATCAGAAATCAGTGACTTGTGACTCTGCTGGGAGAGAATCAGTCTGAAGGGATTATTCCTTTGCTAAACAAGGGGTGAGAGTAAAGGAGTGTCAAAATTTCCACCTTCTTTTGGAAAGGGGAGCTCTGTGGCTTCGCATGTTGGTTTGGGGTAAAGTTGCTTACTGTGCTAATTAAGATTTTTTTTGGCATTTACTTTAGCCTGTATGAAAACCCAGAGACATAATGGAAAGCCCTGGCTTCGGTGACTATGTAATTGCCTATTTTTTCCAACCAAAGAGGTTGATTCTTTAGCTGAAGGGGTCTAAGTTGGGACTAAGGCTTTTAGTGCTGGAGGTCTGGAATTTAATAACTGCTGATCACCACGGTGTGTGCGTGTGTGACTGTAATTCAGGAAAGTAGCACTTATCTGCTGAGAAGAGAGAGAGATGAGGTGTTGTTACCCCATCAACAGAAACTGCACATTTGGTGCACTAAGGAAGGTTTATACTGAGATTTGTAACTGTGGGACATAATTCCTGAAGCAACTGGGAATAACTGAGTTCAGATACCCATAAAACCAAATTAATGCATTCAGTGAACCAAAGCCATCCTCTGTGTAATTGGTGCCCTGGGGATTAATCTGTCCCACTCTTTCCTACTGTGTTATTAAATGATGCAATTTCTACCAGAGTTACAGAATATGAGGTTTGGTGTATATTTCATCCTGCTGTTTTCAGTGCAAGCTGGTTACTGCGTCGAGCTGATCCACGCAGAGTTTTTTGTTCTCTTTTTTTGTGGAGACGAAAATCTTTTTGCTAAAAACTTAACATTCCAGATCAGAAATACCATGAGGTGTCTCAGATACCACACATCACCAATCTCTTCCATGGGCCAGGCTCCCAGGCTGGACTACATATCCCATGATGCATGATCGTCTCTCATCTTGCTGAACTGCCCTGGAACATCACCAGAGTCCCACAGCCATGGTTTAGGGAGGAGGGGAGTTTGGTATTTTGATAGAAATCTTATAATTTCCAGGGAAAAGATAATTTCATGGAAAAAAGAGTTGAATGAAAAATCTAATTTCCCATCAAAAACACTTCTCAAGAAAAATATTCAACCAGCCTTAGCAACAAATTTGGAAACAAAGGAACTGAAAGTTAGATACACCTGAAACGTACTAATTATTTGCAGGTGTAGCTGATATCTTCTGAGTCATTCCTGGTTCCAGAATCACCTCATTGTCCTGGCCCCAGTAGGTGGAATGTAAAACCTGTAAGACATGTAAGAGTACTCCAGATAATCACACTATTTATAGCATGCCACTCACCATGGTATCCTATTTCCTTCCCTTGCTAGGTTACTCCCAAAGGTAGGAAAGACAGGTTCACTCATTTTGCTTGATGGAGACCACATGATGACCACAGGAGCTCAGGGGGATGCCACAGCATGCTACGGACTTCTGCAGTTCACAAAACTATCCCTCATCCATGCATTTTATCTGCACACAGAGCTCAGCTTTAAGATGTTAAATAAATCTATGAGTCAAGTAGAAATAGTCATGCTGTCACCACAAATATTACTTTTTTATAATGTATGTGAAATTATAAGATGACACCGTATCATGTTATTAATACTTGTTCCAAATGGAGACTGGCAAACTGGTTTCGCTGAGGTCTAAGCGAGTCAGTAAACTGTGCCAGCACCCTTTAAATGTCCAAATGCACATTCTACCACCATTCTGCAGTTGCTCAGCCTGTAGTTGAATGCTGATTCTGGGCTCGGGAAACAAGCACAGACTGGTGGGACCGCATAGTGTTGCAGGTCTGGGACAATTCCCAGTGGCTGCGAAACTTTCGCATGCGTAAGGGCACTTTCATGGAACTTTGTGACTTGCTTTCCCCTGCCCTGAAGCGCATGAATACCAAGATCAGAGCAGCCCTCACAGTTGAGAAGAGCGTGGCGGTAGCCCTGTGGAAGCTTGCAATGCCAGACAGCTACCGGTCAGTTGGGAATCAATTTGGAGTGGGCAAATCTACTGCTGGGGCTGCTGTGATGCAAGTAGCCCATGCAATCAAAGATCTGCTGATATCAAGGGTAGTGACCCTGGAAAATGTGCAGGTCATAGTGGGTTGCTTTGCTGCAATGGGATTCCCTAACTGTGGTGGGGCCATAGACGGAACCCATATGCCTATCTTGGCACCGGAGCACCAAGCCAGCGAGTACATAAACTGCAAGGGGTACTTTTCAATAGTGCTGCAAGCTCTGGTGGATCACAAGGGACGTTTCACCAACATCAACGTGGGATGGCCGGGAAAGGTACATGACGCTCACATCTTCAGGAACTCTGGTCTGTTTCAAAAGCTGCAAGAAGGGACTTTATTCCCAGACCAGAAAATAACCATTGGGGACGTTGAAATGCCTAGATGTATCCTTGGGGACCCAGCCTACTCCTTAATGCCATGGCTCATGAAGCCGTACACAGGCAGCCTGGACAGTAGTCAGGAGCTGTTCAACTACAGGCTGAGCAAGTGCAGAATGGTGGTAGAATGTGCATTTGGACGTTTAAAGGCGCGCTGGCGCAGTTTACTGACTCGCTTAGACCTCAGCGAAACCAATATTCCCACTGTTATTACTGCTTGATATGTGCTCCACAATATCTGTGAGAGTAAGGGGGAGACATTTATGGCGGGGTGGGAGGTTGAGGCAAATTGCCTGGCTGCTTGTTACGCGCAGCCAGACACCAGGGCAGTTAGAAGAGCACAGGAGGGCGCGGTACGCATCAGAGAAGCTTTGAAAACCAGTTTCATGACTGGACAGGCTACGGTGTGAAAGTTCTCTTTGTTTCTCCGTGATGAAACCCCCCGCCCCTTGGTTCACTCTACTTTCCTGTAAGCTAACCATCCTCCCCTCCTCCCTTCAATCATTGCTTGCAGAGGCAATAAAGTTATTGTTGCTTCACATTCATGCATTCTTTATTCATTCATCACACAAATAGGGGGATGACTACCAAGGTAGCCCAGGACGGGTGGTGGAGGAGGGAAGGAAAATGCCACACAGCACTTTAAAAGTTTACAACTTTAAAATTTATTGAATGCCAGCCTTCTTTTTTGGGGGGGCAATCCTCTGTGGCGGAGTGGCTGGTTGGCCGGTGGCCCCCCGACCGCGTTCTTGGGCATCTGGGTGTGGAGGCTATGGAACTTGGGGAGGAGGGCGGTTGGTTACACAGGAGCTGTAGCGGCGGTCTGTGCTCCTGCTGCCTTTCCTGCAGCTCAACCGTACACTGGAGCATATTGGTTTGGTCCTCCAGCAGCCTCAGCATTGAATCCTGCCTCCTCTCATCACGCTGCCGCCACATTTGAGCTTCAGCCCTCTCTTCAGCCCACCACTTACTCTCTTCAGCCCACCACTTACTCTCTTCAGCCCGCCACCTCTCCTCCTGGTCATTTTGTGCTTTCCTGCACTCTGACATTATTTGCCTCCATGCATTTGTCTGTGCTCTGTCAGTGTGGGAGGACAGCATGAGCTCAGAGAACATTTCATCACGAGTGCGTTTTTTTTTTCTTTCTAATCTTCACTAGCCTCTGGGAAGGAGAAGATCCTGTGATCATTGAAACACATGCAGCTGGTGGAGAAAAAAAAATGGACAGCGGTATTTAAAAAGACATTTTATAAAACAGTGGCTACACTCTTTCAGGGTAAACCTTGCTGTTAACTTTACATACATAGCATATGTGCTTTCATTACAAGGTCACATTTTGCCTCCCTCCACCGCGTGGCTACCCCCTCAACCCTTCCCCCTCCCTGTGGCTAACAGCGGGGAACATTTCTGTTCAGCCACAGGCAAACAGCCCAGCAGGAACAGGCTCCTCTGAGTGTCTCCTGAAGAAAAGCACCCTATTTCAACCAGGTGACCATGAATGATATCTCAATCTCCTGAGGATAACACAGAGAGATAAAGAACGGATATTGTTTGAAAGCCAGCAAACATACACTGCAATACTTTGTTGTACAATGATTCCCGAGTATGTGTTACTGGCCTGGAGTGGTAAAGTGTCCTACCATGAAGGACACAATAAGGCTGCCCTCCCCAGAAACCTTTTCCAAAGGCTTTGGGAGTATATCCAGGAGAGCCACGAATGCCAGGGCAAATTAATCCTTTCACATGCTTGCTTTTAAACCATGGATAGTATTTTAAAAGGTACACTCACCGGAGGTCCCTTCTCCGCCTGCCGGGTCCAGGAGGAGCCTTGGGTGGTTTCGGGGGGTACTGACTCCAGGTCCAGGGTGCGAAACAGTTCCTGGCTGTCGGGAAAACTGGTTTCTCCACTTGCTTGCTGTGAGCTATCTGCAACCTCATCATCATCATCATCATCATCATCATCATCATCTTCTTTGTCCCCAAAACCTGCTTCCGTGTTGCCTCCATCTCCACTGAAGGAGTCAAACAACACGGCTGGGGTAGTGGTGGCTGAACCCCCTAAAATGGCATGCAGCTCATCATAGAAGCGGCATGTTTGGGGCTCTGACCCGGAGCGGCTGTTCGCCTCTCTGGTTTTCTGGTAGGCTTGCCTCAGCTCCTTAAGTTTCACGCGGCACTGCTTTGGATCCCTGTTACGGCCTCTGTCCTTCATGCCCTGGGAGATTTTGACAAAGGTTTTGGCATTTCAAAAACTGGAACGGAGTTCTGATAGCACGGATTCCTCTCCCCATACAGCGATCAGATCCCCTACTTCCGTTCAGTCCATGCTGGAGCTCTTTTGCGATTCTGGGACTCCATCATGGTCACCTCTGCCAATGAGCTCTGCATGGTCACATGCAGCTTGCCACGCTGGCCAAACAGGAAATGAGATTCAAAAGTTCACGGTTCTTTTCCTGTCTACCTGGCCAGTGCATCTGAGTTGAGAGTGCTGTCCAGAGCGGTCACAATGGAGCACTCTGGGATAGCTCCCGGAGGCCAATACCGTCGAATTGTGTCCACAGAACCCCAAATTCTACCCGGCAAGGCCGATTTAAGCACTAATCCACTTGTCAGGGGTGGAGTACGGAAATCGATTTTAAGAGCCCTTTAAGTCGAAATAAAGGGCTTCGTCATGTGGACGGGTGCAGGTTTACATAGATTTAACGCTGCTAAATTCGACCTAAAGTCTGAGTGTAGACCAGGGCTTAGAGGATAAATTTCAACATTTCTGAACATATTTACTTAACAAAAGAAGGAAAGAGCTTTACCAAGGGAGGGAGAAGAGTAACTGTAAAAGGAGAGAAAAATAGCTTTAATAGGAAGGGGGGAAGCTTCCCCATCGATTCAGGGAATGTCTACACTAAAGCCATTACATTGACTCAGCTATGGTGTGCAGCAGCAGCATGGTGTAGATGCTTTCCACATTCATGGAAGGGTTTTTCCTTTGATGTAGTTAATCCATGTCTCTGAGAGGCAGTAGCTAGGTCAATGGAAAAATTATACTGAGGGTCAGTACAAGCTAACTGCCTCGCACAGGGTGTGAAAAGTTTCCCTGCCCTGTGTGATGGAGTCTGTTGATCTATTTTTAAGCATAAACCATCCTCATAAAAGCTGTTGATGGCAAAGACCTGTTGGGAAATTTAGTGCTATCTCCCTGCCAGGGCAGCAGAATCATAGTATAGAATCATAGAATATCAGAGTTGGAAGGGACCTCAGGAGGTCATCTAGTCCAACCCCCTGCTCAAAGCAGGACCAATAAATCATCCCAGCTTCAGTTCTTTTTGTTCAGGTGAGTTGGAAATATTCCAGCTGTCCCTGATTCCCAATAGAGATTATTCTGCATTCTGATTAAGCTCAGTGTCAGGCTGTGTGTGTGTAGTGGGCACTCTGTCTGTATGTGTGTATGTTTGGTGTGCAGTGGGCACTGTGTGTGTTGTCTGTAGTGGGCACTCTGTCTGTGTGTGTTTAGTTTGCAGTGAGCACTATGTGTGTGCATGTGGTGGGGGGCACAATGGAGCTGAATATCAATTGGAAGCATATGTGTGTTCCTTGCCCTGCCCACTGCTCAGGCTGGCCTCCCCCCTCCTCCCAGTGCAGGGCTCCTTGTGAGATCATGGAATCATAGGACTGGAAGGGACCTTGAGAGGTCATCTATTCCACACCCCTGCACTCACAGCACAACTGAGTATTATCTAGACCATCTCTGGCAGGTGTTTGTCTAACCTGCTCTTAAAAAATCTCCAATGGTGGCAATTCCACAACCTTACTGGGAAAATTATACCAGTGATTAGCTACCCTCACTGTTGGGATGTATTTCCTTATGTGCAACCTGAACCGCCCTTTGTGCAGTTGAAGTCCATTGGTTCTTGTGCTTTCCTACCCCCTACTTCCACCCCTCCCCACACATTGTTTTGCAATTTTATTCCTTACCTCTGTGTGAAAGGTTTGGTCACAGAAACCCCTTTGGAACTGCCATCCGATGTCCTGAGAGGTGAAGTTGAACATCTCTCCCTCTAGGTGGATGCCCCTGGACACCACCTTATAAAATCATTCTCTTTTTCTTGCCCTGTGAGTCTTCCCCAGGTTTTGTCCACTGATCTCAGTTGGGGCCTGCAGACCTTGTTGGCATACCAACAAATTAATAATGATAATAATACAAGAATGAACAATACTACCATGAGCTCTGCGAAATTACATTTCAGTGGGCTGGGAATTGAATTCACCTGATTCCACTCCCCATCATTAAACCAGTACAGAGTTAAATAGATTCAAGAATTGGTTAAGAGTTTATTCATTGCTTTCTTCAGGGCGTCCTTCACCTCCGAGTTCCTCAGGCTGTAGATGAGGGGGTTCAACATGGGGATAACAAGTGAGTAAACCACGGAGACTATTTTGTCCGTGTCCATGGAATAGCTGGAGGTGGGACGTAAATACATGAAGAAGAGGGTAACAAAATACAGGGCTACAGTGGTCAAGTGGAAAGTGCAGGTGGAGAAGGCTTTGCACCGGCCCTCGGCTGAGCGGATCTGCAGGATGGTGGAGATGATATAGACATAGGAGAGGAGGACAGGAATAAAGCTGCTCATTATAATGCAGCAAGCGAAAGTAAACATCACATTCTCACTGATGCGGGTGTGAGAACAGGAGAGCGCCAACAGTGGGGGGATGTCACAGAAGAAATGATTGATGATGTTGGAGCTGCAGAATGACAGCCGAAATATAAAACACGTGAATATCATTGAATCCAAAACCCCCAGAGCATACACCCCAGCCACCAGTTGTTTACAAAGCTGCCTGGACATGGTGACTGTATAGAGCAGTGGATTAGAGATGGCCACATAACGGTCAAACGCCATCACAGCTAGTAAGAAGCCCTGAGAATCTCCAAAAGCGATAGAGAGAGACATTTGGACAGCGCAGGCAGTGAAAGAAATGTTTTTCCTCTCGGCTAAGAAACTGAGCAGCATCTGAGGGGAAATTGTCGAGGAAAGGCAGAGGTCACAGAAAGACAAATTACTGAGGAAAAAGTACATGGGGGTGTGGAGTCGGGGATCAATTGTGATTAACAAGATCATCCCCCCATTCCCCAGCAGGGTGATACCATAAATCAGTAGGAACACCCCAAAGAGGGGAACCTGCAGCTCCGGACGATCTGTCAGTCCACAGAAAATGAACTCAGTCACCTCCGAGTGATTTCCCTTTTCCATCTCCTCTGAACAGAGATCAGGCTGCTACAGAGATGTGGGTAGGTGGATGGTGTGGAAAACCTGTCCCTTCTCTGTAGTGAAGTAAATGAAGATAAATGGAGATCAGTTTCCTCATGGACATCCGTACCTGCTCAGGGAAGAGCTTATTCCACAGAACCAGTTGTTCACAGCTGGTCTTTCCAGTTGTTCGATAAAATACACACTGCATAAATACGACAGAGGATAATCATGCCCCAAACACGGACACTCCTGTTCACTAATCCCAGCAGCCAACAGTGACTTGTGACTCTGCTGTGACAGAATCTGGGTAAAAACCATCTCAGCTTGAAGAGATTATTCCTTCCTGAAAGAAGGGGTAAGAGCAAAGTAGTTTCAATCTTTCGACTGTCTTTGGGCAAGGGGAGCTCTATGGCTTGACATGTCCTTTTGGGTTAAAGTTGCTTACTGTGCTAATTAAGCTTTTTGGCATTTACTTGAGCCTCTATGAAAATCCAGAGACATAATGAAAAGCCCTGGCTTTGGTGACTATGTAATTGTCTATTTTTTTCAACCCAGGAGGTCGCTCCTTTAGCTGAAGGGGTAGGAGTTGGAACTGAGGCGCTAAGTGCTGGAGGTTCTGAATTGAATACCAGCTGATAAACATCCTGCCTGCGTGTGTGTGTGACTGTAATTCAGGACAATAGCACGTACCTGCTGAGAAGAGAGAGAGAGATGTGGTGACATTTCCCCACCAGTAGAAACTGCCAGTTTGGAGCATGTAGGAAATTTTATACTGATATGTGTGATCTATGGAACATGATTTCAGAAGCAACTGGGAATACCTGAGCTCAGAGAGACACAACACTGAGTTAATGCAGTCAGTGAATCAAAGCCACCTTGGTGTAATTGGTGCCCTGGGGATTAATTTGTCCCACTCTTTCTTACTGTGTTATTAAATGATGCAAATTCTACCAGAGTTACAGAGTATGAGGTTACAGTATATTTCATCCTGATGTTTTCAGTGCAAGTTGGGTACTGTGTAGACATGATCCACAAACGTTTCTTTTTTTTTTTTTTGTGGAGAACGAAATCTTTTTGCTAAAAACTTAACATTTCGACTCGGAAATACCACAGAGGTGCCTCAGATACCACACACCACCAATCTCTTCCATGAGCCAGGCTTCCAGGCTGGACTACATCCCCCTATTATGCATGATGGTCTCTCCTCTTGCTGAACTGCCCTGGAACTTCAGCAGAGTCACATAGCCATGGTTTAGGGAGTATGGGAGTTTTGTATTTTGATGGAAAGCTGATAATTTCAGGGGGAAATAATTTCATGAGAAAAATAGTTGAATGCAAAATCCAATTTCCCACAAAAAAGGTCTTTAAAAATTTTTCAACCAGCCTTAGCAATAAATTTACAATCAAAGCAACAGAAAGTTAGATACAGGTGAAACGTACTAATTGTTTGCAGCTGCAGATGATATCGTCTCAGTCATTCCAGGTTTCAGAATCACCTCATTGTCCTGACCCCAATAGGTGGAATGTAAAACCTGTAAGACATGTAAGAGTACTCCAGATTATCTAGCTATTTATAGCATGCCAATCACCATGGTGTCCTATGTCCTTCCCTTGCTAGTTTACTCCCCAAAGTAGGAAAGATAGGTTCACTCATTTTGCTTGATGGAGACCACATGATGACCAGAGGAGCTCAGGGGGAGACCACAGCAGGCTACAGAGTTGTGCAGTTCACAAAACTATCCCTCTTGCATGCATATTATCTGCACACAGAGCTCAGTTTAAGATGCTAAATAAATCTGAGTCAACTAGAAATAGTCATGCTCTCATCACAAACATTAATACCTTTTTTATAATGTATGTGAAGTTATAAGATGATACTGTATCATGTTATTCATATATGTTCCAAATTGAGGCTGGCAAACTAGTCTCTCTTCAACAAAGAAATGTGTGCTCTGATTAATTTTGTATCTAAACAGTAACTAGAGTCATCAAGCTGGAAGGGAAACAAAGGTAGCCCAAAAAGGTGAGGAAAAAGCAGACGGGAACATCCTTCTACATTGACATTTTGTCTCCTGGTAACCAGGTGGAAATGTTTCTCAAAGTGGGGACAGGACTATAAAAAGAAGGGGCAGACATCCCAAGGCACCACTCTCTCTCGTTCTCTCTCTGCCTGCCCGTTGATTCACTGCATGTAAAGGGAGAAAGGAAGCAGCCATTGGACTGGGAGAGCAGTCCTGACCTAAGAAGTTTGGTAAGTACGACTGCTGAGAGCATCTGGTGAGGAAACTTTTGCTTTGAATTTCACATCATTTATTAACTTAGGCACAAGTTGCATTCTAGCTCGATTTTTCTTCTTACCATGTGTGACTTCTTTGCCTTCTAATTTGCACTCACTGAAAATCTATCTTTTTGTTCAATAAACTTTGTTTTATTGTTTTAACTAATCCAGTGTGTTTAAATACAAATGTCTGAGAGTTGTATGCATATTAGTGCTGAGAAAGAAATAATGAAGAACGTAACTTGTATTGGCCAGGAGAGGACTGGGGAGCACAGGACAGACATTTTGGGAGGGAAATCGAAGACTGGGGAGTGTCTTGGGGTCCCCCTACAGTATAACCAAGGGTGATGAGAGCCTGAGTGTAACTCAACTATTCCTGGCCAGGTTGCAGTTACATGCACATGCCTCGGGTGCGGTTTGCATGCTTGAAAGTTGTTTGTGAGTGGCCCAGGTGGAAGCCACTTCAGCAAGGCATTGCAAGGTTGCAGGTCAGTGTGACACAGCTGCTGATTACTCTGAGTTGTACCGTGGTATGTCACAGCCACTAAACTAGACAATATCCCAATAACACCAAAGGTGTGGTGCTGACTGACAGACGTGTTCGATTGACATGAAAGGGTGAGGTCACCACAGGGATGGGCCCGTGCACTGATCCATGGCTGCAGATGCACAAGTACATTGTGGTCATCACTTCCCCCAAGGAGAATCAATGCAGACTCATTGATGACTTTTCCCTTCTTCACTATGATAAGAAAAATTATTCCCCATGGGTGTTGAGGCTTTCCTGGTATTATCAGTGCTCCAGGGAATGTTGGTGACCCCTTCTCCTAAGTGGCGCCAAAATCTGAGGCATTGCAGGGCCGATTGTATTAGGAGGAAAAATTGATGATCCAAGTCAGCTATATTCTTTAGTATAATCTGTGGCCGAGGGGTTACAAAGAATGTACATAACGTCCTGCTTCCCTGAACACCACTGGAACCAACCAGAAAAAGATACCACTGCAAAAAAGATATGCACAGCTGTTTCACCACAAGGTAACAATTACTCACACTGAGTTTATAAATAAACAAAAGAGATATTATTAAGTATAAAAAAGTTGGATTTAAGTAATTTTAAGTCATAACAGATAGAACAAAGTAAATCACAAATTAAAATGCACAAGGCTAAGCTTAATACACTCAGAAATCAGTTACAAATGTTAACTTCTCACCCCAGTTGTTATTTCAGGTAAAATCCTTTTCAGATCAGGTGCCTTTTCTGACCTGGGTCCAGCCTGTTCTCACCCAGCCCTGTGGTTACAATCCTTTTTTTTTCCAGGTGCCTGCAGGTATCTCTGTGGGGTGTGGAGGCCATCTCTTAAGACAGATGAAGACACTCATAGTTTGCCTTCCCACTTCATATAGAACTTCCCCAAGGTGGGAAACATTTGTTTAGAATTCCACCCCCATCAGGAAAAGTACCAGCTTCAAGATGGAGC
Organism: Natator depressus; assembly: GCF_965152275.1. NCBI lineage: Eukaryota > Metazoa > Chordata > Testudines > Cheloniidae > Natator > Natator depressus. The sequence goes on from NC_134239.1 coordinate 4,784,194, forward strand.
TCAGTATCTGGCAACATGGTCACATGTCACTGTAAGACCCCAGTCTCCACTCTTCTTGGGTTGTCTCACAGGTACACAGGAAGGCTTGCAGGTAAACAGAGACATTTACTGTTCATTGATTCTGAAGCACCTTTAATGGCCTCCACTTAAAATATCTACATCAGTAATACAAGTTTATATCTTATTCTCCTAACTCCGGACATAGAAATAATCCATGTAAAGAAATAGGATGAACACACGTAGTAGATTATAACCTTTATAATGATATGTTACACGGGACACTTAGCATAAAGCGAAAAAAGAAAAAAGAAAAGGAGTACTTGTGGCACCTTAGAGACTAACCAGTTTATTTGAGCATGAGCTTTCGTGAGCTACAGCTCACTTCATCGGATGCATAGCATATTGTGGAAACTGCAGAAGACATTATATACACACAGAGACCATGAAACAAAACTTCCTCCCACCCCACTGTCCTGCTCGTAACAGCTTATCTAAAGTGATCATCAAGGGAGGGCCATTTCCAGCACAAATCCAGGTTTTCTCACCCTTCCCCCCGCCCCCCCCACAGACACACATACAAACTCACTCTATGTGTGTCTGTGGGGGGGGGCGGGGGGAAGGGTGAGAAAACCTGGATTTGTGCTGGAAATGGCCCTCCCTTGATGATCACTTTAGATAAGCTGTTACGAGCAGGACAGTGGGGTGGGAGGAAGTTTTGTTTCATGGTCTCTGTGTGTATATAATGTCTTCTGCAGTTTCCACAATATGCTATGCATCCGATGAAGTGAGCTGTAGCTCACGAAAGCTCATGTTCAAATAAACTGGTTAGTCTCTAAGGTGCCACAAGTACTCCTTTTCTTTTTTCTTTTTTCTTTTTACGAATACAGACTAACACGGCTGTTACTCTGAAACTTAGCATAAAGCATATTCCAGTGATGTCATATTCATGAGCATATTTTCATAAAGCCTATGGAGTGCAATGTCACACATGGCTTTGCCCAGCACTGGACAGAAGCGGGAATTGAACCTGGATCTCCCACCTCACAGGTGAACACCCCAACTCTTGGGCTAAAAATTACAAAGGGAAGGACCTCCACCGCTTCCTATGGTGGCTGCGTTGCGACCAGCACCTAAATCCTCCCCACGCACACACTCGTTGTTCTGGGACAAAGTTCTTAGGAATATTTGTAACACATTTGTGAATGGTTTCAGGTCAATTCAAAACGGTATTGTTTTTGACAATAAATAATTAGTCCAGAAGAAATTCACCCATTTCTAGACACCTTTGCATCCCAACACTGGGAAATTACTTAAAGAGACATTTGGAGAGGTGACAACAAATAAAGTGGAATACAGTCACCCCAGTTTTGTATCATGTTAAAATGACTTCACGGGAGAGACAGCGATCCAGGCCAGTTGATGCTCTGCCCATACATATTCCATTTCCATCGGTTCTTGTGCTGTCCTCCCCCCTCCCCACCCACACACACCCACATTGTTTTGACATTTTATTCCTAAATTCGGTGTGAAGGGTTGGGTCACAGAAACCCATTTGGAACTGCCACAAGATGTCCTGAGTCATGAAGTTGAACATCTCACCCTCTAGGTGGATGCCCCTAGCGACCAGCTTATAGAAACATTCTCTCTTTCTGAACCTGTAAGTCTTCCTCAGGTTTTCTCCACTGATGTCAGTTGGGGCCTGCAGACCTTGTTCTTATAGAAAGAAATTAATAATAATAACAATACAATAATGAAAAAATGAACAATACTCCCAGGGGCTCTGCAAAATTACTTTGTAATGGGCTGGGAAATTGAATTCACCTGTATTCACTCTCCACCACTAAACCAATACAGAGTTAAACAGCTTCAAGAATTGGTTTGGAGTTTATTCATTGCTTTCCTCAGGGCGTCCTTCACCTCCGTGTTCCTCAGGCTGTAGATGAGGGGGTTCAACATGGGAATCACCAGTGAGTAAACCACGGAGACAATTTTGTCTGTGTCCATGGAATAGCTGGAGGTGGAATGTAAATACGTGAAGAGGAGGGTGCCGAAAAACAGGACCACAGAGGTTAAGTGGAAAGAGCAGGTGGAGAAGACTTTGTGCCAGCCCTCGGCAGAGAGGAACTGCAGGATGGTGGAGATGATATAGACATAGGAGAGGAGGACAGTCACAAAGCTGCTTACTGTAATGCAGCTCATGAAAGCAAACATCACAGTCTCATTGATTCGAGTATCAGAACAGGAGAGCGCCAACAGTGGGAGGACGTCACAGAAGAAATGATTGATGATGTTGGAGCTGCAGAATGACAGCCAAAATGTACAACACGTGTGTATCATTGAATCCACCACCCCCACAGCGTACACCCCAATCACTAGCTGTTTACAAAGGTGCCTGGACACGGTAACCATATAGAGCAGTGGGTTACAGATGGCCACATAATGGTCATACGCCATCACAGCCAGCAAGAGGCACTCAACATCTGAAAAAACGATAGAGAGATGCATTTGCACAGCGTAGACAGTGAAAGAAATGTTTTTCCTCTCAGCTAAGAAATTCAGCAGCATCTTAGGGGAAATTATCAAGGAAATGCAGAGGTCACAGAAAGGCAAATTACTGAGGAAAAAGTGCATGGGGGGGTGGAGTTGGGAATCCATTGTGATTAACAAGATCATCCCCCATTCCCCACCAGAGTGATACCATAAATCAGAAGGAACACTGCAAACAGGGGGACCTGCAGCTCCAGACGATCTGTCAGTCCTGAGAGAATGAACTCAGTCACCTCCGAGTGATTTCCTTCTTCCATCTCCTCTGAACAGAGATTAGACAGCTACACAGATGTGGGCAGGTGAATGGTGCAGAAAAGCTGTCCCTTCTCTGTAATGAAGTAAGTGAAGATAAATGGAGATAAGTTTCTCAATGGACATCAGTACCCGCTCCAGAAAGGGCTTTGTACACAGATCCAGAAGTTCACATCTGGTCATTCCAGGTGTTTGATAAAATGCAGACACTGTCCAAACACAATAACACGCAGGTTAATCATGCCCCCCCACAAACACTCCTGTTCACTACTCCGAACATAAAACTGTGACTTGTGACTCTGCTGGGAGAGAATCAATCTGAAGGGATTATTCTGTAGCTAAAGAAGGGGTGAGAGTAAAGGAGTGTCAATCTTTCCACCCTCTTTCAGCAAGGGGACCTCTATGCCTTGGCATGTCAGTTTGGGGTAAAGTTCCTCAATGTGCTAATTAAGCTGTTTGGCATTTACTGGAGTATGTAAGAAAACCCAGAGTATCATAGGAAGCCCTGGCTTCAGTGACTAAGTAATTGCCATTTTTTTCCTACCCAGCAGTTCGCTCCTTTAGCTGAAGGGGTCAGAGTTCGGGCTGAGGCTTTTGGTGCTGGAGGTTTGGAATTCAATACTTGCTGATCCCCATGGTGTCTGCGTGTGTGTCTGTGTGACTGTAATTCAGGACAATAACACGTACCTGCTTAGAAGAGAGAGAGAGAGGTGTGTTGGTGTTTCCTCATCGAAAGAAACTGTCAATTAGGAGCATTCAGGAAGTTTTATACTGAGATCTGTGATCTATGGGACATGATTCCTGAAGCAACTGGGAATACCTGAGCTCAGAGAGACACAACACTGAATTAATGCATTCAGTGAACCAAAGCTACCCTCAGTGTAGTTGGTGGCCTGGAGATTAATTTGACCTACTCTTTCTTACTGTGTTATTAAAGGATGAAATTTTTACCAGAGTTACAGAGTATGAGGTTTGGGGTATATTTAATCCTGCTGTTTTCAGTGCAAGCTGTGTAATGTGAAGAGCTGATCCACAGAGGTTTTGTGTGTGTGTGTGTAGACCAAAATCTTGTAGCTAAAAACTTAATATTTTGACTTGGAAGTACCACGGGGGTTCCTCAGGAACCACACACTACCAATCTCTTCCATGGACCAGGCTTCCAGGCTAGACTACATCCACCATGATGCATGATGGTCTCTGCTCTTGCTGAACTGCCCTGGAACATCACCAGAGTCCCACAGCCATGGTTTAGGGAGGAAGGGTGTTTGATATTTTGATGGAAATCTTAAAATTTACGGGGAAAAGATAATTTCTTGGAAAAAATAATTGATTCACTGCGTCTGAGGGGATAAAGGAAGCAGCCATTGGATTGGGGGATGGCTCCTGACCTAAGATGTTTGGTTAGTGAGACTGCTGAGAGCATGTAGTGAGGAAACTTTTCCTTTTCCTTTGAATTTAAATTTAACATCGTTTTTTAACTTAGGAAGAAGTTGCATTCTAGCTTTATTTTTCTTGAAACCATCTCTGACTTCTATGCCTCCTTATTTGCACTCACTTAAAATCTATCTTTGTAGTAAATAAACTTTTTTTAATTTTTTATCTAATCCAGTGTGTTTAAATAGAAGTGTCTGAGAAGCTAGTTGCAGGCATGTTAGTGAATTAAATAAATAATTACAGGTTTCAGAGTAACAGCCGTGTTAGTCTGTATTCGTAAAAAGAAAAAAGAAAAGGAGTACTTGTGGCACCTTAGAGACTAACCAGTTTATTTGAGCATGAGCTTTCGTGAGCTACAGCTCACTTCATCGGATGCATAGCATATATGGATATGCTATGCATCCGATGAAGTGAGCTGTAGCTCACGAAAGCTCATGCTCAAATAAACTGGTTAGTCTCTAAGGTGCCACAAGTACTCCTTTTCTTTTTTCTTTTTACAAATAAATAATTGATAGTGTAGCTTGTATTGTCCAGGAGAGGACTGGGTAGCTCAGGACATACATTTCTGGATGGAAATCAAAGTGTGGGAGTGTGTTGGGGTCACCCTGCAGTATAACCAAGGATGGTGAGAGTCTGAGTGTAACCCACCTATTCCTGGCCAGGTTGCCTTTACACACACATGGCTCGGGTTTGATTTCCATTCTTCACGGTTGTTTGTGAGTGTCCAAGGTGGAAGCCACTTCAGCAAGGCATTGCAAGGTTACAGGAAGGTGTGACACAGCTGCTGATTAGTCTGAGTTGGACCCTGGTATGTCACAGCCACCAACCTAGAAAATATCCCAGGAACACCAAAGGTGCGGTGCTGACTGACAGCAGTGTTCAATTGACATGAAAGGGTAGGTCCCCCAAGGGATGGGCCCATGCACTGATACATGGCTGCAGATGCACAAGGACATTGTGGTCGTCACCTTTCCACAAGGAGCTCCAAGACAGGCCCAGTAATGACTGTTCCCTTCTTCACTATGGTTTCAGAAATTATCCCACAAGGGTGTGCAGGCTTGGCTGGCATTATAAGTGCTCCAGGGAATGTTGGTGCCCCCTTCTCCTAAGTTGTGCCAACCTGTGAGGCATTGCAGGGTCAATTGTATTTGGAGGAAAAAATTGATGATCCAAGTCAGCTATATTCTTTAGTATAATCTGTGGCCGAGGGGTTACAAAGAATGTACACAAAGTCCTGCTTCCCTGAACACCACTAGAAACAACCAAAACCCAGCAATCTCTGTATCCAAAGTCTGTCATCCCAGTCTGTGCCCAGGAAACACTATGTCCCTACTTCCTCTAAGAGTCATGCTCATAAATCCTCCTCCTGGTTTCTGCGCCTCCGGTGACTCACAGGTGCCTGGGGCAGTCCTCACTGAAAATGCCAAGGGCAGGGCAGGCTGCAAAAAGGAGGATATTCCCCAAACTGGTGGTTAACACTCAAGATCTCTGCAGCATCTCTGCAGATGGTGGAACAAACTATCTCCAAATAGGCCAGCTCCCTTCTGATTCTTTTGTTAATTATATTTATTTCCTATAACTTATAGTCTGTGAAATAGAGTGTTACATTGCACCCCATAATTCTTTATAGAAATAGGCTCATGGCTGTAAATACGACATAACTGGAATATGTTTTTTGGTAGATAGGCCATGTAACATATCTCTGCAAAGGCTAAGATCTACTGGATATATTCATCCTGTTTGCATGGATGTATTCGAAGTTATGAATACTTGTTATGTACTTGTCTGATTTTAATTAGCCTCAGTAAAGCAGTTGGACAGCTTCTTGAGAAAAGATTATTCTCTGTAAGTGCCCAATCAATAAACACTTCAGCTAAAAATGAACTTTGAGAGACACCAATCCACATCTGAGCTTTCCTGGGAATGTAGCGTTCTCGCGTAAGGAACTGAGTCATGCATGGACATGTGACTTGCCATGTGACTCCAAAACTCTATCTTGGAGCTGGATTGTGCATACGAGAGGGGAAGGGGTTTCCATCCACAAGAGAGAGACTATATAAGTCCCTCTGGAAACCCCTCCATTTTGTCTCCACTGGCACAAAAGATAGCCCCTCCACCCCAAGGAGATGCCTGAAGAAAACTGGAACTAAGGACAGTAACTACAGGGGTGTGAATGATTGCTGGACCCAGACTAGGAGGATGCCTAGTCTGTAAAAGAGGCTTATTACAATATTTTGAGGGTGAGATTTAGCTGCATTTAGTTTTCACTGTATTAGGCTTAGACTTACATGTTTTATTTATTTTGTTCGGTAATTCACTTTGTTCTGTCTGTTATTACTTGGAACCACTTAAATTCTACTTTTTGTATTTAATAAAATCACATTTTACTTATTAATTAACCCAGATTATGTATTAATACTGGGGGAGGGGGTGGGGGCGGGCAAACAGCTGTACATATCTCTCTATCAGTGTTATAGAGGATGAGCAATTTATGAGTTTACCTTATATAAGCTTTATGAAGAGTAGAACAGATTTATTTGGGGTTTGGACCCCATTGGGAGCTGGGTATCTGAGTGCTGGAGACAGGAGCACTTCTTAAGTTGTTTTCAATGAAGCCTGCAGCTTGTGGGGGACGTGGTTGAGACTTGGATCTAGGTTTGCAGCAGGCAAGCATGTCTCACTCAAACAAGATAAGGTACTGAAGTCTCAAGCTGGGAAACACATTCAGAGAGACTCAGCACATAGGGTGCCAGTCCCAAAGGGGTTTCTGGGACCCAACACGTCAAAGTGGCATAGTCAAGCAGGATCTGTGCACAGCTGATTGCTTTGAGACTCTGGTAGTTATTTTCAGTGAGTTTTGGGTGTGGTGGGTGCAGAACAGACAAAGTGGTTTCTGGTTTGTTATCTTCTGATTCCTTATTTCAGGTAAGGGAAATAGGGACAGAAAAATAAGCAAAATAAGTAGGAGTGAAGATCAAAAGAAGCTAGAACTACAGAAGTTGTGGACTGCCCAGAAAGGCTGAACAATGGGCACTGGGAAAGTCTCTGTTAACTGAGAAGCCCCTGAGCTGAGTGAATCTCAGTTTCAGTGAACTGCAGAGGGAGTGTGGCCCAGCACAAGAAAGCAGGAATATGACCACCAGTGAGGCAGCTGCTAAAGTAGAGCTGGCCAGAGTGGAAGCAGAAGAGAAGGCAAAGGACCGAGAGTTTCAATTGAAGCTCAAAGAGGCAGAGGCAGCCAGGGAAGAAGCTGCCCACAAAAGGGCTAGGGAAGCAGAGGCCATCAGGGACAAATGATCCCTGGAGTTAAGAGACAGAGAAATACAGGCCCAGATTGAGACCCAGAAGCATGAACTGGCTGTTATGGAGTGGAAGAGACAAAATTCACCAGCAACTGGCCCCACTTTCCCAAAATACACAAATTGGAGCAACAATGTCCGCGATATGATGAGTCCACTGATATTGCCAAATATTTCTTCATGTTTGTGCATCCTCCATACAATTCCTGACAATCCAAAAATGACCACATTGGTCATAAAATTGACTGGAAGAGCTATGGACATATTCAATAAGATGCGTACTGATGATGCTTCAAACTATGGTAAATTTAAGAAACTGGATTTGAAACAGTTTCAGATTACATCTGAAACCTTCAGTGTTAAAGAGTAATATGGCTTATGTAAATGAACTGAGAGATTGGTTCATTAAGTCGGTGAGGGGAAAAGGCATTAGAAGCTTGGAAGAAATGTGTGATCTGGTTACAGAGAAACAGTCCCTGAATATGTGCAGTGATGATGTAAAACAGTATTTGTGGGACAAAAAGTTGGATGCAATGAGTGGATTGGCTGAGTTTGCAGACTCTTTTGACCCGTCACAAGCTGCAATTAAACATAAACCAGTGCCAGAGGTGTACAGGGTTTGTGGAAAACAGAATCACCGTTTTACCCCAGGGAAAAAGGAGGCTGGGTGTTCATCTCCCCATTCCCCTGTTACTCCTCCCAAATCTCCTGTATGCGCAGAGGAGCCCAAGAGGTGCTCGGATCGTGAGTCCACTGAGCACCTGAGGAATAAATGTCCTTTGCTGAGTGGGAACAGGCAGCAGGTAACACATGAAGCAGCTGCTTCTCAGAGCCAGGCTGCTGCCTCTTTCCACACAGGATTTGTAAAGGTGGCTTCTATACAACCAAGCAGTGAGCATATGCATGGTGTTAAATTGAATGGAAAGAACTCCTGGGATTAAGGGACATGGGTGCAGAGTTTTCTGTGGCCAGGAGGGACCTGATCCAGGAGAAGGATTTGTTTCCTTGGAAAATGGCAGAACCAGAGGGGAGCCCAGGGAGGGAAGTCCAGATGGAAGCTGAAGGGGGATCGGAGAGTCTGCCCACCTCTTGAAGGGAGACTGTGCACCCTCCATACAATTCCTGACAATCAAAATATGACCACATTGGTCACAAAATTGACTGAAAGAGCTCTGGACATATTCATTAAGATTCCTATTGATGATTCTTATTGATGATGCTTCAAACTATGGTAAATTTAAGGAACTGGTTTTGAAACAGTTTCATATGACACATGAAACCTACAGGGTTAAATTCAGGAGTCTTAAGTGGGGATCTTGATTGAGTAATATGACTTATGTAAATGAAATGAGAGATTTGTTAGATAAGTGGGTGATGGGGAGAAGGCATTACAAGCTTGGAAGAAATGTGTGATTTGGTTACTCAGGAACAATTCCTGAATATGTGCAGTGATGATGTAAAACAGTATTTGTGGCATGCTATGGACTTCTGCAGTTCACAAAACTATCCCTCTTCCATGCATATTATCTGCAAACAGAGCTCAACTTTTACATGATAAATAAATCTATGAGTCAACTAGAAATAGTCGTGCTCTCACCACAAATATTAATATAAATTTTTTTGATAAAGTATGTGAAGTTATAAGATTACACTGTAACTTGTTATAAATACATGTTCCAAACTGAGGCTGGAAAACTGGTCTGTCTTAAACAAAGAAATGTGTGCTCTGCTTAATTTTGTATCTAAACAGTGACCAGAGTCATCAAGCAGGAACAGAAACAAAGGTAGCCTAAAAAAGTGAGGAAAAAGCAGCAGGGAACATCCTTCTACATAGACATTTTGTCTTCTGGAAACTAGCTGGAAATGTTTCTCAAGGAGGGGTAGGACTATAAAAAGAAGGGGCAGACATCCCAAGGCACCTCTCTCTCTCTCTGCCCATTGATTCACTGCATCTGAAAGGAGAACGGAAGCAGCCATAGGACTGGGGGAGGGGTCCTGACCTAAGAAGTTTGGTCAGTAAGACTGCTGAAAGCATGTCGTGAGGAAACTTTTGCTTTGAATTTCATATCATTTGTTAACTTAGCCACAAGTTGCATTCTAGCTTAATTTTTCTTGAAACCACGTCTGACTTCTATGACTCCTTATTTTCACTCACTGAAAATCTATCTTTGTGGTCAATAAACTTTGTTTTTTTGTTTGATCGAATCCACTGTGTTTAAATAGAAGTGTCTGAGAAGCTAAGTGGCAGGCACATTAGTGTTATCAAAGAAAGCTCTGCAGAAGATGCTGCAAAATATCTCTGAGCATCCCAGCTCTGTCCCGATTATTCTTCTCTTAATTTTATTTATTTCCTATAATTTATAATCTGTGAAACAGACTTTAGGAATAAAACAGCAAAGTAACATCTCTGGGGGGGGGGACAGGATAGGACAAGAACCGATGGATTTCAATTGCAGAAAGGGCGGTTTAGGTTGGACATTAGGAAAAACATCCCAACAGTGAGGGTGGCTAAGCACTGGAATAACTTGCCTAGGAAGGTTGTGGAAGCTCCCCCATTGGAGATTTTTAAGAGCATTTTAGACAAACACCTGTTAGGGATGGTCTAGATAATACATAGTGCTGCCATGAGTACATGGGAGGGGAATAGATGACCTCTCGAGGTCCCTTCCTGTCCTATGGTTCTATGATCTTACAAGGAGCCCTGCACTGGGAGGAGGGGGTCACCAGAGTGATCTGTGGGCAGGGAAAGGGAAATGTACCCGCCTCCACTTGACATTCAGCTCCACTGTACCCCCCAACACATGCTCACACATAGTGCCCACTGCACACCAAGCACACACACACATAATGCCCAGTAAACACGCACAGAGAGTGCGCACTACACACAACACACACAGTGCCCACTTCATACAACACACACAGTTACAACTGTACACCAAAGACACACACACAGCCTGACACTGAGCTCAATCAGAATGCAGAATAATCTCGACTGGGAAGCTGGGACAGCTGCAATATTTCCAACTTGCCTGAGCAAAAAGAACTGAAGAGGATACTGCTGAAATAGCAGGGAGATAGGACTAGATTTCCCAACTGGTCTTTTCCATTGGCAGCTTCTCTGAGGCCTGGTTTATGATTAAAAATTTGATGAACAGAGCTCTGTCGCACAGGGCAGTGAAATTTTTCTCACCCTGTCCGAGGCAGTTAGCTTGTACTGACCCTCAGTGTCATTCTTCCATTGACCTAGCTCCTGCCTCTCGGAGACATGAATTAACTATATCGAAGGAAAAATCCTTCCATCAATGTGGAAAGCATCTACACTGCGGCACTGCTGCACACCATAGCTGAATCGATGTAATGGCCTTAGTATAGACATTCCCTGAATTGATGGGGGACTTTTCCCCCTTCCTCTTAAAGCTATTTTTCTCTCCTTTTCCAATCAGTCTTCTCCCTCCTTTATAAAACTCTTTCCTTCTTTTCTTTCGTAAATATGTTCAGAAAAGTTGACATTTCTCCTCTTAGAATAATTCCTTAGTTTCCCTCCCATGAACGGCTCACTCTCATTTCAGTTAAAGGCTGAAATGCACTGAAACTGACTTGTTTGCCCATGACTCGGTGGTACCTCTTTGTATTCCCTCCCTTCACTTACAATGAGTTGAGGACGGAAGCAGTACCTGCTCAGAACCCTGAAATCAGAACCCTAAAATGAGAAGTTGAATCTTTCCCTGTTTACTAACCACACCAACGTTTTCCTTAGTACCTCTGGAGCTGCTTCCTGGGATGACTTTGTGATTTGCTCCCTGGAGCATCTTTGCTCCCAGGACAAAGAGTGTGCACAGCACATGCAATTAATGTTGTTGCCGTGTCTTTCCTTCTTGAAATGGAACACAGAGGGACAGCAAATCACCTGGTCTCGATTGCTATCTCTCCCGTGAGGCCATTTCAATATTATACAAAACTGAGGTGACTGTATTCCCCTTCATGTGTTGGTCATTGATGGTTAGCACTGAAGATCTCTGCAGCATCTCTGCAGCTGCTTCAACAAAGTATCTTCAAGCATGTCACCCCCGTCTCTCCCTCCTGTCATCTGGTGTGCTGTTTTCCCTGCCAGCTTGGGCCTCCAGAATCCTGCCTTGTTGAGCCAGACACGCTAGCCTGCTGCAACACAGACCAAGGGTCTGGGACACACCCCCAAAACTGCAGATCTAGACTGAAACCAGCTCAGCAGGATACCTGTCTCCAGCACGCAGACACCCAGCTCCCAAAGGGATCTAAACCCCAAATAAATCCATTTTACTCTGTATAAAGCTGTTTAATGGTTATTTAATTAGTTATCCCCAGTAGAACAACTTTGAAAGGAGAGATTGAGAGAAACCCAGACTGGAATACAACATGACTCAGGGGCTGTGATGTTTTTTGGAAATGCAGGAAACCCAAGTGCATAGTGTGTCAGGTTCAGTCACAGAGAGCCCCTTTGGGACTGTCAGCTGATGGGCTCTAATTATCTGTGAGCCCATTTTCCCTGCCATCCTCGGCCTCCAGAATCCTGCTTTGTTGAGCTAGACACACCAGTCTGCTGCAACACAGACCCCAGGTCCGGGTCACGCTCCCAAAGCTACAGATCTAGATTGAAAAAAATGTCGGTAGGATACGTGTCTTGAGCACACCGATACCCAGCTCTCAATGGGGTCTAAACTCCAAATAAATCCATTTTACTCTATATAAAGCTTATACAGGGTAAAATGATACATGTTTGCCCCCTATATCACTTCAAGAAAGATATGCACAGCTGTTTGCCCCCCAGATAAAAATTACTCACACTGAGTTTATAAATAAATAAAAGTGATTTTATTAAGTACAAAAGTAGGATTTACATGACTTTAAGTTGTAACAGATAGAACAAAGTAAATCACAAAGTAAAATGCACAAGGTTAAGCTTAATAGAGTCAGAAATAAGTTACAAATGTTAACTTCTCACCCTAGTTGTTATTTAAGGTAAAATCCTTCTCAGACCAGATGCCTTTTCTTACCTGGGTCTAGCATGTTCTCACCCACCCCTGTGGTTACAGGCCTTATGTTTCCTGGTGCTTGCAGGTATCACTGTGGGGATACCTTAAGCTAGCTGAAGACACTCATTGTTTGCTTCCCCACTTTACATGGAGCTTCCCCAAGATGGGAAAACTTTGTTTGGAATTCCACCCCCCTCAGGAAAAGAACCAGCTTCACATGGAGCTCAGGTTTCAGAGTAACAGCCGTGTTAGTCTGTATTCGTAAAAAGAAAAAAGAAAAGGAGTACTTGTGTTAGTCTCTAAGGTGCCACAAGTACTCCTTTTCTTTTTTCTTTTTACATGGAGCTCAGTATCTGGTGACATGGTCACATGAAACTGTAAGACCCCAATCTCCATTCTTCCTTGTTTGTCCCACATGTACAGAGAAAGGCCTGCAGGTGAACAAAGCCATTCACAGTTTATTGATTCTGAAGCACCTTTAAAGGCTTCCACTTAATATGTCTAAATCAGTAATACAAGTTAATATCCTATTCTCCTAATTCCAGACATAAAAATAATCCATGTAAACAAATAGGATGAACACACTTAGTAGATTATAGGCTTTATAATGGCATGTTACAAGGGGCACTTAGCATAAAGCATATTCCAGTGATGTCATATTCAGAAGCATATTTTCATAAAGCATATGGAGTGCAATGTCACAGAGAGCTTTGCCCAGCACTGGACAGAAGCGGGAATTGAACCTGGATCTCCCACCTCACAGGTGAACACCCCAACTCTTGAGATAAAAATTCCAAAGGGAAGGCCCACCACCGCTTCCTGAAGTGGCTGCATTCTGACCGGCATCTAAATCCTCCCCCCGCACACACATTGTTTTGGGACAAAGCTATTAGGCGTATTTGTAACACATTTGTGAATAGTTTCAGGTCAATCCAAATGGTATTCTTTTTGACAATAAATGATTAGTCCAGAAGAAATTCACTCATTTCTAGACACTTTTTGTGTCCCAACGCTGTGAAATTACTTAAAGAGACATTTGAAGAGGTGACCAACAAATAAAGTGGAATACAGTCACCTCAGTTTTGTATCATATTAAAATGACCTCACGGGAGAGACAGCAATCCAGGCCAGCTGATTTTCTGGCCCTCTGTGTTCCATTTCCACAAGGAAAGACACGGCAACAACATTAATTGCATGTGCTGTGCACACCTGTTGTCCTGGGAGCAAAGATAGTCCAGGGAGAAAATCTCAAAGTCAAATTTAACCTCTTCTGGTGAAGGAAGCAGCTCCAGAGGTATTAAGGGTAACGTCGGTGCAGTTAGCAAACAGGGAAAGATTCGACTCTATGTCTGATTTTAGTGTTCTGATCAGGTACTGCTTCCGTCCTTCTCAACTCATTGTAAGTGAAAGGGAGGAAAAAGAAAGAGGTACCACCAAGTCATGGGCAAAGAAGTCAGTTTCAGAGCATTTCAGCCTTTAATTGAAATGACATTATGGGAGGGGAAGGAAGGAATGATGCTGAGAGTAAAAATTTCTGAACATATTTACCTATCAAAAGAAGGAAAGAGCTTTACCAAGGGTGGGAGAAGAATGATTTAAAAGGAGAGAAAAATCGCTTTAATAGGAAGGGGAAAACTCCCCCATCGATTCAGGGAACGTCTATACTAAGGCCGTTACATTGACTCAGCTATGGTGTGCAGCAGCACCACAGTGTAGATGCTTTCCACGTTGATGGAAGGGTTTTTCCTTCGATTTAGTTAATCCATGTCTCTGAGAGACAACAGCTAGGTCAATGGAAGAATTACACTGAGGGTCAGTAGAAGCTAACTGCCTCGCACAGGATGTGAAAAGTTTCCCTGCCCTGTGTGATGGAGCTCTGTTGATCTATTTTTTAAGCCTAAACCAAGCCTCAGAAAAGATGTCAAGCGAAAAGACCAGTTGGGAAATCTAGTCCTATCTCTCTGCCAGGGCAGCAAAATCCCCTTTGTTTCTTTTTGTTCAGGAGAGTTGGAAATATTGCAGCTGTTCCAGTTTCCCAGTAGAGATTATTCTGCATTCTGATTGAGCTCAGTGTCAGGCTGTGTGTGTGTTTACTGTGCAGTTAGTACTGTATGTGTTGTATGCAGTGGACACTGTGTGTTGTATGTATTTGAACTCTGTGTGTGTGTAGTGGGCATTGTGTGTGTCTGTAGTGCCCCTTCTGTGTGTGTGTGTATTTGGTGTGCATTGGGCACTCTGTGTGCGCATGTGGTGGGGGTACAGTGGAGCTGAATATCAAGTGTGGGCAGGTGCGTATCCCTTGCCCTGTCCAATGCTCTGCTGGCGTCCCCCCTCCTCCCAGTGCAGGGCTCCTTGTGCGATCATAGAATCATAGAACTGGAAGGGACCTCGAGAGGTCACCTACTCCACTCCCCTGCACTCAAAGTACAACTGAGTATTATGTAGACCATCCCTGACAGGTGTTTGTTTAACTTGCTCTTAAAAATCTCCACTGGTGGAGATTCCACAACCTTCACGGTCAAGTTATTCCAGTGCACAGCCACCCTCACTGTTGGGATGTTTTTCCTAATGTCAAACCTAAACCACCCTGCTGCGATTGAAGTCCATTGGCGCTTGTGCTATCCTCCCACTGCCCTCCACACACACACACACACTTTTGCAATTTTATTCCTAATTTTATTCCTAAAACTCTTTGTAACTGGTTGGGTCACAGAAACCCCTTTGGAACTTCCACCTGATGTCCTGAGATGTGAAGGTGAACATTTCACCCTCTGGGTGAATGCCCCTAGCCAACAGCTTATAAAATCATTCTTTCTCTCTGGCCCTGTGATGCTTCCCATGTTTTCCCCACTGATCGCATTTGGGGCCTGCAGACCTTGTTCTTATAGAAACAAATTAATAATCATAAAAATACAGTAAAGAACAATACTCCCGCTGGCTCTACGAAATTACTTCATAATGGGCTGGGAATTGAATTCACCTATTTCCTTCTTTCGATAGGTAAATATGTTCAGAAAAGTTGAAATTTCTCCTCTCAGAATAATTCCTTCCTTCCCCTCCCATGAATGGCTCACTCTCATTTCAATTAAAGGCTGAAGTGTTCGGAAATTGGCTTATTTGCTCATGACTTGGTGGTACCTCTTTGTTTTCCCACCCTTCTCTTACAATGAGTTGAGGATGGAAGCAGTACCTGCTCAGAACCCTAAAACCAGAACCGTAAAATCAGAGCTGAATCTTTCCCTGTTTGCTAACGACACCAACGTTACCCTTAATACCTCTGGAGCTGCTTCCTGGGATGACTTTGAGATTTGCTCCCTGGATCATCTTTGCTCCCAGGACAACAAGTTGCCATGTCTTTCCTTGTGGAAATGGAACACAGAGGGCCAGAGAATCAGCTGGTCTCGATCGCTGTCTCTCCCATGAGGCCTTTTGAATATAATATGAAACTGAGGTTACTGTACTCCCCTTCATTTCTTGGTCACTGGTGGTTAACTCTGAAGATCTCTGCAGCATCTCCGCAGATGTTGCAAGAAAGTCTCCAAGCATGCCACCCCCCTCCCTCCCTCCTGTCATCTCATGTGCTGTTTTCCCTGCCAGCCTGGGCCTCCAGAACCCTGCCTTGTTGAGCCAGACATGCTAGCCAGCTGCAACACAGACCAAGGGTCCGGGCCACACCCCGAAAACTGCACATGTAGACTGAAACTAGCTCAGCGGGATACCTGTCAACAGCAGGCAGACAACCAGCTCTCAAACGGCTCTAAACCCCAAATAAATCCATTTTACTCTGCATAAAGCTTATACAGGGTGAAATAATACGTTTGCCACCTGTATCACTGTAAGAAAGATATGCACAGTTGTTTGCCCACAAGGTAACAATTACTCACACTGAGCTTATAAATAAACAATAGTGATTTTATTAAGTATAAAAAGTCAGATTTAAGTGGTTTTAAGTCGTAACAGATAGAACAAAGTAAATCACAAAGTAAAACATGCAAGGCTAAGCTTAATACATTCAGAAATCAGTTAACTTCTCACCCCAGATGTTATTTCATGTAAAGATGCCTTTTCTGACCTAGGTCCAGCCTGTTCTCACCCACCCCTGTGGTTACAGTCCTTATGTTCTAGGTGATTGCAGGTATTCTTGGGGTGAGGAGGCCATCTCTTAAACCAGCTGAAAACACTCATTGTTTTCTTCCCCCTTTTATATAGAACTTTCCCAAGGTGAGAAACCCTTGTTTGGAATTCCACCCCCCCTCAGGAAAAGTACCAGCTTCAAGATGGAGCTCAATTTCTGGTGACATGGTCACTTGTCATTGTAAGACCCCAATCTCCATTCTTCCTGGATTATCCCACAGGTACACAAGAAGGCTTGCAGGTAAAAAGAGCCATTTACAGTTCATTGATTCTGAAGCACCTTTAATGGCCTCCACTTAATATGTCTAAATCAGTAATACAAGTTAATATCTTATTCTCCTAATTCCAGATGTAAAAATAATCCATGTAAACAAATAGGATGAACACACTTACTAGATTATAAGATTTATAATGATATGTTACATGGGGCACTTAGAATGAAGCATATTCCAGTTTTGTCTTATTGAGAAGCATATTTTCATTAAGCATATGGAGTGCAATGTCACACAGACCTTTGCCCAGCACTGGAGAGAAGGGGGAATTGAACCCGGATCTCCCACCTCACAGGTGAACACCCCAATTATTGGGGTGAAAATTACAAAGGGAAGGACCAGCACTGCCTCCTACAGTGGCTGTGCTGCGACCTTTATGAAAATCCTCCCCCCCCCCCAAAACACACATTGTTTTGGGACAAAGCAATTCAGCGTATTTGTAACACATTTGTGAAGAGTTTCAGGTCAATCCAAACGGTATTGTTTTTGACAATAAATGATTAGTCCAGAAGAAATTCACTGATTCTAGCTATCATAGAATATCAGGGTTGGAAGGGACCTCAGAATGTCATCTCATCCAAACCGCAGCTTAAAGTAGGACCAATCCCCAATTTTTGCCCCAGTCCCTAAATGGCCCCCTCAAGGATTGAATTCACAACCCGGGGTTTACAAGGTCAATGCTCAAACCACTGAGCTATCCTCCCCCTGCATGCGCACGCACACACACATGCTCACACTCTCTCTCTGTCTCCCCCATCTCTCTCTATTACTTTTGCAATTTTATTCCTAATTTTATTCCTAAACTCTGTGTGATGGGTTGGGTCAGAGAAGCCCCTTTCGAACTGCCACCCAATGTCCTGAGACATAAAGTTGAACTTTTCACGCTCTAGGTGGGTGCCCCTAGCCACCAGCTTATAAAATCATTCTCTCTCTTTGGCTCTGTTATGCTTCCCATGTTTCATCCACGATCTCAGTTGGGGCCAGCAGACCTTGTTGGAATACAAACAAAGTAATAACAAGACAATAATGAACAATACTTCCATGGGCTCTGTGAAATTTCTTTGTAATGGGCTGGGAATTCGATTCACATGTTTCCACTCCCCACCACGAAATCAATACAGAGTTAAACAGATTCAAGAATTGGTTAGGAGTTTCTTCATTGAGTTCCTCAGGGCATCCTTCACCTCTGTGTTCCTCAGGCTGTAGATGAAGGGGTTCAACATGGGGATCACCAGCATGTAAAACACTGAGGTCACTTTGTCTCTGTCCATGGAATAGTTGGAGGTGGGACGCAAATACATGAAGAGGAAGGTGCCAAAAAACAGGACCACAGCGGTTAAGTGGAAAGTGCAGGTGGAGAAGGCTTTGCGCCGGCGCTCAGCAGAGTGGATCTGCACGATGGTGGAGATGATATAGACATAGGAGAGGAGGACAGTCACAAAGCTGCTCACTGTAATGCAGCTGATGAAAGCAAACATCACAATCTCATTGATGCGGGTGTCAGAGCAGGAGAGCACCAACAGTGGGGGGACATCACAGAAGAAATGATTGATGATGTTGGAGCTGCAGAATGACAGCTGAAATGTACAACACGTGTGTATCATTGAATCTACCACCCCCACAGCGTAGACCCCAGCCACCAGCTGTTTACAATGGTGCCTGGACATGGTGACCATATAGAGCAGCGGGTTACAGATGGCCACAAAACGGTCATACGCCATCACAGCCAGCAAGAGGCACTCAACATCTGAAAAAACGATAGAGAGATACATTTGCACAGAGCAAGTAGTGTAAGAAATGCTTTTCCTCTTGGCTAATAAATTCAGCAGCATTTTTGGGGAAATTATCAAGGAAATGCAGAGGTCACAGACGGACAAATTACTGAGGAAAAAGTACATGGGAGTATGGAGTTGGGGATCAACCCAGATTAACAAGATCATCCCCCCATTCCCCACCAGGGTGATACCATTAATCAATAGAAACACCACAAAGAGGGGGACCTGCAGCTCTGGACGATCTGTCAGTCCTGAGAGAATGAACTCAGTTGCCTCCGAGTGATTTCCCTCTTCCATCTCCTCCGCACAGAGATCAGGCTGCTACAGAGATGTGGGCAGGTGGATGGTGCATAAAAGCTGTCCCTTCTCTGTAATGAAGTAAGTGAAGATAAATGGAGATCAGTTTCTCAATGCATCCGATGAAGTGAGCTGTAGCTCACGAAAGCTTATGCTCAAATAAATTGGTTAGTCTCTAAGGTGCCACGAGTTTTCCTTTTCTTTTTGCAAATACAGACTAACATGGCTGTTACTCTGAAACCAGTTTCTCAATGGTCATCAGTACCCGCTGGTACTGATCACAGCTGGTCATTCCATGTATTCGATAAAATGCACATGCTGTGCAAATACAATGACAAGCAGGTTAATCATGCTCCCCGCACAAACACTCCTGTTCACTACTCCGAGCAACAACTAGTGACTTGTGACTCTGCTGTGAGAGAACCAGGGCGAAAGTCATCTCTGTGTGAAGACATTATTTGTTAGCTGAAGAAGGTGTGACAGTAAAGGAGTGTCAATCTTTCCATCCTCTTTGAGCAAGGGGAGCTCTGTGGCTTGGCTTCTCCGTTTGGGGTAAAGATGCTCATTGTGCTAATTAAGCTTTTTGGCATTTACTTGAGCCTGTATGAAAACCCAGAGATATAATGGGAAGCCCTGGCTTCAGTGACTATGTAATAGACTATTTTTTCCAACACAGCAGGTCATTCTTTAGCTGAAGGGGTAGGAGTTGGGACTAAAGCTTTTAGTGCTGGAGGTCTGGAATTTAATACCTGTTGATCACCATGGTGTCTGCGTGTGGGCGTGTGTGACTGTAATTCAGGACCAGAGCACGTGCCTGCTGAGAAGAGAGAGAGAGATGTGGTGGTGTTTCCCCATTGACAAAATCTGCACGTTTGGAGCATTTGAGAAGTTTTATACGGAGATTTGTGATCTGTGGGACATGATTCCTTAAGCAACTGGGAATAACTGAGCTCAGATAGCCATAAAACCTAATTAATGCATTCAGTGAACTAAAGCCACCCTCAGTGTAATTGGTGCCCTGGGGATTAATTTGACCTACTCTTTCTCACTGTGTTATTAAATGATGCAATTTCTACCTCAGTTAAAGAGTATGAGGTTTGGGGTATATTTCATCCTGCTGTTTTCAGTGACAGCTGGGTACTGCGTAGAGCTGATCCACACAGGGTTTTTTTTTTTTTTTTGGAGACCAATTTTTTTTGCTAAAACTTAACATTTCAGATCAGAAACACCATGGGGGTGCCTCAGATACCACACACCACCAATCTCTTCCATGGGCCAGGCTTCCAGGCTGGACTACATCCCCCATGATTCATGATGTTCTCTTCTCTTGCTGAACTGCCCTGGAACATCACAAGAGTCCCACAGCCATGGTTCAGGGAGAAGGAGAGTTTGGCATGTTGATGGAAATCTTATAATTTTCAGGGAAAAGATAATTTCATGGAAAAAAGAGTTGACTGGAAAATCCAATTTCCCATCAAAAAAACTTCTCAAGAAAAGACTATTCTCTGTAAGTGCCCAATCAAGAAACACTTAAGCTAACAATGAACTTTGAGAGACACCGATCCACATCTGAGCTTTCTTCAGAATGTGGCATCGGCCTGTAAGGAACTGAGTCATGCATGGACATGTGACTTGCCCATGTGACTCCAAAACTCCATCTTGGAGCTGGATTCTCCCTAGGAGAGGGGAGGGGGTTTCCACTCACAAGAGAGAGACTGTATAAGCCCCTGGGGAAACCCCTCCATTTTGTCTTCAGCTGTCACAGAATGTAGTCTTTCTACCCCAAGGAGATGCCTGAAAGAAACTGGAACAAAGGACAGTAACTACAGCGGTGTGATTGATTGCTGGACCCAGACTAGGAGGAAGTCTAGTCTGTAAAAGAGGCTTATTGCAAAATCTCTGAGGGTGAGATTTACCTGCATTTAGTTTTTTACTGTATTAGGTTTAGAGTTATGTGTTTTATTGTATTTTGTTTGGTAATTCATTTTGTTCTGTCTGTTATTACTTGGAACCACTTAAATCCTACTTTTTGTATTTAATAAAATCACTTTTTACTTATTAATTAACCCAGATTATGTATTAATACCTGGCGGGGGCGGAAGGGGGCAAACAGCAGTGTGTATCTCTCTCTCAGTGTTATAAAAGGCAAATGGTTTATGAGTTTACCCTGTATAAGCTTTGTACAGAATGAAACAGATTTATTTAGGGTTCGGACCCCATTGAGAGCTGGGTATCTGAGTGCTGGAGACAGGAGCTCTTCTTAAGCTGTTTTCAGTGAAGCCTGCAGCTTGTGGGGGATGTGGTAGAGACTTGGATCTGGGTTTGCAGCAGGCAAGTGTGTCTGGCTCAAACAAGATAAGGTAGTTAAGTCCCAAGCTGTCAGGGAAAACAGGTTCAGAGGGAGACTCAGCACATCGGGTGCCAGTCGCAGAGGGGTTTCTGAGACCCAACACCTCACAGTGGTGTAGTCAAGCAGGATCTGTGCAAAACTGATTTCTTTGATACACTGGTTGTGATTTTGCATTAGTTTTGGGTGTGGTGGGTGGAAAACAGACAAAGTGGTTACTGGTTTGTTATTTTCTGTTTCCTTATTTCAGGTAAGGGAAATAGGGACAGAAAAATAAGCAAAATAAGTAGGAGTGAAGATCAAAAGAATCTAGAACTGCAGAAGTTGCAGACTGCCCAGAAAGGCTGAACACTGGGCAATGGGAATGTCTCTGTTAACTAAGAAGCCCCTGAGCTGAGTGCATCTCAGTTTCAGTGAACTGCAGAGGGGGTGTGGCCCAGCACAAGAAAGCAGAAAAATGACCACCAGTGAGGCAGCTGCTAAAGTAGAGCTGGCCAGAGTGGAAGCAGAAGAGAAGGCAAAGGACCGAGAGTTTCAATTGAAGCTCAAAGAGGCAGAGGCAGCCAGGGAAGAAGCTGCCCACAAAAGGGCTAGGGAAGCAGAGGCCATCAGGGACAAATGATCCCTGGAGTTAAGAGACAGATAAATACAGGCCCAGGTTGAGGCCCAGAAGCATGAACTGGCTGTTATGGAGTGGAAGATACAAAACCCACCAGCAGCTGGCCCCACTTCCCCAAAATACACAAATGGGAGCAACACTATCCACGGTATGATGAGTCCAGTGATATGGCCGAATATTTCATCACGTTTGTGAATCCTCCATACAATTCCTGACAATCCCAAAATGACCACATTGGTCGTAAAATTGACGGGAAGAGCTCTGGACATATTCAATCAGATGTGTATTGATGATGCTTCAAACTGTGGTAAATTTAAGAAACAGGTCTTGTGGGAGAAAAAGGTGGATGCAGTGGGTGGATTGTCTGAGTTTGCAGACTCTTTTGAGCCGTTGCAAGTGGCAACTAAACAGAAACCAGGGGCAGAGGGACATAGGGTTGGGGGAAGCAGAATCACTGTTTTACCACAGGGAAAGAGAAGGCTGGGCGTTCACCTCCCCATTCCCCTGTTACTCGTCCAAAGTCTCCTGTACACGCAGAGGAGCCCAAGAGGTGCTCGGATTGTGAGTCCACTGAGCACCTGAGGAAGAAATGTCCTTTGCTGAGTGGGAACAAGCAGCAGGTAACACATGAAGCTGCTGCTTCTCAGAGCCAGGCTGCTGCCTCCTTCCACACAGGATTTGTAAAGGGGGCTTCCACCCAGCCAAGCAGTGAGTATATGCATGCTGTTAAACTGAATGGGAAAGTTCTCCTAGGATTGAGGGACACGGGTGCAGAGATTTCTGTGGTCAGGAGGGACCTGATCCAGGAGAAGGATTTGTTGCCAGGGGAAATGGCAGCATTAGAACTGGTGGGAGGTTACAAAGTCCTTGTCCCTTTAGCTAAGGTACACATGGAACCTGGTGATTTGCAGGCTGAGCTGACGGTTGCCACAGTGGCACACAATTTTGCACCATTTCGATGGGGGAATGATTTCTTTGAAGTGGCAGAATCTGTCCCTGGCTTGGTTAACAGCGAGAAGGAATGTTGTGTTCAAAGCCCCAGGCCCGGGGGGGGGGGTGAAGTCACATGGGCTAGTGGGGCAATAGGAGAGAGTCTCTTAAATTCCTCTGTAGCAGTGAAGAATGCAGCTTTGGGGGCAGGAATGGCTGTAACCAGTTCCTGTAGCTCCGGGGCTCAAGGCAAGTCACTGCTGGAGGGGCTGGACAAAGCCAGCTCCTGTCCTGTGATCATCTGCCTCGGGGAGAGGAATGTTCCACCTGTAACAAGGAGGCCATCCCAGCTGCTGACTACCAGGAAGTTGCAGGTCTCCAGGGGACAGGTCCTGCTCTGGGGTGCACAGAAACATGTACCCCAAAGGTGGAAGTTGGGGTCCTGGTAACTGCTGTGGTGGGAACAGACCCCAGGCACTCTGTAGCTGGAAGCAAGCTCAACCTGAGGGAAAGAGCGGGATTTTACTGGCCAGGGAAGGGTCTGTCATAGCTGGTAGCTGTGAGCCCACAGCTGGACCAGAGTAACCTTCCCTCTTGGTGGAGGCAGGAGTGTCTGACCCTGAGGAGAGCCCAGAGAAGGAAGTCCAGATAGAAGGTGAGCGGGGGATCAGAGAGGTGCCCACCCAGCTGACCTGTTGGTAATTGAGGGGATCTTACCGATCCAAAGCGCTCAAAGCACACAAAGAATGTTATTCCTGATATCCTTATAAAAAAATAACACAGTCTCTTCAAGGCTGGTGGGAGAAAAACTCTGCACTTGGAAAGTTTCAAAAGAGGGAGGGGCCAAGGGCAGGCATGGTTGCAGTGCCCCCTTTCCTTGCCAAAGCCTCAAACACATGCCTAAATTAAAAGCAAGACAGAAGAATCTGCATCAGAACACCTACCAGGGTACACAAAGGAATTGGGAAATGCAATAGACACTAAACAAGCAATTTGTGTGTACAAAGCCTGTCCGCCCAAGATTTTCTGTTAATCTTGCGTCTTTTGCTTCTTCATCTATGGGTCAAGACAAAGGAGATAATACTGGTGATAAACCCTTGAAAGATGTGGGACACGACTGTTTTGTGGAAAAAAACTTTTGTTCATGCTTGGGATGATGACAAGACAGTCCCCAAAGCATGTCACTTTTTGGCTTATACTGTAAAGAGTCTGGAAGCTTGGCATAGCATCAAAAGCATAAGAGGCCTACACTGTTGTGTGGAAGGGGAAACTGAGGCACACTGCCTCATGGCATTGGTGGATAAATGCCAAGACACCTCCACTTTAACAGATACTGCTGTCTGCCTTCAATTAGCAATACTACATCCCAACCTCTTTTGAGACATCCGGGGACCAAGAACCCCAAACCTTGCTAGAAAACCAATGAATGACATGATACGTTTTAAAGGTACTAAAAAGGGGTGTGAACAGAAACAAACAGGGATTTTACATGCACTGCCTCTACCATGGACAGTGTCCAAGCCTCTGGCAGTGTGTTCAGGAGGAGGATGTGACGTTGCACCCCATAATGCTTTCTAGAAATATGCTTATGAGTGTAAATATGACATAACTGGAATGTGGTTTATGCTAGATATGCCATGTAAGAAATATCTCTGAAAAGGTTATGATCCACTGCATATATTCATCCTATTTCCATGCATGTAACATTTTTGTATTCGAAGTTATGAATACTTGTTATGGACTTGTTTGATTTTAAGTAGCCTCAGTGAAGCACTTGGTCAGCTTCTTGAGAAAAGGCTATTCTCTGTAAGTGCCCAATCGAGAAACACTTAAGCTAACAATGAACTTTGAGAGACGCCAATCCACATGTGAGCTTTCCTGGGAATTTGGCGTCGGCCTGTAAGGAACTGAGTCATGAATGGACATGTGACTTTCCCATGTGACTCCAAAACTCCATCTTGGAGCTGGATTCTCCATAGGAGAGGGGAAGGGGTTTCCTCCCACAAAAGAGAGAGAATATATAAGCCCCTGGGGAAACCCCTCCATTTTGCCTTCAGCTGGCACAAAAGATAGTTTCTCCACCCCAAGGAGATGCCGGAAAGGAACTGGAACAAAGGACAGTAACTACAGGGGTGTGAGTGATTGCTGGACCCAGATTAGGAGGAAGTCTAGTCAGTAAAAGAGGCTTATTCGAACATCTCTGAGGGTGAGATATACCTCCATTTAATTTTTACTCTATTAGGCATAGACTTGGGTGTTTTATTTTATTTTGCTTGGTAATTTACTTTGTTCTCTGTGTTATTACTTGTGTAATTCTTTCATTCACCGAACTACTTCCTCTTGGAGACGTAGATTAACTATATTGAAGGAAAAGCCCTTCCATCAAAGTGGAAAGCATCTACACTATGACGCTGCTGCATATCATAGCTGAGTCAAAGTAATGGCTTTAGTACAGACATTCCCTGAATCAATGGGGGAGTTTTCTCCCTCCCTATTAAAGCAATTTATCTCTCCTTTTCCTGTCACTGTTCTCCCTCCCTTGATAAAGCTCTTTCCTTCTTCTGTTAAGTATATATGTTCATAAAAGTGAAAATTTCTCCTCTAAGGATGATTCCTTACTTTCCTTCCAATGAATGGCCTCCTGTGATTTCAACTAAAGTCCAAAATGCTCTAAAACTGACTTATTTGCCCATGTCTTGGTGGTATCTCTTTGTTTTGCCTCCTTTCACTTACAATGAATTTAGGGTGGACGCTATACCTTCTCAGAACCGTAAAAATCAGACTAAGAGTTGAACTTTTCCCTGTTTGCTAACCATACAAATGTTACCCTTAATACCTCTGCAGTTGCTTTCTGGGATGACTTTGAGATTTGCTCCCTGGAGCATCTTTGCTCCCGGGACTACATGTGTGCACAATACATGCAATTAATGGTGTTGCCTTCCTTGTGAAATGGAACACAGAGGGCCAGAGCATCCACTGGTCTGGATCGCTCTTTCTCCTGTGAGGGCTTTTTAATATGATAGAAAACTGAGGTGACTGTATTCCACTTAATGTGTCCGTCACCTCTCCAAAAGTCTCTTTAAGTAATTTTCCAGTGTTGGGACAAAAAAGTATCTAGAAATGAGGGAATTTCTGCCAGACTGATCATAGAATCATAGACTTTAAGGTCAGAAGGGATCATTATGATCATCTAGTCTTACATCCTGCACAACGCAGGCCACAGAACCTCACCCACCCACTCCTGTAACAAACCTCTAACCTATGTTTGAGCTATTGAAGTCCTCAAATCGTGGTTGAAAGACTTTGAGGTGCAGAGCATCCTCCAGCAAGTGCTTCCTCCATGCTGCAGAGGAAGGCGAAAAACCCTCAGGGCCTTTGTCGATCTGCCCTGGAGGAAAATTCCTTCCCGACCCCAAATATGGTAATCAGCTGAACCCTGAGCAATTGGGCAAGGTTCACCAGCCAGATACCCAGGAAAGAATTCTCTGTAGTAACTCACATCCCACCCCATCTAACATCCCATCACAGGCCATTGGGCATATCTACCGCTAATAGTTGAAGATCAATTAATTGACAAAATTAGGCTATCCCATCATATCATCCCTTCCATAAATTTATCAAGATTAGTTTTGAAGCCAGATGCATCCAATGAAGTGAGCTGTAGCTCACGAAACTTATGCTCAAATAAATTGGTTAGTCTCTAAGGTGCCACAAGTCCTCCTTTTCTTTTTGCAAATACAGACTAACACTCTGCTACTCTGAAACCTTTCATAAGACAGGTTTTCCATTCCTTGGATCACCCTAGTAGCCCTTCTCTGTACCTGCTCCAGTTTGAATTCATCTTTCTTAAACATAGGAGACCAGAACTGCACATAATATTCCAGATGAGGTCTCACCAGTGCCTTGTATAACGGTACTAACACCTCCTTATCTCTACTGGAAATACCTCGCCTGATGCATCCCAAGACCTCATTAGCTTTTTTTCACAGACATATGACATTGGTGGCTCATAGTCATCCTGCTGTCAACCAATACTATGAGATCCTTGTCCTCCTCTGTTACTTCCAAATGACGCGTCCCCAGTTTATAACAAAAATTCTTGTTATTAATCTCTAAATGCATGACCTTGCACTTTTCACTATTAAATTTATGAATAATTTATTGTAAAAAAACAATGCCATTGGGGTTCACCTGAAATTATTTACAAATGTGTTACTAAGTCTCCTCATAGTCTTGTCCCAAAACAAGGTGTGTGGGGGAGGAGGATTTAGGTGCCAGTCGCAAAGCAGCCACTGGTAGGAGGTGGTGATGCTCCCTCTCTTTGTAATTTTTAGCTCAATAGGTAGGGTGTTCATGTGTGAGGTGAGAGATCCAGGTTCAATTCTCCCTTCTGTCCAGTGCTGGGCAAAGATGTGCACTTGAGTTTCCTTTATTTCCAGAAAGCATCCCAGCCCCTGAGTGATGTGCTATTCCTGTCTGGGTTGCTCTGAATCTCTATTTTCAAAGTTGTTCTATGGTGGAAAACTAATTAAAAAAACACTGGAACAGAGACACGAAGTTGAACATGTTGGCGCCCCGAACCACTTGTCTATAGAGTCATTCTCTCTTTCTGGCCCTTTGATTCTTCCTGTGTTTTATCCACAATGCAAGAGCTTCAACAGGAGAGACTGAGGCCGTATCTACACAACTGGCTCAATTGGTACTACTGCAATAGATGAAATGGTGTTGATTGAGAAGGTCTGGGGAAGACATGCTAAGTCAGTGGGAGAGCGCTCACCTGTTGAAATCTGTACTCCACGTCTCTCAGAGACTGTGTTCCATTGTGGATATTCCTCAGGGCTGATTTACACTAATGCTGTTGGATGATCTGTGTTATAATACTTCAGTTACGTAACTCTCCTGTTGACATAGCATGGTGTGGACTTAGTCAACTTGAAGTAGCATAACTTAGATCAATTTACAGGAGTAGCGTAGACCAGTCCTGAAAAAGATGCAGGAGAGAACATAGCCCAGTCACCAGGATACTGTCCGGCAATGTGTGAGACCCACTTTCAAATAGCTTCTCCCCATCAGACAGAGGGGGGATTGACCAGGATCTCCCACTTCGCACGGGAGTGATCTAATCACTCATTTAAAGTCTACAAGGGAAACAGCACCATTACCGCCTCTTCCATTCCCATCACTTTTGTCAGTGTGGCCCTACATTGTCTTTGCTTTGACATTGATAAGTATCCAGGAAGGAAATGAAATGTTCCATTTCTGGTCATGCTAACTAGTTCCTTCCACCCCACAGGATATTTCTGTCAATGTTTTCAATTTGCCAAACATTTCAGGAATTTTCAGATTTGGTTCAGGTTGAAATGAACTTGTTTTTCAATTTTTTGTAACCACCCATGAACTCAAAAATCAGCTATTGGCCCAGCTCTAGCCATTTCTCACTCTCCGTAACCTGAGCTGTACAATTCCCAGAATCCCTATTCTTCAGAGTCCATAGGACTTACCCTCAGAACTAAGAGTAAGACCTCATAGCGAACCTGCTCCTGTTGTATAAAGATCAAGTGTCTGATATGACTTTTTCTTTCTGTTTAATTTATGTGCTCGAGAAAACTCACCCTTTCCATATTATTTTGTATTCAGTTCAGTGCAGATTCTCACAGTGGACGCGCACACACCATGTTCTCTTTTGGATATGTTACCTTTGTTCTTACTTGTTTTGTTGCTCCCTTAATTTAAAATAAAGGCCATTTTGATGGAAATCACCTTTCTCCTCCACAGGAATGAACACAATCCAGGCGAAAATCTACACAAGAACCCCACAGAGGACATAAAGGGCTGCAGAGGATCAGGTGTGTGTACAAAACTCCCTTTGTTTCAGCCACAGAAACCACACACTTCATACTTGCAACTGCATATCGAAACTAAACCCAATACAAAGCAGAGGGAGAGATAGATTAGATGCTCTCCTCTTCTTTCCCAATACATATAGATCTATGCTTTCAAAGCACACCACATATATTCACACATGTGAAACAGGTGCCCCGTGGAAATTTGCTGGGAGAATAGCTTAATAAAACCCTGATCTAAATTGGGGCATGGAAGCCTTTTTGGAATACAAACAAATTAATAACAGTAACAGTAATGAACAATACTATCATGGGATCTGTGAAATTACATTACAATAGGCTGGGAATTGAAGTCACCTGTTTCCACTCCCCATCACTCTTATGGTATTGAGTTAACAGATTCAAGAATTGGTTAGGAGTTCATTCGTTACTTTCCTCAGGGCATCCTTTACTTCCGTGTTCCTCAGGCTGTAGACGAGGGGGTTCAACATGGGGATCACCAGCGTGTAAAACACTGAGATTATTTTGTCCATGTCCATGGAATACCTGGAGGTGAGACATAAATAAATGAAGAGTTGGATGCCATAAAATATTACCACCGCAGTCAAGTGGAAAGTGCAGGTGGAGAAGGCTTTGTGCTGGTCCTCGGCAGAGTGGATCTGCAGGATGGTGGAGATGATATAGAAATAGGAGAGGAGGACAGTCACAAAGCTGCTCACTGGAATACAGCCAATAAAGGCAAACATCACAATCTCCTTGATGTGGCAGTCAGAGCAGGAGAGCACCAGCAGCTGGGGAATGTCACAGAAGAAATGACTGATAATGTTGGAGCTACAGAACGACAGCTGAAATGTACAAAATGTGTGTATCATTGAATCCACCAACCCCACAGCGCACACCCCAGCCACCAGCTGCTTACAAAGCTGCCTGGACATAGTGACCGTATAGAGCAGCGGGTTACAGATGGCCACATAACGGTCATATGCCATCACAGCCAGCAAGAGGCACTCAATATCTGCAAAAGAGACAAAGAGATACATTTGCACAGCGCAGGCAGTGTAAGAAATGCTTTTCCTCTCGGCTAAGAAATTCAGCAGCATCTTAGGGGAAATTGTTGAGGAATAGCAGAGGTCACAGGAAGACAAATTCCAGAGGAAAAAGTACATGGGGGTGTGGAGTTGGGGATCAATCCTGATTAACAAGATCATCCCCCCGTTCCCCAACAGGGTGATACCATAAATCAGTAGGAACACCCCAAACAGGGGGACCTGCAGCTCTGGATGATCTGTCAGTCCTGAGAGAATGAACTCAGTCACTTCCGAGTGATTTCCCTCTTCCATCTCCTCTGAACAGAGATCAGGCTGCTGCAGAGATATGGGCAGGTGGATGGTGCAGAGAACATGTCCCTTCTCTGTAATGGAGTAAGTGATGATAAATGGAGACCAGTTTCTTAACGGACATCAGTACCTGCTCCGGGAAGGGCTTCAGCCACAGAGCCAGATGTTCACAGCTGGTCATTCCAGGTGTTTGATCAAATGCACAGGCTGTGCAAATACAATGATAGGCATGTTAATTATGCCCCCCCACACAAACACTCCTGTTCACTACTCCAAACAGAAAACAGTCACTTGTGATTCTGGTGTGAGAGAATCAGTCTGAAGGGATTATTCCTTAGCTAAAGAAGGGGTGAGAGTAAAGGAGTGTCAATCTTTCCCCCCTCTTTGTGCAAGGGGAGCTCTGTGGCTTGGCATGCTCTTTTAGGGTAAAGTTGCTTCCTGTGCTAATTAAGCTTTCTGGAAAAGCCCTGGCTTCAGTGTCTGTGTAATTGCCTATTTTTTTCCAACCAAAGGAGGTTGCTCCTTTTGCTGAAGGGGTCAGAGTTTGGGCTGAGGCTTTTGGTGCTGGAGGTCTGGAATTCAATACCTGCTGATCCCCTTTTGTGTGCGTGTTTGTGTGTGTGAGTATAATTCAGGAAAATAGCATGTACCTGCTGGGAAGAGAGAGAGAGATGTGTTGGTGTTTGGAGCATTCAGGAAGCTTTATACTAAGATGTGTGATCTGTGGGACATGATTCCTGAAGCAACTGGGAATACCTGAGCTCAGAGAGACACAACACCTAATTAATGCATTCAGTTAACCAAAGCCACCCTCGGTGTAATTGTTGTCCTTGGGATTAATTAGACCGACTCTTTCTTACTTTGTTATTAACTGATGCAATTTCACCCAGAGTTACAGAATATGAGGTTTGGGGTATATTTCATCCTGCTGTTTTCAGTGCAAGCTGGGTACTGCATAGAGCTGACACACAAAGGGTTTTTTTTTTTTCTGGAGACCAAAATCTTTTTGCTAAAAACTTAATATTTTGACTCGGAAATACCACGGATGTGCCTCTGATACCACACAGCACCAATCTCTTCCATGGGCCAGGCTCCAAGTCTATACTACATCCCTCATGATGCATGATGGTCTCTCCTCTTGCTGAACTGCCCTGGAACATCACCAGAGTCCCACAGCCATGGTTAGGGAGGATGGGTGTGTGGTATTTTGATGGAAAGCTTATAATTTCCTGGGAAAAGATAACTTCTTGGAAAAAATAGTTAAATGGAAAATCTAATTTCCTATAAAAAAAAAATTGTCAAGAAATTTTTTCAACCAGCCTAAGCAACAAATTTGGAATCAAAGGACCAGAAAGTTAGATATAGGTGAAACATACTAATTGTTTGCAGGTGTAGCTGATATCTTCTCTGTCATTCCTGGTTTCAGAGTAACCTCATTGTCCTGGCCCCAGTAGGTGGAATGTAAAACCTGTAAGACTCCCCAAAGTAGGAAAGATAGGTTCACTCAATTAGGTTGATGCTGACCACATTATGACCAGAGGAGCTCAGGGGGAGGCCACAGCATGCTACGGACTTGTGCAGTTCATAAAACTGTCCATCTTGCATGCATATTATCTGCACACAGAGCTCAGCTATAAAATGCTAAATAAATCTATGAGTCAACTAAAAATAGTCATGCTCTCCTCACAAATATTAATAATATTTTTATAATGTATGTGAAGTTATAAGATTACACTGTATTGTGTTCTTAAGACATGGTGAAAACTGAGGCTGGCAAACTGCTCTGTCTTAAACAAAGAAATGTGTGTTCTACTTAATTTTGTATCTAAATAGGTGAGGAAAAAGCAGCAGGGAACATCCTTCTACATAGACCCTTTGTCTTCTGGTAAACAGGTGCAAATGTTTCTCAAAGGGGGAATAGGACTCTGAAAAGAAGGCGCAGACATCCCAAGACACCTCTCTCTCTCTGTCTCTCTCTCTCTGCCCATTGATTCACTGCATCTGAAGGGATAAAGGAAGTAGCTATTGGACTTGGGGATGGCTCCTGACCTAAGATGTTTGGTCAGTGAGACTGCTGAGAGCATGTGGTGAGGAAACTTTTGCTTTGAATTTCACATCATTTGTTAACTTAGGCACAAGTTGCATTCTAACTTTGTTTTTCTTGAAAACATCTGTGACTTCTATGCCTCCTTATTGGCACTCACTTAAATTCTATCTTTGTAGTCAATAAACTTTGTTTTTTTATTGTTTTATCTAATCCAGTGTGTTTAAATAGAAGTGTCTGAGAAGCAAAGTTGCAGGCATGTTAGTGCTATGAAAGAAATAATGGACAATGTAGCTTGTATTGTCCAGGAGAGGGCTGGGGAGCACAGGACGTACATTTCAGGAGGGAAATAGAAGAGTGGGGAGTGTGTTGGGGTCAACCTGCAGTATAACCAAGGGTAGTGAGAGCCTGGGAGTAACCCAACTATTCCTGGCCAGGCTTCAATTACACACACATGCCTTGGGTGCGATTTCCATGCTGGATGGTTGTTTGTGATTGGCCAAGGTGGAAGCCACTTCAGCAAGGCATTGCAAGGTTGCAGGCAGGTGTGACACAGCTGCTGATTAGTCTGAGTTGGACCCTGGTATGTCATGGCCACCAGCCAAGAAAATATCCCAGTAACACCAAAGGTGTGGTGCTGACTGACAGCAGTGTTCAACTGACATGAAAGTTTAGGTCCCCCAAGGGATGGGCCCATGCACTGATCCATGGCTGCAGATGCACAAGGACATTGTGGTCATCACCTTTCCACAAGGAGACCCAAGGCAGGCCCAGTAATGACTCTTCCCTTCTTCACTATGGTAGGAGAAATTATCCCGCAAGGGTGTGCAGGCTTGGCTGGTATTATCAGTGCTCAAGGGAATGTTGGTGCCCCCTTTTCGTAAGTGGACCCAACCTGTGAGGCATTGCAGGGTTGATTGTATTACGAGGAAAAATTGACGATCCAAGTCAGCTCCATTCTTTGGTATAATCCATGGGGGAGGGGCTACAAAGAATGGAGGCAAAGTCCTGCTTCCCTGAACACCACTAGAAACAACCAAAACCCAGCAATCTCTTTATCCAAAGTCTGTCACCCCCGGTCTGTGCCCAGGAAACATTGTGCCCCTATTTCCTCTAAGAGTCATACTCAGAACTCCTCCTCCTGGTTTCTGTGCCTCCGGTGACGCAGAGGTGCCTGGGGCAGTCCTCAGTGAAAATGCCAAGGTCAGGGCATGCTGCGAAAAGGAGGATATTCCCCAAGCTGGTGGTTAGCACTCAAGATCTCTGCAGCATCTCTGCAGATGCTGCCACAAAGTATCTGCGAGCAGGCCAGCTCCCTCCCGATTCTTCTGTTAGTTTTATTTATTTCCTGTAATTTATAGTCCGTGAAACAGAGTGTGACATTGCACCCCATAATTCCTTATAGAAATAGGCTCATGGCTGTAAATATGACACAACTGGAGTATGTTTTATGATAGATAGGCCATGTAACATATCCCTGCAAAGGTTATGATCTGCTGGATAGATTCATCCTGTTTGCGTGCATGTAAAATTTTTGTATTCGAAGTTATGAATACTGGCTCTGTACTTGTTTGATTTTAAGTACCCTCAGTGAAGCAGTTGGTCAGATACATGAGAAAAGACTATTCACTGTAAGTACCCAATCAAGAAACACTGAAGCTAACAATGAACTTTGAGAGACTCCAATCCACATGTGAGTTTTCCTGGGAATTTGGCATCGGCCTGTAAGGAACTGAGTCATGCACGGACATGTGATTTGCCCATGTGACTCCAAAATTCCAATTTGAACTGGATTCTGCATAGGAGAGGGGAAGGGGTTTCCACCCACAAGACAGAGACTATATAAGCCCCTGAGGAAACTCTTCCATTTTTTCTTCAGCTGTCATAAAAGATAGCCCCTCCACCCCACGGAGATGCCTGAAAGAAACTGGAACAAAGGACAGTAACTACAGGGGTGTGAGTGATTGCTGGACCCACACTACGAGGAAATCTAGTCTGTAAAAGAGGCTTATTGCAACATCTTTGAGGGTGAGATTTACCTGCATTCAGTTTTCACTCTATTAGGCTTCAACTTACATGTTTTATTTTATTTTGTTTGGTAATTCACTTTGTTCTGTCTGTTATTACTTGGAACCACTTAAATTCTACTTTTTGTATTTAATAAAATCATGTTTTACTTATTCATTAACGCAGAGTATGTATCAATACCTGGTTGAGTGCGGGGGTGGGGGGGGGGAAACAGCTGTGGATATCTCTCTATCAGTGTTATAGAGGGCGAGCAATTTATGAGTTTACCCTTTAGAAGCTTTATAAAGAGTAGAATGGATTTATTTGGGGTTTGGACCCCATTGGGAGCTGGGTATCTGAGTGCTGGAGACAGAGGCACTTCTTAAGCTGTTTTCAGTTAAGCCTGCAGCTTGTGGGGGACGTGGTTGAGACTTGTGTCAGGGTTTGCAGCAGGCAAGTGTGTTTGGATCAAACAAGGTAAGGTACTGAAGTCCCAAAGGGGTTTCTGGGAGCCAACCCATCACAGTGACGTAGTCAAGCGGGAACTGTGCACAGCTGATTGTTTTGAGACACTGCGAGTGATTTTAAGTGAATTTTGGGTGTGGTGGGTGGAGAACAGACAAAGTGGTGACTGGTTTGTTATTTTCTGATTGCTTATTTTGGATAAGGTAAATAGGAAAGGAAAAATAAGCAAAGTAAGTAAGAGTGAAGATCAAAAGAAGATAGAAAGGCTGAACAATGGGCAATGGGAATGTCTCTGTTAACTAAGAAGCCCCTGAACTGAGTGAATCTCAGTTTCAGTGAACAGCAGAGGGGGTGCGGCCCAGCACAAGAAAGCAGGAAAATGACTACCAGTGC
The DNA here is from genome assembly GCF_965152275.1 of Natator depressus. NCBI lineage: Eukaryota > Metazoa > Chordata > Testudines > Cheloniidae > Natator > Natator depressus. Next base: position 4,819,198 of record NC_134239.1, read on the forward strand.
GGCAGCTGCTAAAGTAGAGCTGGGGAGACTGGAAGCCGAAGAGAAGGCAAAGGACCTGGAGTTTCAATTGAAGCTCAAAGAGGCAGAGGCAGCATGGGAAGAAGCTGTCCACAAAAGGGCTAGGGAAGCAGAGGCCATCAGGGACAAATGATCCCTGGAGTTAAGAGACAGAGAAATACAGGCCCAGGTTGAGGGCCAGAAGCATAAACTGGCTATTATGGAGTGGAAAAGACAAAACCCACCAGCATCTGCCCCACTTCCAGAAAATACACAAATGGGAGCAACAATGTCTGCAGTATGATAAGTCCAGTGATATTGCCGAATATTTCATCACGTTTGTGCACCCTCCATACAATTCCTGACAATCAAAAAATAACCACATTGGTTGTAAAATTGACTGGAAGAGCTCTGGACATATTCAATCAGATGTGTATTGATGATGCTTCAAACTATGGTAATTTTAAGAAACTGGAGTTGAAATTGTTTCAGATTACATCTGAAACCTTCAGGGTTAAATTCAGGAGTCTTAAGCGGGGATCTGGATTGAGTAATGTGGTTTATGTAAATGAAATGAGAGATTTGTTCGATAAGTGGGTGAGGGGAAAAGGCATTACAAGCTTGGAAGAAATGTGTGATCTAGTTACACAAGAACAATTCCTGAATATGTGCAGTGATGATGTAAAACAGCATTTATGGGACAAAAAGGTGGATGCAGTGGGTGGACTGTCTGTGTTTGCAGACACTTTTGAGCCCTTACAAGCTGCAGTTAAACAGAAACTAGAGGCAGAGGGGCACAGAGTTGGGGGGAAGCAAAATCACCATTTTACACCAGGGAAAAAGGAGGCTGGGTGTTCATCTCCCCATTCCCCTGTTACTCGTCCCAAATCTACTGTACGTGCAGAGGAGCCCAAGATGTGCTCGGATTGTGAGTCCACTGAGCACCTGAGGAATAAATGTCCTTTGCTGAGAGGGAACAGGCAGCGGGTAACACATGAAGCTGCTGCTTCTCAGAGCCAGGCTGCGGCCTCTTTCCACACCTGATTTGTTAAGGTGGCTTCTACCCAACCAAGCAGTGAGCATATGCATGCTGTTAAACTGAATGGGAAAGTACCCCTGGGATTAAGGGACACGGGTGCAGAGTTTTCTGTGATCAAGAGGGACCTGATCCAGGAGAAGGATTTGTTACCATGGAAAATGGCAGAACCAGATGGGACCCCAGAGCGGGAAGTCCAGATGGAAGCTGAAGGGGGATCGGAGAGTCTGCCCACCTCTTGAAGGGAGGCTTTTTCCCAGCAGGAGGGTGAAAAATCTGCATTTAAAAGACCAGACCCCTCTCCTGTGAATCAGGTTTTAAGGGAAGACTGGGGGTGAGATCTCCTGGAGGGAAACGCTCACCCAGCTGACCTGTTGGTAACGGGGGGCATCTTATCAATCCAAAGAACTCCATTAAAGAACATTATTCCAGATATCCATATAAAAATAACATTTCAGAGGTTGCAGGCAGGTGTGACACAGCTGCTGATTAGACTGGGTTGGACCCTGGTATGTCACAGCCAACAACCTAGAAAATATCCCAGTAACACCACCCTTTCATGTCATTCAAACACTCCTGTCAGTCAGCACCACACCTCTGAAGTCACCATAGGGATGAGCCCATGCATTGATCCATGGCTGCAGATGCACAAGGACATTGTGGTCATCTCCTCCCCCCAAGGAGATCCATGGCAGGCCCAGTGATGACTCTTCTCTTCTTCATTATGTTAGCAGTAATTAACCCCCTCAGTTGTGTAGGCTTGGCTAGTATTATCAGTGCTCCAGGGCATATTGGAACCCCCTTCTCCTGAGTTGTTCCCCATTCTCTGTATTCAGAAACTCCGAAGTCTGTCACTCCAGATCTGTGCCCAGGAAACACTGTGCCCCTACTTCCTCTAGGAGTCATGCTCATAATGTCTCCTCCTGGTTTCTCTGCCTCCTGTGACCCAGAGGTGCCTGGGGCAGTCATCAGTGAAAATGCCAAAGTTAGGGCAGGCTGCCAAAAGGAGGATATTCCTCAAACTGGTGGTTAACACTGAAAATCTCTGCAGCATCTCTGCAGATGCTGCTACAAAATATCTCAGAGCAGGTGAGCTCCCTTCCGATTCTTCTATTAATTTTATTTATTTCCTATCATTTATAGTCCATGAAACAGAGTGTGACGTTCTACCCCTTCTCTCTTCTGGGTGAAGGGGTTTCCACCCACAAGAGGGAGAGTATATAAGCTCTTGTGGAGCAGGATCTGTGCACAGCGGATTGCTTTGAGACATTAGTAGTGATTTTAAGTCAGTTTTGGGTGTGGTGGTTTGATAACAGACAAAGTGGTTACTGGTTTGTTATTTTCTGTTTGCTTATTTCAGGTAAGGGAAATAGGGACAGAAAAATAAGCAAAATAAGTAAGAGTGAAGATCAGAAGAAGCTAGCAGTGCACAAGTTGCAAAATGCCCAGAAAGTCTGAACACTGGGTGCTGGAAAAGCCTCTGTTAACAAAGAAGCCCCTGAGCTAAGTGAATCTTAGTTTCAGTGAACTGCAGAGGGGCATGGCCCAGCAGAAAAAAGCAGGGAAATGACTACCAGTGAGGCAGCTGCTAAACTAGAGCTGGCCAGATGGGAAACAGAAGAGAAGGCTAAGGACCAGGAGTTTCCATTGAAGCTCAAAGAAGCAGAGGCAACTTCGCACAGAAGGACTCTGGAAGCTGAGGAAGCCAGTTACAATGAGCCCTGGGGTTAAGAGACAGAGAAATACAGGCCCAGATTGAGGCCCAGAAGCATGAAGTGGCTGTTATGGAGTGGAAGAGACAAAACCCTCCAGGAGCTGGCCCCACTTCCCCAAAAATACCCAAATAGGAGCGACTATGTCCGCAGTATGATGAGTCCAGTGATATTGCTGAATATTTCATCACCTTTGAGATACTGCACGCCCTCCATACATAACCTATGGACTTCGATTGAAGTGAGGGTGGTTTAGATTGGACATTAGGAAAGACATCCCAAGAGTGAGACTGGGTAAGTACTGGCATAACTTGCCCAGGACGGTTTTGGAATCTGCACCTTTGGAGATTTTTAACAGCAGGTTTGACAGACACCTGTCAGGGATGGTCTAGATAATACTTAGAACTGCCATGAGTACAGGGGAGTGGACTAGATGACCTCCCAAGGTCCCTTCCAGTCCTATTATTCTGTGATCTCACAAGGAGCCCTGCATTGGGGGGAGGGGGAATGCCAGCCTGAGCACTGGGCAGGGTAAGGGACACACATCTGCCTCCACTTGACATTCAGCTCCAGTGTACCCCCACCACATGCACACACATAGTGCCCAATGCACACCAAACACACAAGCACACAGAATGTCCACTACACACACACAGCCTGACACTGAGCTCAATCAGAATACAGAAGAATCTCTACTGGGAAGCTGGGACAGCTGCAATATTTCCAACGAGCCTGAACAAAAAGAACCGAAGGGGATTCTGCTGCCCTGGCAGGGAAATAGGACTAGATTTCCCAACTGGTCTTTTCCATCAGCAGCTTCTCTGAGGACTGGTTTATGCTTAAAAATTAGATCAACAGAGCTCCGTCTCACGGTGGGGGTGGGGGGGTGGGGGTGGGTATGAATCTTTTCATACCCTGTGCGAAGCAGTTAGCTTGTACTGACCCTCAGAGTAATTCTTCCATTGATGTAGCTACTGCCTCTCGGAGACCTGGATTAACTACATCAATGGAAAAACCCCTTCCATCAATGTGGAAAGCATCTACACTGTGGTATTGCTGACCATTATAGCTGAGTCAATGTAATGGCCTTAGTATACAAATTCCCTGAATAGATGTGGGAGCTTTCCACCTTCCTATTGAAGTGATCTTTCTCTCCTTTTCCTGTCACTCTTCTCCCTCCCTTGATAAAATTCTTTCCTTCTTTTGATCAGTAAATATGTTCAGAAAAGTTAAATTTTCTCCTCTCAGGATTATTCCTTACTTCCCTTCCCATGAATGGCCTACTGTCATTTCAATCAAAGGCTGAAATGCTCTGAAACTGACTTGTTTGCCCATGACTTGGTGGTACCTCTTTGTTTTTCCTCTCTTCACATACAATGAGTTTGGGGCAGAAGCTATATCTTCTCAGAATTGTAAAAATCAGGCTAAGAGTCCAATTTTTCCTGTTTGCTAACAACACCATCATTACCCTTAATACGTCTGGAGCTGCTTTCTGGGATGACTTGGAGATTTGCTCCCTGTAACATCTTTGCTCCCAGAAGTACAGCTGTGCACAGCACATGCAATTAATGTTGTTGCCTTCCTAGTGAAATGGAACACAGAGGGCCAGAGCATAAGCTGGTCTGGATCGCTCTCTCTCCCATGATGTCTTTTTAATATGATATGAAACTGAGGTGACTGTATTCCAATTCATGTGTTGGTCACCTCTCCAAAAGTCTTTTTAAGTAATCTTCCAGCATTGGAACATGAAAGTATCTAGAAATGGGTGAATTTCTTCCAGACTAATCATAGACTCATAGACTGTAAAGTCAGAAGGGACCATTCTGATTGTCTAGTCTCACCTCCTGTACAATGCAGGACACAGAATCTCACCCCCCCACTCCTGTAACAAACCTCTGACCTCTGCCTGAGCTATTGAAGCCCTCAAATTGTGGTTGAAAGACTATGAGCTGCAGAGAATTCTCCAGCAAGTGAACTGTGCCCCACGATGCAGAGGAAGGCGAAAACCCCCTCTGACAATCTGCCCTGGAGGAAAATTCCTTCTCAACCACAAATATGGAGATCAGCTAAACCCTAAGCATGTGGGCAAGACTCACCAGCCAGGCACCCAGGAAAGAATTCTCTGTAGTAACTCAGATCCCACCCCATCTAACATCCCATCATAGGCCATTCGGCATATCTACCGCTAATAGTTGAAGATCAATTAATTGACAAAATTAGGCTATCACATCATATAATCTCCTATGTAAACTTATTGAGTTTAATCTTAAATCCAGATAAGTCTTTTGCCCCCACTGCTTCCCTTAGAAGGCTCTTCCAGAACTTCACTCCTCTGATGGTTAGAAACCTCCGTCTAATTTCAAGTCAAAACTTCCTGATGGCCACTTTATATCCATTTGCTCTTGTGTCCACATTGGTAGTGAGCTTAAATAATTATTCTCCCTCCGTGGTATTTATCCCTTTGATACATGTATAGAGAGTAATCATATCTCCCCTCAGCCTTCTTTTGGTTAGGCTAAACAAGCCAAACTCCTTGAGTCTCCTTTCATAAGACAGGTTTTCCATTTCTCGGACCATGTTTGTAACCCTTTTCTGTACCTGTTCCAGTTTGAATTCATCTTTCTTAAACATAGGAGACCAGAACTGCACACAATACTCCAGAGGAGGTCTCATTAGTGCCTTGGATAATGATACTAACACCTCCTTATCACTACTGGAAATACCTCGCCTGATGCATCCCAAGACCGCATTAGCTTTTTTTCACAGACATATCACATTGGTGGCTCATAGTCATCCTGCGGTCAACCACTACTATGAGGTCCTTCTCCTCCTCTGTTACTTCCAAGTGATGTGTCCCCAGTTTATAACAAAAATTCTTGTTATTAATCCCTAAATGCATGACCTTGCACTATTCACTATTAAATTTATTAATAATTTATTGGAAAAAACAATGCCGTTGAGAGTTGACCTGAAACTATTCACAAATGTGTTACTAAGTCTCCTCATAGTCTTGTCCCAAAACAATGTGTGTGGGTAGGAGGATTTAGGTACCGGTCACAAAGCAGCCACCGGTAGGAGGTGCTGATGCTCCTTCTCTTTGTAATTTTTAGCTCAATAGTTAGGCTGTTCAGTTATGAGGTGGGAGATCCAGGTTCAATTCCCCATTCTGTCCAGTACGGGGCAAAGATGTGCACTTGGCTTTCTTGTATTTCCAGAAAGCATCCCAGCCCCTGAGTGATGTGATATTCCACTCTGGATTGCTCTCAATCTCTCCTTTCAAAGTTGTTCTATGGTGGAAAACTAATTAAAAAACCATTGGAACAGAGACATGAAGTTGAGCATGTCGGCGCCCCGAACCACTTGTCTATAGAGTCATTCTCTCTTTCTGGCCCTGTGATTCTTCCTGTGTTTTATCCACAATGCAACAGCTTCAACAGGAGAGACTGAGGCCATATCTACACAACTGGCTAAATCAGGACTACAGCGATAGATTAAATGGTCTTGATTGAGTAGGTCTGGGGAAGACATGCTAAATCGATGGGAGAGCTCTCACCTGTTGAAGTCTGTACTCCACCTCACTCAGACACTATGTTCCACAATGGATCTTTCTCAGGGCTGGTTTACACCTACTCTGTCGGATGATCTGTTTTATACTACTTCTTTTACGTAACTCTCTGGTTGACTTAGCACGGTGTGGACACGGCTGTAAGTCAGACTAAATTAGTCAACTTAAAGCAGCATAACTTAGATCAATTTACATATGTAGCGTAGACCAGTCCTGAGAACGATGCAGGACAGAACATAGCCCAGTCACCAGGATCCTATCCAGAAATGTGGGAGACCCACTTTCAAATTGTTTCTCACCATCAGACAGAGGGGGGATTTACCTGGATCTCCCACTTCCCACAGGAGTGATCTAATCACTCATTTAAAGTCTACAGGGGAAGCAGCACCTTTACCGTCTCTTCCATTCCCATCAATTTTTTCAGTGTGGCCCAACATTGTCTTTGCATGTACATCAAAAAGTATCCAGGAAGGAAATGAAATGTTCCATTTCTGGTCATGCTAAATAGTTCCTTCCACCCCACAGGACATTTCTGTCAATATTTTTAATTTGCCAAAAATTTAAGGAATTTTCAGATTTGGTTCAGGTTGAAATGAACTTGTTTTTCAATTTTTTTGTAACACCCATGAACTCAAAAATCAGCTATTGGCTCAGCTCTATTCATTTCTCAATCTCCGTAACCTGAGCTTTACAATTCCCAGAATCCCTATTCTTCAGAGTCCATAGGACTAAGAACTAAGAGTAAGACCTCATAGCTAACCTGCTGATGTGATATGAACATCTAGTCTCTGATATGACTTTTTCTTTCTGTTTAATTTATGTGCTGGAGAAAACTCACCCTTTCCATATTATTTTGTATTCAGTTCAGTGCAGATTCTCACAGAGGATGCACACACACCATGTTGTCTTTTGGATATGTTACCCTTGTTTTTACTTATTTTGTTTCACCTAAGCTTAAAATAAAGGCCATTTTGATGGAAATCACTTTTCTCCTTCACATGCATGGATACAAACCAGGTGAAAATCTACACAACAACCCCACAGAGAACATAAAAGGCTGCAGAATATCAGGAGGGTGTGGAAAACTCCCTTTAGTTCAGCCATGGAAACCACACACTTCATACTTCCAACTGCATAACAAAAACCAAACCCACTACAAAGCAGAAGGAGAAAGATTAGATGCCCTCATCTTCTTCCCCAGTACAAATACTTCTATATTTTTGAAGCACATCACAAATATTCACACATCTGAAACAGGTGCCTCCTGGAATTTTGATGGGGTAATAGACTAATAAAGCCCTGATTTTAGTTGGGGCCTGCAGGCCTCATTGGAATACAAACAAATTTATAATAATAACAATATAATAATCAACAATACTCCCATGGGCTCTGCGAAATTACATTGTAATGGGATGGGAATTGAATTCAACTGTTTCCACACCCCATCACTAAACCAGGAATGAGTTAAACAGATTCAAGAATTGGTTAGCAGTTTATTCATTGCTCTCCTCAGGGCGTCCTTCACCTCCGTGTTCCTCAGGCTGTAGATGAGGGGGTTCAACATGGGGATCACCAGCGAGTAAAACACTGAGACTATTTTGTCTGTGTCCATGGAATAGCTGGAGGTGGGACCTAAATACATGAAGAGTTGGGTGCCATAAAACAGGACCACCGCAGTCAAGTGGAAAGAGCAGGTAGAGAAGGCTTTGCGCCGGCCCTCGGCGGAGCGTATCTGCAGGATCGTGGAGGTGATATAGACATAGGAGAGGAGGATGGTCACAAAGATGCTCACTGTAATGCACAATGTGAAAGCAAACATCATAATCTCATTGATGTGGGTGTCAGAACAGGAGAGCGCCAGCAGCGGGGGGATGTCACAGAAGAAATGATTGACGATGTTCGAACTACAGAATGACAGCCGAAATGTAACACATGTGGGAATCACTGAATCCACCAACCCCACAGCATACACCCCAGCCACCAGCTGTTTACAAAGCTGCCTGGACATGGTGACCGCATAGAGCAGTGGGTTACAGATGGCCACATAACGGTCATATGCCATGACAGTCAGCAAGAAGCCCTCAATATCTGCAAAAGCGATAGAGAGAGACATTTGCACAGCGCAGGCAGTAAAAGAAATGCTTTTACTCTCGGCTAATAAATTCAGCAGCATCTTGGGGGAAATTGTCGAGGAAAGGCAGAGGTCACAGAAAGACAAATTCCAGAGGAAAATGTACATGGGGGTGTGGAGTTGGGGGTCAAGCGTGATTATCAAGATCATCCCCCCATTCCCCACCAGGGTGATAACATATATCAGTAGGAACAGCCCAAACAGTGGAACCTGCAACTCCGGACGATCTGTCAGTCCTGAGAGAATGAACTCAGTCACCACCAAGTGATTTCCCTTTTCCATCTCCTCTCAACAGAGATCAGGCTGCTACAGAGATGTGGGCAGGTGAATGCTGCAGAAAACCTGCCCCTTCTCTGTAATGAAGTAAGTGAAGATAAATGGAGATCAGTTTCTCAATGGACATCAGTACCCACTCTGGGAAGGTCTTAGTCCACAGAGCCAGATGTTCACAGCTGGTCATTCCAGGTGTTCGATAAGATGCAAACACTGTGCAAATACAATGTCAAGCAGGTTAATCATGTCCTACCACACACACACTCCTGTTCACTAATCCAAACACAAAACAATGACTTGTGAGTCTGCTGTGAGAGAATCAGTCTGAAGGGATTATTCCTTAGCTAAAGAAGGGGTGAGAGTAAAAGAGTGTCAATCCTTCCACCCTCTTTGGGCAAGGGGAGCTCTGTGGCTTGGCATGTCAGTTTGGGGTTAAGCTTGCTTACTGTGCTAATTTAGCTTTTTGGCATTTACTGTAGCCTGTATGAAAACCCAGAGACATCATGGGAAGCCCTGGTTTCAGTGACTAGGTAATTGCTTATTTTTTTCCAACCCAGGAGGTCGCTCCTTTAGGTGAAGGGGTCGGAGTTGTGCCTGATGCTTTTAGTGCTGGAGGTCTGGAATTTAATACCTGCTGATCCCCATGGTGTCTGCCTGTGTGTGTGACTGTAATTCGGGACAATAGCACGTACCTGCTGAGAAGAGAGATAGAGATGTGGTGGCATTTCCTCATCGAAAGAAACTGCCAATTAGGAGTATTCGGAAAATTTTATATTGAGATGTGTGATCTATGGGACATGATTCCTGAAGCAACTGGGAATAACTTAACTCAGACAGCCATAACACCTAATTAATGCAATCAGTGAACCAAAGCCACCTTGGTGTAATTGGTGGCCTGTGGATTAATTTGTCCTATTCTTTCCTACTGTGTTATTAAATGATGCAATTTCTACCGGAGTTACACAGTATGAGGTTAGTGGTATATTTCTTCCTGATTTTTTCAGTGCAAGCCAAGTACTCTGTAGAGCTGATCCACAAAAGTTTGTTTTTTGTTTTTTGTTTTTTTTGTTTTTTTGTTTTTTTGTGGAGACCAAAATCTTTTGGATCGGAAATACTATAGGGGTGCACCAAATATCAAACAGCACCAATCTCTTCCATGTTCCTGGCTCCCAGGTTGGACTACATCCCCCATGATGCATGATGGTCTCTCCTCTTTCTGAAATGCTCTGGAACTTCACCAGAGTCCCACAGCCATGGTTTAGGGAAGAGGGGTGTTTGGTGTTTTTATGGAATGCTGATAGTTTCCAGGGAAAAGATAATTTCATGGACAAAATAGTTAAAAGGAAAATCCAATTACCCATCATAAAAAATCTCAAGAAAAATTTTCAAACAGCCTTAGGAAGAAATTTGAAATCAAGGAACAGAAAAGTCCTAATTCTTTGCAGGTGTAGCTGATATCTTCTCCGTCATTCCAAATTTCAGAATCACCTCACTGTCCTGGCCCAAATAGGTCGAATGTAAAACCACTGTAAAACACTGTAAAACAAGTAAGAGTACTCCAGATTATCCATCTATGTATAGAATGCCAATCACCATGGTATTCTATGTCCTTTCCTTCTAGGTTACTCTCCAAAATAGATTCACTCATTTTTGCCTGGTGGAGACCACATGGTGACCTGAGGAGCTCAGGAGGAAACCACACTATGCTATGGACTTTTTCAGTTCACAAACTATCCCTCTTCCATGCATATTATCTGCACACAAAGCTCTGCTTTAATATGCCAAATAAATCTTTGAGTCAACTAGAAATAGTCATGCTCTCACCACAAATATTAACACAGATTTTTTGATAATGTATGTGAAGTTATAATATGACACTGTATCATGTAGTTAATACATATTCCAAACTAAGGCTGGCAAACTGTTCTGTCTTAAACAAAGAAACGTGTGCTCTGCTTAATTTTGTATCTAAACAGTAAAACAAGAGTCGTCAAGCAGGAAGGGAAACAAAGGTAGCCTAAAAAGGTGAGGAAAAAGCAGCAGGGAATACCCTTCTACATAGACATTTTGTCTTCTGGTAACCAGGTGGAAATGTTTCTCAAAGGATGGGTAGGACTATAAAAAGAAGGGGCAGGCATCCCAAGGCCTGCTCTCACTCTCTCTCTCCCTCCCTCCCTCCCCATTGATTCACTGTGTCTGGATAAAGGAATCAGCCATTGGATTGGGGGAGAGGTCCTGACCTAAGAAGTCTGCTCAGCAAGACTGCTGAAAGCATGTGGAGAGGAAAGTTTCACTTTGAATTTCACATCATTTGTTAACTTAAGCACAAGTTTCATTATAGCTTTATTTTTCTTGTAACCATGTCTGACTTCTATGCTTCCTTACTTGCACTCACTTAAAATCTATCTTTGTAGTCAATTAAGTTTGTTTTATTGTTTTATCTGGTCCAGTGCATTTAAATAGAAGTGCCTGAGAAGCTAAGTTGTATGCATGTTAGTTCTATTAAAGAAATAATGGACAATGTAGCTTGTACTGTCCAGGAGAGGACTGGGCAGCACAGGACATCCATTTCTGGAGGGAAATCAAAGACTAGGGATTGTGTTGGGGTCACCCTACAATATAACCAAGGGTGGTGAGAGCCTGAGTGTAACCCAACTATTCCTGGCCAGGCTGTAGTTACACGCACACGCTCAGGGTGTGATTTGCATGCTAGATGGTTGTTTGAGAGTGGCCTAGGTGGAAGCCACTTCAGCAAGGCATTGCAAGGTTGGGACACAGCTGCTGATTAGTCTGGGCTGATGACAATAGTGTTCGATTGACATGAAAGGGTGAGGTCCCCCAATGAATGGGCCCATGCACTGATCCGTGGCTGAAGATGCACAAGGACAATGTGGTCATCACCTCCCCACAAGGAGATCCCTGACAGGCCCAGTGATAATTCTTCCCTTCTTCACTATGGTAGCAGAAATTATCCCCTATGTGTGTTCAGGCTTCCCTGGTATTATCTGTGCTCCAGAGAGTATCGGTGCCCCCTTCTCCTAAGTGGTGCCAACCTGTGAGGCATTGCAGGATTGATTGTATTAGGAGGAAAAATTGATGATCCAAGTAAGCTATATTCTTTGCTATAATCCTTGGAGGAGGGGTTACAAAGAGTGTACGCAAAGTCCTGCTTCCCTGAATACCTGTAGAAAAAACCTACAGCCAACAATCTCTGTATTCAGAAACTCCCAAGTCCATCACTCCAGGTCTGTGCACAGGAAACACTATGCCCCTACTTCCTCTAAAACTCATGCTCATAAATCCTCCTTCTGGCTTTCTCCTTCCTGTGATCCGGAGGTGCCTGGGGCAGTCCTCAGTGAAAATGCCAAGGGCAGGGCAGGCTGCAAAAAGGAGGATATTCCCCAAACTAGTAGGTTAACACTGAAGATCTGCGAAAATGCTGCAAAATATCTCCGAGCATCCCAGCTCTGTCCCAATTATTTTTTTCTTAATTTTATTTATTTCCTATTATTTGTAATCTGTGAAACAGAGTTTAGGAATAAAACTGCAAAGCAACATGTTGGGGTGGGGGGACAGGATAGGACAAGAACCGATGGACTTCAATTGCAGAAACGGGGGTTTAGGTTGGACATTAGGAAAAACATCCCAACAGTGAGGGTGGCTATGGACTGGAATGACTTGCCTAAGAAGGTTGTAGAATCTTCACCATTGGAGATTTTTAAGAGCAGGTTAGACAAACACCAGTCAGGGATGGTCTAGATAATATTTAGCACTGTCTTGAGTGCAAGGAAGTGGATTAGATGACCTCTCGAGGTCCCTTCCAGTCCTATGATTCTTTGATCTCACAAAGAGCCCTGCACTGGGAGGAGGGGGGATGCCAGCCTGAGCACTGGGCAGGGCAAGGGACACTCACCTGCCCACACTTGACATTCAGTTCCACTGTGGCCCCCACCACATGCACACACATAGTGCTCACTGCATACCAAGCACACACACACACACACATAATGACCAGTAAACACACACAGAGAGTGCCCACTACACAGAACACACACATTGCCCACTGCATACAACACACTCAATGCCAACTGTACACCAAAGACACACACACAGCCTGACACTGAGCTCAATGAGAATGCAGAATAATCTCTACTGGGAAGCTGGGACCGCTGCAATATTTCCAACTTGCCTGAACAAAAAGAACCACAGGGGATTCTGCTGTCCTGGCAGGGAGATAGGACTAGATTTCCCAACTGGTCAGAAGCATATTTTCATAAAGCATATGGAGTGCAATGTCACAGAGAGCTTTGCCCAGCACTGGACAGAAGCGGGAATTGAACCTGGATCTCCCACCTCACAGGTGAACACCCCAACTCTTGAGATAAAAATTCCAAAGGGAAGGCCCACCACCACCTCCTGCAGTGGCTGCTTTGTGACCGGCATCTAAATCTTCCCCCCGCACACACAGTGTTTTGGCACAAAACTATTAGGCATATTTGTAACACATTTGTGAAGAGTTTCAGGTCAATCCGAACGGTATTGTTTTTGACAATAAATGATTAGTCCAGAAGAAATTCACTCATTTCTAGACACCTTTTGTCCCAACCCTGGGAAATTACTTAAAGAGATGTTTGGAGAGGTGAACAACAAATAAAGTTGAATACAGTCACCTCAGGTTTTTTTCATGCTAAAATGACCTCACGGGAGAGACAGCGATCCAGGCCAAATGATGATCTGCCCGTCTGTGTTCCATTTCAACAAGGAAAGACACGGCAACAACAGTAATTGCATGTGCTGTGCACACCTGTTTTTCTGGGAGCAAAGATGCTCCAGGGATCAAATCTCAAAGTCATCAAAGCCAAATTTAACCTCTTCTGACCAAGGAAGCAGCTCCAGAGGTATTAAGGGTAACATCGGTGTGGTTAGCAAACAGGGAAAGATTTGACTCTGAATTTATGGTTCTGAGCAGGTACTGCTTCCATCCCTCTTAACTCATTGTAAGTGAAGGGAGGAAAAAGAAAGAGGTACCACCGAGTCATGGGCAAACAAGTCAGTTTCAGAGGATTTCAGCCATTAATTGAAATGACATTCATGGGAGGGGAAGGAAGGAATTATGCTGAGAGTAAAAATTTCTGAACAGATTTACCCATCAAAAGAAGGAAAGATCTTTATAAGGGAGGGAGAAGAATGATGGAAAAGGAGAGAAAAATCGCTTTAATGGGAAGGGGAAAATCCCCCCATCAAGTCAGGGAATGTCGATACTAAGGCCATTACATTGACTTAGCTATGATGTGCAGCAGCACCACAGTGTAGATGCTTTCCACATTATTGGAATGGTTTTTCCTTCGATGTAGTGAATCCATGTCCCCGAGAGACAATAGCTAGGTCAGTGGAAGAATTACACTGAGGGTCAGTACAACCTAACTGTGTTGAACATGGTACGAAACGTTTCTCAGCCCTGTGTGACGGAGCTCGGTTGATCTAATTTTTAAGCATAAACGAGGCCTCAGAGAAGCTACCAATGGAAAAGATCAGTAGGGAATTCCAGTCCTATCTCCTTGCCAGGGCAGCAGAATCCCCTTCGGTTCTCTTTGTTCAGGCAAGTTGGAAATATTGCAGCTGTCCCAGCTTCCCAGTAGAGATTATTCTGTATTCTGATTGAGCTCAGTGTCACGTTGTATGTGTGTGTGTTTGGTGTTCATCAGGCACTCTGTGTGTGTATGTTGTGGGGATTATAGTGAAGCTGAATATCAAGTGTTGGCAGATGTGTGTCCCTTACCCTGCCCAGTGCTCTGGAAGGTGTCTCCCCTCCTCCCAGTGCAGGGCTTCTTGTGCGATCATAGAATCATAGGACTGGAAGGGAAATGAGAGGTCATCTATTCCCCTCCCCTGCACTCACACCAGAACTGAGTATTATCTGGACCATCCCTGACAGGTGTTAATAAATACTCTGGGTTAATTCATAAGTAAAAAGTGATTTTATTAAATACAGAAAGTAGAATTGAAGTGGTTCCAAGTAATAACAGACAGAAGAAAATGAATTACCAAACAAAATAAAATAAAACACGTCAGTCTAAACCTAATACAGTAAAAAACTAAATGCAGGTAAATGTCACCCTCAAAGATGTTGCAATAAGCCTTTCTTACAGACTACATTTCCTCCTTGTCTGGGTCCAGCAATCAATCACACTTTTACTGTCCTTTTTTCCAGTTTCTTTCAGGCATCTCCTTGGGGTAGAAAGACTACCTTTTGTGACAGCTGAAGACAAAATCGAGGGGTTTCCACAAGGGGGTATATACTCTCTCTCTCTCCTGGGTGGAAACCCCTTCCCCTCTCCTATGCAGAATCCAGTTCAAATTGGAATTTTGGAGTCACATGGGCAAATCACATGTCCGTGCATGACTCAGTTCCTTACAGGCCGATGCCAAATTCCCAGGAAAACTCACATGTGGATTGGAGTCTCTCAAAGTTCATTGTTAGCTTCAGTGTTTCTTGATTGGGTACTTACAGTGAATAGTCTTTTCTCAAGTATCTGACCAACTGCTTCACTGAGGGTACTTAAAATCAAACAAGTACAGAGCCAGTATTCATAACTTCGAATACAAAAATTTTACATGCACGCAAACAGGATGAATCTATCCAGCAGATCATAACCTTTGCAGGGATATGTTACATGGCCTATCTATCATAAAACATACTCCAGTTGTGTCATATTTACAGCCATGAGCCTATTTCTATAAGGAATTATGGGGTGCAATGTCACACTCTGTTTCACGGACTATAAATTACAGGAAATAAATAAAACTAACAGAAGAATCGGGAGGGAGCTGGCCTGCTCGGAGATACTTTGTGGCAGCATCTGCAGAGATGCTGCAGAGATCTTGAGTGTTAACCACCAGTTTGGGGAGCATCCTCCTTTTTGCAGCCTGCCCTGACCATGGCGTTTTCAGTGAGGACTGCTCCAGACACTTCCGGGTACCAGGAGGCAGAAAGGCAGGAGGAGGAGTTATGAGCATGACTCCTAGAGGAAGTAGGGGCAGAGTGTTTCCTAGGCACAAACCTGGAGTGACAGACTTTGGAGTTTCTGAATACAGAGAAAGCCAATGGATTATACTAAAGAATATAGTTGACTTGGAACATCAAGTTTTTCTCCTAATACAAACATTTCCACCTGTTTCCCAGAAGAGAAAAACTCTATGTAGAAGGATGTTCCCCTCTTCTTTGTCCTCAACTTTTTGGGCTACCTTTGTTTCCCTTCCTGCTTAATGACTCTGGTTACTGTTTAGATACAAAATTAAGCAGATCACACATTTCTTTGTTTAAGACAGACCAGTTTGCCAGCCTCAGTTTGGAACATGTATGAATAACAGTGTAATCTTATATCTTCACATACATTATAAAATAAAATGTATAAATATTTGTGATGAGAGCATGACTATTTCTATTTGACTTATTTATCATCTTAAATTGAGCTCTGTGTGCAGATAATATGCATGCAAGAGGGATAGTTTTGTGAACTGCAGAAGTCCGGAGCATGCTGTGGTGTCCTCCTGAGCTCCTCTGGTCATCATGTGGTCTCCATCAAGCCAAATGAGTGAACCTATCTTTCCTACTTTGGGGAGTAACCTAGAAATGGAAGGACGTAGGATACCATGGTGATTGGCATGCCATAAATAGCTCGATAATCCGGAGTACTCTTACATATCTTACACATTTTACATTTCACGTAGTGGGGCCAGGACAATGAGGTGATTCTGAAACCAGGAATGGCAGTGAAGATATCAGCTATGGCTGCAAATAATTAGTATGTTTCACCGGTATCTAACTTTCAGTTCCTTTGATTCCAAATGTGTTGCTAAGGCTGGTTGAAAATTTTTCTTGAGAAGATTTTGATAGGAAATTGGATTTTCAATTCAACTATTTTTTCCATGAAATTATTTTTTTCCCTGGAAATGATCAGCTTTCCATCCAAAAAGCCAAACTTCCCTCCTCTTTAAACCATGGCTATGGGACTCTGATGATCTTCCAGGGCCGTTCAGCAAGAGGAGAGACCATCATGCGTCATGGGGGATGTAGTCCAGCATGGGAGCCTGGCCCATGGAAGAGATTGGTGGTGTGTGATATCTGAGGCACCCCATGGTACATCTGAGTTGAAATATTAAGTTTTTAGCAAAAAGATTTTGGGCTTTAGAAAAAAACACTCCTTTATGGATCAGCTCTACGCAGTACCCAGCTTACACTGAAAACAGCAGGATGAAATATACCCCAAACCTGATACTCTGTAACTCTGGTAGAAATTGCATCATTTAATAACACAGTAAGAAAGAGTAGGTCAAATTAATCCCCAGGGCACCAATTACACTGAGGATGGCTTTGGTTTACTGAATTCATTAATTACGTGTTTTGGCTCTCTGAGCTCAGGTATTCCCAGTTGCTTCAGGAATCATGTCCCATAGATCACACATCTCAGTATAAAACTTCCCGAATGCTCCAAATTGGCAGTTTATATCGATGGGGAAATGCCACCACATCTCTCTCTCTCTCTTCTCAGCAGGTACGTGCTATTGTCCGGAATTAGAGTCACACACACACACGCAGACACCATGGGGATCAGCAGCTATTGAATTCCAGACCTCCAGCACCGAATACCTCAGCCCCAACTCCGACCCCTTCAGCTAAAGGAGGAACCTCCTTGGTTGGAAAAAATAGGCAATTACCTAGTCACTGAAGCCAGGGCTTCCCATGATATCTCTATGTTTTCATACAGGCTCAAGTAAATACCAAAAAGACTAATTAGCACAGTAGGCAACTTTAACCCAAATTGACATGCTAAGCCACAGAGCTCCCCTTGCCCAAAGAGGGTGGAAAGATTGACACTCCTTTACTCTCACCCCTTCTTTAGCTACGGAATAATCCCTTCAGACTGATTCTCCAACAGCAGAGTCACAAGTCACTGTTTTCTGTTCCGATGAGTGAACAGGAGTGTTTGTGTGTGGGGCATGATTAACCTGCGTGTCACTGTGTTTGCACAGCATGTGCATTTTATCGAACACCTGGAATGACCCTCTGTGAACACCTGGCTCTATGGACTAAGCCCTTCACTGAGCGGGTACTGATGTCCATTAAGAAACTGTTCTCCATTTATCTTCACTTACCTCATTACAGAGAGGGGACAGGTTTTTCTCACCATCCACCTGCCCACATCTCTGTAGCTGCCAGATCTCTGTTCAGAGGAGATGGAAGAGGGAAATCACTCGGAGGCGACTGAGTTCATTCTCTCAGGACTGACAGATCGTCCGGAGCTGCAGGTCCCCCTGTTTGTGGTGTTCCTACTGATTTATGGTGTCACACTGCTGGGGAATGGGGGGATGATCTTGTTAATAACAATTGATCCCCGACTCCACACCCCCATGTACATTTTCCTCAGGAATTTGTCTTTCTGTGACCTCTGCCTTTCCTTGATAATTTCCCCCAAGATGCTGTTGGATTTCTTTGCTGAGAGTAAAAACATTTCTTACACTGCTTGTGCTGTGCAACTGTATCTCTCTATCGTTTTTGCAGATGCTGAGTGCCTCTTGCTGGCTGTGATGGCATATGACCGTTATGTGGCCATCTGTAACCCACTGCTCTATGCGGTCACTATGTCCAGGCAGCTTTGTAATCAGCTAGTGGCTGGGGTGTACGCTGTGGGGGTGGTGGATTCAATGATACACACTTGTTGTACATTTCGGCTGTCATTCTGCAGCTCCAACATCATCAATCATTTCTTCTGTAACATCCCACCCTTGTTGGTGCTCTCCTGTTCTGATACCCACATCAATGAGATTTTGGTTTTTGCTTTTACATGCTGCATTCAAGTGATCAGCTTTCTGACTGTCCTCCTCTCCTTTGCCTATATCATCTCCACCATCCTGAAGATCCGCTCCGCTGAGGGTCGACGCAAAGCTTTCTCCACCTGCACTTTCCACTTGACCTCTGTGACCCTGTATTTTGGCACCCTCCTCTTGATATATTTACGTCCCACCTCCAGCTATTCAATGGACACAGACAAAGTGGCCTCAGTGTTTTACATACTGGTGATCCCCATGTTGAACCCCCTCATCTACAGCCTGAGAAACACGGAGGTGAAGGATTCCCTGAGGAAAGCAATGAACAAACTCCTAACCAAATCTTGAATCTGTTTAACTGTGTACTGGTTTAGTGATGGGGAGTGGAAACAGGTGAATTCAATTCACAGACAATTGTAATATAATTTTGCAGAGCCTGTGGTAGTATTGTTCATTATTGTATTGTTATTATTCTTAATTGTTTATATTCCAACAAGGTCCGCAGACCACAGCTGAAATCAGTGGACAGAACACAGGGAGACTCACAGGTTCAGAAAGAGAGAATGATTTTATAAGCTGGTGCTAGGGGCATCCACCTAGAGTGTGAGATGCTCAATTTCAAGTCTCTTTTCCAAGGGTTATTTAATTAGTTATCCACAGTTGAACAACTTTGAAAGGTGAGAGCAGCCCAGACTGGAATAGCACCAAGAGCTCAGGGGCTGGGATGCATTCTGGAAATGAAGGAAACCCAAGTCCAGAGTGTGACAGATTTGGTCACAGAGACCCTCATTCGGACTGTCACCTCATGTGCTGAAATTACCTATGAGCCCATTTTCCCTGACAGCCTGGGCCTCCAGAACCCTGCCTTTTTGAGCCAGACATGTTAGCCTGGTGCAACACAGACTGAGGGTCTGAGCCACACCCCCAAAACTGCAGATCTAGACTGAAACCAGTTCAGCAGGATACCTGTCTCCAGCACGCAGACACCCAGCTCCCAACGGGATCTAAGCCCCAAACAAATCCATTTTACTCTGTATAAAGGTTATACAGGGTAAAATGACAAATGTTTGCCCTCTATATCACTGCAAGAGAGATATGTACAGCTGTTTGCCCCCCAGGTAACAAATACTTGCACTGAGTTTATAAATAAACAAAAGTGATTTATTAAGTATAAACGGTAGGATTTAAGTGGTTTTAAGAAATAACAGAGAGAACAAAATAAGTCACAAAGCAAAATAAAACAAAACATGCAAGGATAAAATTAATACACTCAAAAAACAGTTACAAATATTAACTTTTTATACCAGTTGTTACTTGAGGTAAAATCATTCTCAGGTCAGATGCCTTTTCTGACTTGGGTCCAGCCTGTTCTCACCCATTCCTGTGGTTACAGTCCTTTTGTTTCCAGGTGCTTGCAGGTATCTCCGTGGGGTGGGGAAGCCAGCTGAAGATACTCATTGTTTGCCTTCCACACTTGAATACAACTTCCCTAAGTCTGGAATCCTTTTTTGGAATTCCACCCCCCTCTGGAAAAGTACCAGCTTCAAGATGGATTTTAGTATCAGGTGACATGGTCACATGTCACTGTAAGACCCCAGTCTCCATTCTTCTTGGGTTGGCCCACAGGTACACAGGAAGGCTTGCAGGTAAACAGAGCCATTCACAGTTCATGATTCTGAAGCACCTTTAATGGCCTCCACTTAAAATGTCTACTTCAGTAATACAAATTTATACCTTATTCTCCTAATTCCAGTTATAAAAATAATCCATGTGAACAAACAGGATGAACACACTTAATAGATTATAACCTTTATAATGATATGTTACATGGGGCACTTAGCATAAAGCATATTTCAGTTACGTCACATTCATGAGCATATTTTCATAAAGCATATAGAGTGCAATGTCACACAGAGCTTTGCCCAGCACTGGACAGAAGGGGGAATTGAACCTGGATCTCCCACCTCACAGGTGACCACCCCAACTATTGGGCTAAAAATTACAAAGGGAGGACCACCACCTCTTCCTACAGTGGCTGCGTTGCGACCAGCACCTAAATCCTACCCCCGCACACACACATTGTTTTGGGACAAAGCTATTAGGAGTGTTTGTAACACATTTGTGAATAGTTTCAGGTCAATCCAAACGGTATTGTTTTTGACAATAAATTATTAGTCCAGAAGAAATTCACCCATTTATAGACACCTTTGTGTCCCAGTGCTGGGAAATTACTTAAAGAGACATTTGGAGAGGTGACCAACAAATAAAGTGGAATATGTTTAACTCAGTTTTGTATCATATTAAAAAGACCTCACGGGAGAGACAGCGATCCAGGCCAGCTGATGCTCTGGCTCTTTGTTTTCCATTTCCACAGGGAAAGATACAACAACAACATTAATTGCCTTTGCTGTGCATACCTGTTGTCCTGGGAGCAAAGATGCTCCAGGGAGTAAATCTCAAAGTCATCAAAGCCAAATTTAACCTCTGCCACGCAAGGAAGCAGCTCCAGAAGTATGAAGGATAATGTTGGTGTGGCTAGCAAACAGGGAAAGATTCGACTCTCAGGCTGATTTTAGGGTTCTGAGCATGTACTCAACTCATTTTAAGCGAAGGGAGGAAAAACAAAGAGGTACAAGGAAGTGATAGGCAAACAAGTCAGTTTCAGAGCATTTCAGCCTTTAATTGAAATGACAGTGAGCCATCCATGGGAGGGGAAGGAAGGAATTATCCTTAGAGGAGAAAAATTCAATGTTTCTGAACATATTTACTTAACAGAAGAAGGAAAGAGCTTTCCCAAGGGAGGAAGAAGAGTAACTGGAAGAAGAGAGAAAAATAGCTTTGATAGGACAGGGGAAACTCCCCCATCGATTCAGAGAATGTCTATACTAAAGCCATTACTTGGCTTACATATGGTGTGCAGGAGAGCCAGAGTGTAGATGCTTTCCACATTGATGGAAGGGTTTTTCCTTCAATGTAGTTAATCCATGTCTCCGAGAGGCAGTAACTAGGTTAATGAAAGAATTACGCCGTTCATGGGATGGAAAGGAAGGAATTATTCTGAGAAGAGAAATTTTAACTTTTCTGAACATATTTACCTATCGAAAGAAGGAAAGAGCTTTATCAAGGGAGGGAGAAGAGTGACAGGAAAAGGCTAGAAAAATAGCTTTAATAGGAAGGGGGAAATATCCCACACTGAGTCAGGGAATGTCTATACTAAGGCCTTTACATTGACACAGCTATGATGTGCAGCAACGCCGTAGTGTAGATGCGTCCCACATTGATGGAAGGGTTTTTTCCATCGATGTAGTTAATCCACTTCTCCGAGAGGCAGGAGTGTTCGATTGGCATGAAAGCATGAGGCCACCAGAGGGATGGGCCCATGCACTGATACACGGCTGCAGATGCACAAGGACACTGTGGTCATCACCTCCCCGCAAGGAGATCCTTGGTTGGCCCAGTGATGACTCTTCCCTTCTTCACTATGGTAGCGGAAATTACCCCACACAGGTGTGCAGGCTTGGATGGTATTATCAGTGCTCCAGGGCATGTTAGTGCCCCCTTCTCCTAAGTAGTACCCCCTTCTTTCTGTTCAGAAACTCTGAAGTTTGTCACTCCAGATCTGTGCCCAGGAAACACTGTGCCCCTTCTTCATCTGGAAGTCATGCTCATCACTCCTTCTCCTGGCTTCTCTGCCTCCTGTGACTCGGAAGTACCTGGGTCAGTCGTCAGTAAAAATGCCAAGGTCAGGGCAGGCTGCAAAAAGGAGGATACTCCCCAAACTGGTGGTTAACACAGAAGATCTCTGCAGCATCTCTACAGATGCTGCTCCAAAATATCTCTGAACATGTCAGCTCCCTCCCGATTCTTCTGTTTATTTATTTGTTTCCTATAATTTATAGTCTGTGAAACAGAGTGTGACATTGCACCCCATCTCTCTTCTGGGGGCAGGGGTTTCCACCCACAAGAGTATGTAAGCTTTTGTGGAGCAGGATCTGTGCACAGCTGATTGCTTTGAGACATTGGTAGTGATTTTAAGTGAGTTTTGGGTGTGGTGGGTGAAGAACAGACAAAGTGGTTACTGGTTTGTTATTTTTTGTTTGCTTCTTTCAGGTAAGGGAAATAGGGACAGAAAAATAAGAAAAATAAGTAAGAGTGAAGACCAGAAGAAGCTAGAACTGCCGAAGTTGCAGACTGCCCAGAAAGGCTGAACACTGGGCACTGGGAAAGTCTCTGTTAACTAAGGGTAGGTCTACAGTATGAAATTATTTCAAAATTATTCTATTCAAATTTTCTGAAGCTATTTTATACATTCGGTCTTCTGCGTCCCCGCTAAAGAGCGTGAATTCAGTGGATTGCGTCCACAGTACCAAGGCTAGCATAGAATGTCGGAGCGGTGCACTGTGGGTAGCTATCCCACAGTTCCCACAGTCCCCGCCGCCCATTGGAATACTGGGTTAAGCTCCCAGTTCATGATGGGGCAAAAACATTCTCATGGATGTTTCTGAGTGTGTGTCTCAGAAAGCTACGGCAGACAATTGTTTCACGCCTTCTTGGCATGCAGATGCCATACTACTTTCAGCAGGCAGTGCACCGCTGCTCTCTTGCTACTATGAATCCATCTCTCATTTTCCTATGTAATCTTTACTATGTACTCTTTCTCTTCCTCATCAAACGCTTCTGCTGCCAACTCTGCTCTACCATCATGAACCGAGCAACACAGCTTCCACCGCCAACTCTGCTCTCCCGCTATTGCCATGCTTCCGAGCTTCTCCATGTTGTCTGTCCTGGGCTCCCACGTCCGTGAAAGCTACAGAAGACAACCATTTTCCACCGTTCTTCGGCTTCCATGAACTGAACAGCACAGCTTCTGCTGCCATTCTGCTCTACTATGTTTTGCGCCCTTTATCCAGGATTATCCATGCAGGCGCCATAGCCATGGAGCCCGATCAGATCTCCGCTGCAGTTTTGACCATTGTAAATACCTCGCGCATTATCCAGCAGTAAGTGCAGTACCTGCAAAACCGAGTGAGGAAGCGACGACAGCGCGATTACTATATTGATGAGGATGAGGACATGGACACAGACAGCACGGCATGTGGTGATTGGGAGATCATGGTGGTGTTGGGCCAGGTTCATGCTGTGGAACGTCAATTCTGGGCCCGGGAAACAACCACAGACTGGTGGGACCACATAGTGTTGCAGGTATGGGATGATTCCCAGTGGCTGAGAAAATTTCATATGCGTAGGGCCACTTTCATGGAACTTTGTGACTTGCTGTCCCCTGCCCTGAGCGCAAAGACACCAAAATGAGAGCAGCCCTCACAGTTGAGAAGCGAGTGGCCATAGCCCTGTGGAAGCTTGCAATGCCTGACTGCTACCGGTCAGTCCAGAATGAGTTTGGAGTGGGGAAATCCACTGTGGGGGCTGCTGTGCTGCAAGTAACCAACACAATCATTGACCAGCTGCTATCAAGGGTAGTGACTTTGGGAAATGTGCAGACCATTGTGGATGGCTTTAATGCGCTGGGGTTCCCTAACTGCGGTGGGGTGATAGACGGAACTCATATCCCTATCTTGGCCCCGGAACACTGGGGCGGCCAGTACATAAACCACAAGGGGTACTTTTCCATGGTGCTGAAAGCATCAACGACATCAACATGGGATGACCGGGAAAGGTACACGACACTTGCATCTTCAGGAACTCTGGTCTGTTTGAACAGCTGCAGGAAGTAACCTACTTCCCAGACCAGAAAATTACTGTTGGGGATGTTGAAATGCCCATAGTTATCCTTGGGGACCCAGCCTACACCTTAATGCCATGGCTCATGGAGCCGTACACAGGCAGCCTGGACAGTAGTCAGGAGCTGTTCAACTACAGATTGAGCAAGTGCAGAATGGTTTCAGAATGTGCGTTTTGACATTTGAAAGCATGCTGGTGCAGTTTACTGACTCGGTTAGATATCAGCACCCCCAATATTCCAATTGTAATTGCTCCTTGTGGTGTGCTCCACAATATCTGTGAGAGTAAGTGGGAGACATTTATGGCAGGGTGGGAGGTTGAGGCAACTCGCCTGGTGGCCAGTTTTGCACAGCCAGACAACAGGGCGATTAGAAGAGCTCAGCAGGGTGTTGCCAGTCCATATGCTTTGAAGGTTGAGAAGCTTTGAAAGCCAGTTTCATGTCTGGCCAGGGTACGGTGTGAGAGTTGTGTCTGTTTCTCTTAAAGTTACCCACCCCCTCTATATATATGAAAGGAAATATAGTCACAATTGTTTAAAAACCTTTCTTCATTATTTGTTGAACAAAACATTGAGAGAAATCAGAAGCTAGATGGGGGAGGGAGGTATTGGGTTAGGGGCGTGGAGGAGGAGGGAAGGACAATTACAGAAACCAAATCAACATTTAGGATATGGCATTTTTCTGCTGCTTGTGCAATCCTCTGGGGTTGACTGTGTGGGTCCCTGTAGCCTCCCCCTCCCCTCGTGTTCTTGGGCATCTGTGTGAGGAGGCTATGGAACTTGGGGAGGAGGGAGGGTGGTTATTCAGGGGCTGCAGCAGCAGTCTATGGTCTTGCTGCCTTTCCCGCATTAGATCCACCATACAGCGGAGCATGTCAGTTACCTCCCACATGAGCTTGACCACAGCATCCTGCCTGCGCTGTAACTGAGGTAACTGTATTCCACTTCATGTGCTGGTCACCACTCCAAGAATCTCTTAAAGTAATTTCCCAGCATTGGGCCATGGAAGTATCTAGAAATGGGTGATTTTTTTCCGGACTAATCATAGAATCATAGACTTTCAGGTCAGAAAGGACCATTATCAATGTCTAGTCTGACCTCCTGTACAACGCAGGCCAAAGAATCTCACCCACCCGCTCCTGTAACAAACCTCTAAGCTCTGTCTGAGCTATTGAAATCCTCAAATCACGGTTGAAAGTCTTCGAGGTGAAGAGAATCCTCCAGCAAGTGACCCAGGCCCCACGCTGCAGAGGAAGGTGAAAACCCCCCAGGGCCTCTGACAATCTGCCCTGGAGGAAAATTCCTTCCCGACCCCAAATATGGTGATCAGGTAAACCCTGAGCAAGTGGGCAAGACTCATCAGCCAGGCACCTAGGAAAGAATTCTTTGTACTCACTCAGATCCCACCCAATCTAACATCCCATCACAGGCCATTGGGCATATTTACTGCTAAGAGTTGAAGATCAATTAATTGCCAAAATTAGGCTAGCCTATCATATCATCCCTTCCATAAACTTATCAAGCTTAGTCTTGAAGCCAGATATGTCTTTTGCACCCACTGCTTCCCCTCAAAGGCTATTCCAGAACTTCACTCCTCTGCTGGTTAGAAACCTCCGTCGAATTTCAGGTCTAAACTTCCTGATGCTACTTTTTATCTATTTGTTCTTGTGTCCACATTGGTACTGAGCTTAAAGAATTCTTCTCCCTCTGTGGTATTTATCCCTCTGATATATTTACAGAGAGCAATCATATCTCCCCTCAGCCTTCTTTTGGTTAGGCTAAACAAGCCAAGCTCCTTGAGTCTCCTTTCATAAGACAGGTTTTCCATTCCTCGGATCATCCTAGTAGCATTTCTCTGTACCTGTTCCAGTTTGAATTCATCTTTCTTAAACATGGGAGACCAGAACTGCACACAATACTCCAGAGGAGGTCTCACCAGTACCTTGGATAATGGCACTAACACCTCCTTATCTCTCCTGGAAATACCTCGCCTGATGCATCTCAAGACTGCATTAGCTTTTTTCACAGCCATATCACCTTGCGGGCTCATAGTCATTCTGCGTTGAACCAATGCTACAAGGTCCTTCTCCTTTTCTGTTACTTCCAAGTGATGCGTCCCCAGTTTATAACAAAAATTCTTGTTATTAATCCCTAAATGCATGACCTTGCACTTTTCACTATTAGATTTATGAATAATTTATTGTGAAAAACAATGCTGTTGGGGTTGACCTGAAACTATTCACAAATGTGTTAGAAAGTCTCCTAATAGCCTTGTCCCAAAACAATGTTTGTGGGGGAGGAGGATTTAGGTGCTGGTCGCAAAGCAGCCACTGGTAGGAGGTGGTGATGCTCCCTCTCTTTGTAATTTTTAGCTCAATAGTTAGGCTGTTCACCTGTGAGGTGGGAGATCCAGGTTCAATTCCCCCTTCTGTCCAGTGCTGGGCAAAGATATACACTTGGTTTTCCTGTATTTCCAGAAAGCATCCCAGCCCCTGAGTGATGTACTATTCCAGTCTGGGTTGCTCTCAATTTCTCCTTTCAAAGTTGTTCTAAGGTGGAAAACTAATTAAAAAAAACATTGGAACAGAGACACGAAGTTGAGCACGTCGGTGCCCCAAACTACTTGTCTGTAGAGTCATTCTCTCTTTCTGGCCCTGTGATTCTTCCTGTGTTTTATCCACAATGCAACAGTTTCAACAGGAGAGACTGAGGCCATATCTACACAACTGGCTCTATCAGGACTACTGCGATAGATGAAATGGTATTGATTGAGCAGGTCTGGGGAAGACATGCTAAGTCAATAGGAGAGCGCTCACCTGTTGAAGTCTGTACTCCACCCCCCCCCCCCAGATACTATGTTCCATCATGGATCTTCCTCAGGGTCGATCTACACTAACATTGTCAGATGATCTGTGTTACACTACTTCAGTTACACAACTCTCCGGTTGACATAGCACGGTGCGGACACCGCTGTAAGTCAGACTAAATTAGTCAACTTGAAGCAGCATAACTTAGATCAATTTACACCCGTAGCGTAGACCAGTCCTGAGAACGATGCAGGACAGAACATAGCCCAGTCACCAGGATCCTGTCCAGAAATGTGGGAGACCCACTTTCAAATTGTTTCTCCCCATCAGACAGAGGGGGGATTGACCGGGATCTCCCACTTCCCACAGGAGTGATCTAATCACTCATTTAAAGTCTACAGGGGAAGCAGCACCTTTACCGTCTCTTCCATTCCCATCCATTTTGTCAGTGTGGCCCTACATTGTCTTTGTATTTACATCAAAAAGTATCCAGGAAGGAAAGGAAATGTTCCATTTCTGGTCATGCTAAATAGTTCCTTCCACCCCACAGGACATTTCTGTCAATGTTTTCAATTTGCGAAACATTTGAGGAATTTTCAGATTTGGTTCAGGTTGAACTGAATTTGTTTTTCAATTTTTTGTAACCACCCATGAACTCAAAAATCAACTATTGGCCCAGCTCTAGCCATTTCTCACACTCCTGAACCTGAGCTGTACAGTTCCCAGAATCCCTATTCTTCAGAGTCCATAGGACTTATGTGCAGAACTAAGAGTAAGATGTCATAGCTAACCTGCTGATGTGGTATAAACAACTAGTCTCTGATATGACTTTTTCTTTCTCTTTAATTTATGTGTAGAGAAAACTCACCCTTTCCATATTATTTGATATTCAGTTCAGTGCAGATTCACACAGTGGACGCACACACAACATGTTCTCTTTTGGATATGTTACCCTTGTTCTCACTTGCTTTGTTGCTCCCTTAACTTAAAATAAAGGCCATTTTGATGGAACTCACCTTTCTCCTCCACAGGAATGGACACAATCCAGGCGAAAATCTACACAAGAACCCCACAAAGGACATAAAGGGCTGCAGAATATCAGGAGGGTAGAAGGTGCAAAACTCCCTTTGGTTCAGCCATGGAAACCACACACTTCATACTTGCAACTGCATATCAAAACCAAACCCACTACAAAGCAGAAAACTATCCCGGATCCTTTCAGGGGACAAGACAAGATGTCATGTTTATTATAACACAATTTGATTTCTGACCAATAAATAATATCTAATACCTATGTATATATATTTACACACAGACACACATCAAATGTTCTGCAGCTGCTAGATAGTTACCAGTCCTGAATGTAGCTTGAGTTGGTGGCTTGGGTTCGTAGCTTGTGGCGGCTAACTGGCCAGGAAAGCCAGGCACAAGGAAGAACTGGGCCTCTGTTGGGCATGTACCAATGCAATGCCCTTCTGTGTTGGCAGCAGAATGTTACCCTCCAAAGTGATCCATGTCACCCATCCTTTTTGTAGGCTTTAGTTTGAATCCAGAGTCTATTGGTCTTGCTCTGTCACGCTGCCTCTGGGTTCGGTGTGATTGATCACCCGTCAGTTGCAGACATGACTTTCAGCCTAGGAACTGGCTTTGATGTTTCTTCAATTGTACTTTTGTTCTTTTCTTTTGAGGGTGGACTCTTCTTGCTTTGTCAGGGCTGTTGTCTGCATCTTCAGTCATTGGTGTTCACACTTTATTTCATCAGGACAGGCTGGGGCTGGAGGTTGATTCCATCATCCATACATATAGCCATCATTCACACATCTAAACTACACTAATAAGATTACAGCAGGGTTTTGCAAAAATGAAGTTTGCAGCAAACTTTTACAAAATGGAGTGAGCATTTTAAAATGGAGTTTGGGACAAGTTAAAATGGAGTTTGTGTTACAATATGGACAAGTGTAAGAAATGGCAAACAGTGAGAAGACGTTACAATGTTGAAACAGTGTCAGTTTCAGCGATATAAGCAGCAATTGGATTGAAAGTGAAACTCAATTAGCCAGTTATTGGGGTACCTGGTTTTATGAATGAACGTAGTTTCATTCATAAAACTTTATTTTTGAAGTTATATTAATAAAATGAACAATTAAAAACAATTTAATTGATGAGTTCTACAGAAGCCCGTCACAAATATTCACACATCTGCAACAGATGCCTCCTGGAATTTTGATGGGGTAATAGCCTAACAAAGCCCTGATTTTAGTTGTGGCCTAGAGGCCTTGTTGGAATACAAACAAATTAATAATAATAACAATATAATAATGAACAATACGCCCACAGGCTATGCGAAATTACATTGTAATGGGATGGGAATTGAATTTACCTGTTTCCACTCCCCATCACTAAACCAGGACTGAGTTAAAGAGATTCAAGAATTGGTTAGCAGTTTATTCATTGCTCTCCTCACAGAGTCCTTCACCTCCGTATTCCTCAGGCTGTAGATGAGGGGGTTCAACATGGGGATCACCAACGTGTAAAACACTGAGACTATTTTGTCCGTGTCCATGGAAAAGCTGGAGGTGGGACGTAAATACATGAAGAGTTGGGTGCCATAAAACAGGACCACAGAGGTCAAGTGGAAAGAGCAGGTGGAGAAGGCTTTGCGCCGGCCCTCGGCGGAGCGGATCTGCAGGATAGTGGAGGCGATATAGACATAGGAGAGGAGGATGGTCACAAAGATGCTCACTGTAAAGCACATCGTGAAAGCAAACATCATAATCTCATTGATGTGGGTGTCAGAACAGGAGAGCGCCAGCAGCGGGGGGATGTCACAGAAGAAATGATTGATAATGTTGGAGCTGCAGAATGACAACCGAAATGTACAACACGTGTATATCATTGAATCCACAATCCCCACAGAGTACACCCCAACCACCAGCTGGTTACAAAGCTGCCTGGACATGGTGACCGTATAGAGCAGCGGGTTACAGATGGCCACATAACGGTCATACGCCATCACAGCCAGCAAGAGGCACTCAACATCTGCGAAAACGATAGAGAGAGACATTTGCACAGCGCAGGAAGTATAAGAAATGCTTTTCCTCTCAGCTAAGAAATTCAGCAGCATCTTAGGGGAAATTATCAAGGAAATGCAGAGGTCACAGAAAGACAAATTCCTGAGGAAAAAGTACATTGGGGTGTGGAGTTGGGGGTCAGTCGTGATTATCAAGATCATCCCCCCATTCCCCACCAGGGTGATAACATAAATCAGTAGGAACACCACAAACAGGGGGACCTGAAGCTCCGGACGATCTGTAAGTCCTGAGAGAATGAACTCAGTCACATCTGAGTGATTTTCCTTTTCCATCACCTCTGAACAGAGATCAGGCTGCTTCAGAGATGTGGGCAGATGAATGGTGCGAAAAACCTGCCCCTTCTCTGTAATGAAATAAGTGAAGATAAATGGAGATCAGTTTCTTAATGGACATCAGTACCCTCTCAGGGAAGGGCTTAGTCCACAGAGCCAGATGTTGACAGCTGGTCATTCCAGGTGTTCGATAAGATACACACATGGTGCAAATACAATGACAGTTCAGGTTAATCATGCCCCCACACAAACACTCCTGTTCACTCATCCAAACAGAAAACAATGAGTTTTGACTCTGCTGTGAGAGAATCAGTCTGAAGGGATTATTCCTTAGCTAAAGAAGGGTTGAGAGTAAAGGAGTGTCAATCTTTCCACCCTGTTTGGCAAGGGGAGCTCTGTGGCTTGACATGTCCATTTGGGGTTAAGCTTGCTTACTGTGCTAATTAAGCTTTTTGGCATTTACTGGAGCCTGTATGAAAACCCAGTGACATCATGGGAAGCCCTGGCTTCAGTGTCTATGTAATTGCCTATTTTTTCCAACCAAGGAGGTTGCTCCTTTTGCTGAAGGGGTAGGAGCTGGGGCTGAGGCATAAATGCTGGAGGTCTGAAATTCAATACCTGCTGATCCCCATGGTGTCTGAGTGTGTGTGTGTGTCACTGTAATTCAGGAGAATAGCACATACCTGCTGAGAAGAGAGAGAGAGATGTGGTGGCATTTCCCCATCGATAGAAACCACCAGTTTTGAGCATTTGGGAAATTTTATACTGAGATGTGTGATCTATGGCACATGATTCCTGAAGCAACTGGGAATACCTGAGCTCAGACAGCCATAACACCTAATTAAAGCATTCAGTGAACCAAAGCCACCTTGGTGTAATTGGTGCCCTGGGGATTAATTTGTCCCACTCCTTTCTACTGTGTTATAAAATGATGCAATTACTACCAGAGTTACAGAGTTTCAGGTTAGGGGTATATTTCATCCTGCTGTTTTCAGTGCAAGCCTAGTACTGCGTAGAGCTAATCCACAAAGAGTATTTCTTCTGGAGACCAAAATCTTTTCACTAAAATATTTTGACTCAGATATAGCACGGGGGTGCCTCAGACACCACACACCACCAATCTCTTCCATAGGCCATGCTCCCAGGCTGGACTACATCCCCCATGATGTGTGATGGTCTCTCCTCTTGTTGAACTGCCCTGGAACATCACCAAAGTCCCACAGCCATGGTTTAGGGAGGAGGGAAGTTTGGCTTTTTTGATGGAAAGCTCATAATTTCCAGGGAAAAAAAATAATTTTATGCAAAAAGTCGTTGAACTGAAAATCCAATTTCCCATCAAAAAAGACTTCTCAAGAATCAGCCTTAGCAACACATTTGGAATCAAAGGAACTGAAAGTTAGAGACAAGTGAAACGTACTAATTATTGGCATCCATAGCTGATATCTTCACAAGCATTCCTGGTTTCAGAATCACCTCATTGTCCTGGTACTCCAAATTATCTAGCTATTTATAGGATGCCAATCACCAGAGTATCTTATGCCCTTCTGTTAATAGGTTACTCCCCAAAGTAGGAAAGGTAGGTTCACTCATTTTGCTTGATGGAGACCACATGATGACCAGAGGAGCTCAGGAGGAGACCACAGCATGCTACAGAGTTCTGCAGTTCACAAAACTATCCCTCTTGCATGCATATTATCTGCACACAGAGCTCAGCTGTAAGATGCTAAATACATCTACGAGTTAACTAAAACTAGTCGTGCTGTCATCGTAAATGTTAATATTTTTGATAATGTTTATGAAGTTATAAGATTACATTGTGTCGTGTTATTAATACATGTTCCAAACTGAGGCTGGAAAACCTCTCTGTCGTAAACAAAGAAATGTGGGTTCTACTTAATTTTGTTTCTAAACAGTGTGGTGGGAAATTAACCACGTGTTGTGTTTGGACCAGAACAAACCTGAGGCTCCTTTCTTCATGCATGAGCATACAGGAAGAGTCAGCTGGAGCTGCCCTGGCGTAAACAGAAATACAGACGCTTATATTGCTGAAAACCACAATTTGTTAAACCACTTCATTCAACAGCATTTCCCTTATTTGGCATGTAGTGCAAGCTTTAACTGTAGCTTTGCCATACTTGGAGTTTAGCAAAACAAGCTTTTCCTGTTCTTGACTGGTGTTTCCTTTGCGCTTAACATTTTTTTTTAACTTTTAGCTGTTATGGTTACATTTCTTAAGCTGTGCTTTTACAATTGCCCCTTAATGGAATTTTCCTCACTCTCTTCTTATGCTTCATATGCACAGTTAGTTTGACCAAAGTTTTTGGCCTATTAGTTTAGGCCTACTAGATGTTCCTTCACATTCCCCCACTTGGTGCCTTTTTGGCACCACTAATTGGGCCTATACATCTATATCCATGAGCCTGTTAATTTTCTCCTTTTCTTCCTCCTGTTCTTCTACCCAAGCTGTGTCACACATTTCATTTACAATCATGAGTGCCACCTGCTTCCTTGCGCCGAGGTTGGCAGGTCTAGGGCTGGAAAGGCAATGATAAATACATTTCTTACAGCAACAAGAACATAACCCTATGCTAAACAGCGGTAAAAGCAACAGCATTCCCATGGGGATAATATGATGTGGTTGGGATTGTTGTTTAGCTTTAGCCACAAAACACAATACATTAGTCTGGGTACACAAAGTAGACACTCTATAGGCAGTATTAAAGGCATTCTTTTCGGCTTGCTATATATTTTGGAGCATGTGAATTTGTCCCTGTAATCTGGAAATTTTCTGAACCTCTGGTAGGATTGAAAGCAAATTTTGGAATCGGCCAGGTACTAAAGCAGTCCAGTTAAAGGGTATCTGGAACCGAAGGGGCTAATTGCAGAGTTTTATCCGCAGGCCAATGAATGATATGATTGCCTGCAGCTGTGGTGAGATTAAAATGTACATCATTCAAGGTGGTGGTTTCAAGATGCACAAAACTATTATTAGTTTGGAAAAGTAGGCGTCCTGTCAGGGTGGTCCTGTGTCTCATACCTTTCCAACAAATGTTGTCATGAACAGTGACAACTTCTCCTGGTTTTAGTTTACATACACAATGAAGTTGAGGGGGCTCTAATGGCCAGAGTGTCCATTAGCTTCCAATCCCTACCCAAATGTTGGGCGTTATTCCAGAAGCACTGACTACAAATCGGTTGGGCATACCTAATTTTTTAGGACATACCAATTCAGGTAGTTCAAGTTCCCAAATGTCTCTGTGAATTATCCAATCCCACATGCATCCTCCCCATGGACCAGGCAGGATTCAGTAGGTGGGAGCCCATACCCCTCGGAGTGGCCCGTATGCTTGGAAGGAGCACTGTGAACGTTTGCATCTCCATTCAGAAAATCTCCAAGTATGTCTCCACGGCCACAGATTACATGGAGCTCCTGAGGTATTTGTAAGGGCAGTAGGCCATGCCTGATGTTCAAGATCCTTCTGAATGGCCTTAAGCTGGTCATTCAGAAAATTCTGAACCTCCGAACAAGCCACATCCCACTGCAATGCCTTTCCAGCATTGGTGATACCTAGTACCATTTCTGTAAACAGCTTTTGGGTCATTGAACTAAGGGTGGATATAACGTATAATTCACTAACACCAGCATGAACCTGGGCTAGCTGTGCTCCAGTAATAATGTCCATGGCTTTTTCCAACTGTCCCAATTTTTCCTCATGTTGCTGACTTTTATGGATATTCCAGATTGCAGCTACACAATTTGCACAATCCCATAGGTTTCCAGCCAAGTCCCTCTTCTTTCTAGCGGAAACCCAGGTGCTTTGCTGTGCCAACCGAATGGCAGCTCCTTTTGAACAATTAGGATATATAGAGGTAATCTGAAAAATAGATAATGGTGGTGTAAATTTTACTGTCCTTAATGTAGCATGAATTACAGTCCATCGGTGTCCCACCACACTGACACATCTCTCCCTTGTGAAGTATTAGACCACATCTGTTGGCTAAACACCTTCCCAAAAAGGCTGAGAGGCATCACATCAATGGCCTAGGATGGGGTATATTACAATAGGACACAGGCCAATGGTTGGTTACTGGGACATTTTCAGTACCGGTAATTTTTTCAGCAGCAGAACAAACTTTTTGGGTATTTGTTTAATTATTTACCAGTTGGGTGATTAAATAACAGTAAGGGCCTTTTTCTATCTATTATGCTACAAACTCCAGGAATGGCCATCATCTTTGTCCAGCTATGAGCCCCATTAATTTTAATTTCTGACTTCTGGGGCTCAGTTGCAGTGATATCATATATTTCTATTTCCACCAACCCATCTGTTCGCCACTCAATCATTCACTCATATGAATGGTCCTGAACCTTAAAAAATAATTTCTCAGAGCAAAATTTCCATAAATCTCTGAAATGCGAAGGTTTTGGCCATTGGGTTTCATCTGAATATAGGGTATCATCTATATTTGGGTAGGTTGTGGGGGTGGTGGTTAGGTTAATGGAGAAAGGGATGGTGGGGTTAATGGTTGTGGTAGCAAGGCGTTTTGGATATCCATTGTCTGGGAGCCAGTTAGGGAGGACAGTCCATCCCCAGGTTACTTGCCCAACAGCGCATTTTGCCGCCCCCAGGAGAAACACCAAATACCAAGTAGTGCCACATTCCCAAGCAAAGTGTCCACAACTCCCTCCTTGCCAGTAAACAATACTTTGTCTTTTCCATCATGTCCAGTTCTTAATGTCTTTTGTAGTCAGGAATCCCTGGACTTTGGTGGTTTCAGCAGAGCGAGTGTTCCTTCTTCTTTCTTGGAACAGCCGTGCTTTGGCATTATGCAGGGGAGAGGTTACTAGCACATGACCCTGTAATGGTTTGGTTCTTCGAGCAAAGTCGAAATGCACAGTAGTTTTGTCAGTGGATAAGGGAGAGGTTACCGGCTTTTCACTTTGTCCTTCACTCCTGCTGTCCTGAAGGAGCAACAAAGCCAGAAGGAAAGATAGACTGATCATCAGTCGGAGAGCCATTACAGTGAGAAACATGGGCAGATAGTCAATTCTTGGCACTTCACAGCGGTGTTGATTATTAACAGGACTCGATAAGGGTCTTTCAGCATGGGGCCAGGGCAGTTCCTTGCTGATGGACCTCTATATAGCTCCTGGAAACTCCTGGTTTCAGTGAGTGACATGGCTGCTGTATATAAACAGACCTAACACATTTTGTTAGTGCCTGACAATAATTAAGCATTCTGTCATCCATTAAATGACTGTCCATCTGAGCCAGGGCCAGTGGGGGCACAGCCACTAGTCACATCAGGAGCCCTGTTAGAATTTCATAAGGGCTAAGTCCAGTCTTTCGGTTGGGAGTGGCCCTCATAATCATTAATGCCAATGGGAGAGCATTTGGCCACTTTAAATTTGTTTTAGCACAGATCTTGGCCAGTTTATTTTTCAGAATCCCATTTTGACGTTTTACTGTCCCAGCAGACTGCGAGTGGTGGGGGCAGTGGAGATTGTGTTGGATCTGTAAAGCTACACATAACTTCTTATAATTTGTTCAATAACACTGTTACTACTCACAGGTATGCCAAATTGTGGTACAAAATCCTTAAACAAAGTTTTACAACAGTTTTGGTCTCTGCCTTTTTATAGGGAAAGGCCTCAACCCAGTTGGAAAATACATTAACTAAAACTAACATACTTAAAATTACAACATTTAGACATTTAAATAAAATCCATTTGAATATTTACAAAAGGTCCCCAGGAAGGGGGATGTGCTGCTTGCCTAACCTTGACAGCTTTACCAATACTATGTTCCTGGCAGATTACATACTGTTGGCAGTATTGCTTAAAATATTCTTTTTTTTACAAATACCTTTGCTGATTGCAGGCAAGACTGAGGAATTACTCCCCATATTTTCCTGTATTTGTTTTATAGACAAGTTACCAAGACAGATTTAAAATCTTTTTCCATTTTTCTGGCTTTGACTGTCCTGCTGCAACCACAACTTTGGTCTTTATTTAAAAACATTTTAAATCTTGTAAAGCATTAAGTCACCTTAAGGATTAAATGCTAAATACAACACTAGTTTCTTTTGTCTGGCAAAAGTATTTTTTGGTTTAACAATTTGAAAACAACACCAATTTATCTTAAACTTATAAAACAAAGATTGTACACACCAGGAGTGTTTTTTAGCTCATTTGCCTAACTTGTTCACAGTTCAATGATTTCACTTAAATAACCTTTTCCTGGATTATTTACAGAAATTCTTCCAGAGAAATGTGCCCTTTCTTCAAAGGAATGGCTTCAAAGAAACCAAGAACTTTCTTTTTATAATACCTTCTTTTAACATTCGTACAAAGTTTCACTGCTTAATTTCCTCCAGTAACTACAGAGTTAACCTCTCACTTTCTTTCTTTTAACTTCCTCTACTGTGGTTGCCTGCTTGTCTGGGCCCGATCCTTTATTTTTTCTTGTTGCATTATTTCTTTCCATGGACACAGGCATTGTTTCACTACCAATTTAGCAAGGAGGGTGGGCTTTTTGACTAATCCCCCATTTATTTATTTATACACACATTTATTTCTCATATCTAGATGCATCTTATTTAACAATAACCTTAATTCTTTATGTCCAGACTTAATACAACCTTTCCCTTATTTGAGGCGGTAACAACCCTCAGCACCGGTGCTTTGTAGGAAAGGATAGTTGCAGGGCTAGGGACAACGGGAAAGGTAGGGAGTACAGTAGTATTAACAGCATGGTAAAATGGGGGAGCTACACTCACTGACCATAGGAATAATGACTCCTTGCTGAATGCAGGAGGTAAGAACAGGTTGGATTTTCCCTTGGCCTCTTTTGATAGAGGGTACTGCTGCACCTCGGGAAGGGGTCTTGCTGGGTTTAGGCAAATCTTAACGAGTTGGGCAGACCCAGTGCACCCAACCTGATTGGCATGATCGGCTCACAAGGCTTACAAGGAGGGAGAGACCTTAGCCAGCAGTTCCTGTTGCAACAAGGAAGGGCTGGGGTCGGTCTTCTCCTGTAAACTGCCAGGACCTCATTGTGAGCAGGATTGGGCATGTCCACACCATTTGGGGTACAGCAGATTATACAATTTAATTTACACACCAAGTCTTTTCCCAAAAGGTTCGCAGGTGAACAAGGGCTTAGGAGGAAAGCATGACGGTCAAACAAAGGATGGATAGAAATAGACAGAGGTGAAGAGATGGGGTGGGGAATAAGAGTATTGCCCACCCCTAGCGCTTCTGGATTCATCAGGGCAGTAGGGACATTTCCTGTATCCAGTGGCCCATTTGCTTGCAATAGGAACACGCGCCATCACTGGGTCCCAAGGGGAGCTGAACGGTGGGGACTTGGTTTGGCCTTCCTCTTCTCCCCCCACAGTGGGCGGCTATTATGGGGTCCCTGTATGTTCTGGAGCTGGAAGGTCCTTAACATAGTTTTAATGTGGTGGTGAGAGTATTTGGGTTTTATTCAAATTCTTATTTTTACTTAGTTTACAGGTGCTATTTTTTGCTCCAGTCAGCTTTCTTTGGGCAGACAGTGAGAATTTTGTCGAACAGCTTCTACCTGATTTTATTTAACTTTTCCTGCTCATGGCCTGGATTTTGCTTGAGCCAGTGAGCTTCTTCACAAAGGTGACTCAGTGTTTCCTGAGGCATGATCCCTCGTAGAGGCTGGTTTAAATCTGCTCATGTAGGGTTATAACAGTTTATAACAATTTGCAAATCCTCTTTGAATTTAACAGGGTCCTCTGTTATTTTTGGAAAATTTTTAAGTAAGTTATACAATTCTGTAGGAGACCAAGGTGCCTGTGCAGACTCCGAGGTCTCATGACTCAAAGCACCAAAGCCCAGGAATTGGTGCAAGGGGAACATTTCCTCAGTACAGGGAGACACTGTCTGAGGGGTGAACGTAAGGGGCTTCTGTTACTTAATATTTCTTGCGGGCTTAGTTGGATTTAAATTCTTTGCCAATTTTATTTTTATTTCTTTTAATCATGTTGTAAGTTATTCCTGGGAGTCCTTGTGACTCCTCATTTGAGATTCACGGAGCTGTTTTTTCCCCCCTTCTGTTTCTTCACGCCAGTAGAAATATGCCTCACACTGACATTGGCCAGAAGTGCACTTCTGAGGTGCACAACCTTGTCAAGTTTGAAACTTTCACTTTAATTTTAAATGATCCCTATCCCTGGTATACCAATTCCAATTTTTCCAGAAACTTGCAAGTGAACTAGTGTGTGCCTTTCGGGAGGACGGTGATCCTTTTTGACTCACGGGCCTGCATTTTACCTGGTGAGTGCGGGAATCCCTTTTGGACCCCCTGGCTCCCAGAATCCCTACGGATCTTTCACTCATCCCACTCACACAGGGAAGGTTTGTTTCGGGCCTCCACAACTGTCTTACAGCCCCCCTTCAGCAAAGAGCGTTGGCTGGTGCCACATACTCTGTCACTTCGGGCGAGGTGATCAGATCACACAGTGGCTTTTCAAACCTCCTTCAGGCGGGACCCAGAGACAGGGGAGGAAAGAGGCTACGGAAACAGACTGTCAGAGGACGGAAGGGATGGAATCACACAATCCTAGACCCAGACAGGATCCTTGCCAGTCATGAGCCCACGGCTTTGCAGGGCACTCTGGGCGTCTTCCTGTGACCCACACTGACACCTGTCTACCGACCTTCACTTTCACACTGGCACATGGAACCAAGTCTATTCATGACCTGCCCAGGTCTATCCATGACCTGCCCAGCCAAACTCAGAGGCTCTTCCTGGGGAAACCAAACCGGAGTCACCAAGCAGAAAGGGAAACAAAGGAAGCTCAAAAGTTGAGGAAAAAGCAGCAGGGAACATCCTTCTACATACACATTTTGTCTTCTGGTAACCAGGTGGAAATGTTTCTCAAAGGGGGAATCGGATTCTAAAAAGAAGGTGGAGACATCCCAAGGAGCTGTGCACTCTCTCATGCGCTCTCTCTCTCTCTCTCTCTGTCTCTTTGCCCATTGATTCACTGCATCTGAAGGGATAAAGGAAGCAGCCATTGGACTGGGGGATGGATTGTGACAGAACCTACCTGCTGAAGTGAAGAAACAGATTGACAGAGCCAGAAGAGTACCCAGAAGTCACCTACTACAGGACAGGCCCAACAAAGAAAATAACAGAACGCCAGTAGCCATCCCCTTCAGCCCCCAACTAAAACCTCTCCTATGCATCAGTCGGAGAACACTTCAATTTCTTTGGTCATTCGATTACCTAAAAGTAAAAGTGGACCTAAAAGTGGAAATTCTTCAACAAAAAAAACTTCAAAAATAGACTCCAACGAGAGACTGCTGAATTGGAATTAATTTGAAAACTGGATACAATTAACTTAGGCTTGAATAAAGACTGGGAGTGGATGGGTCATTACACAAAGTAAAACTATTTCCCAATGGTTATTCCCCCCGCCCCCCACTGTTCCTCAGATGTTCTTGTCAACAACTGGAAATGGCCCACCTTGATTATCACTATAAAAGGTTTCTTCCCCTCCCCCCTGCTCTCCTGCTGGTAATAGCTCACCTTACCTGACCACTCTTGTTATAGTGTGTATGGTAACACCCATTGTTTCATGTTCTCTGTGTATATAAATCTCCCCACTGTATTTTCCACTGAATGCATCCGATGAAGTGAGCTGTAGCTCACGAAAGCTTATGCTCAAATAAATGTGTTAGTCTCTAAGGTGCCACAAGTACTCCTTTTCTTTTTGAGGATACAGACTAACACGGCTGCTACTCTGAAACCTGTCTTAACTCATTGTAAGTGAAGGGAGGAAAAACAAAGAGGTACCACCAAGTCATGGGCAAACAAGTCAGTTTCAGAGCATTTCGGCCTTTAATTGAAATGACATTCATGGGAGGGGAAGGAAGGAATTATGCTGAGAGTAAAAATTTCTGAACCTATTTACCCACCAAAAGAAGGAAAGAGCTTTACAAGGGAGGGAGAAGAATGATGGAAAAGGAGAGAAAAATCGCTTTAATGGGAAGGGGGAAAACTCCTCCATCGAGTCAGGGAATGTCTATCCTCAGGCCATTACATTGTCTCAGCAATGGTGTGCAGCAGCACCATAGTGTAGATGCTTTCCAAGTTGATGGAAGGGTTTTTCCTTCGACGTAGTTAATCCACATCCCCAAGGGGCAAAGCTAGGTCAGTGGAAGAATGACACTGAGGGTCAGTACAAGCTAACTGCCTTGCAAAGGGTGTGAAATGTTTCCCCACCCTGTGTGACAGAGCTCTGTTGATCTATTTTATAAGCCTAAACGTGGCCTCACAAAAGCTGCCGATGGAAAAGACCAGTTTGGAAATCGAGTCCTATCTCTCTGCCAGGGCAGCAGAATCCCCTTCGGTTCTTTTTGATCAGGAGAGTTGGAAATATTGCAGCTCTCCCAGCTTCCCAGTAGAGATTATTCTGCATTCTGATTGAGCTCACTGTCAGGCTGTGTGTGTGTGTGTTTGGTGTGCAGTTGGCATTGTGTGTGTACTGTGCCTTCTCTGTGTGTGTGCATTAGGCACTCTGTGTGTGCATGTGGTGGGGGTTACGGTGGAGCTGAATATCAAGTGTTGGCAGATGTGTGCCTATTGCCCTACCCAGTGCTCTGGCTGGCGTCCCCCTTCCTCCCAGTGCAGGGCTCCTTGTGTGATCATAGAATCATAGGACTGGAAGGGGCCTCGAGAAGTCATCTAGTCCAGTCCCCTGCACTCACAGCAGAACTGAGTATTATATAGAACATCCCTGACAGGTGTTTCTCTAACCTGCTCTTAAAAATCTCCAAAGTGGAGATTCCACAAACTTCTGAGGCAAGTTATTCCAGTGCATAGGCACCCTCACTGTTGGGATCTGTTTCCTAATGTCCAACCTAAACCACCCTTACTGCAATTGAAATTCATGGGTTCTTGTGCTATCCTCCCTCCGCACGCACACACACACACACACACACTTTTGCAATTTTATTCCTAATTTTATTCCTAAAACTCTGTGTAACTGGTTGGGTCACAGAAACCCCTTTGGAACTGCTACCCAATGTCCTGAGATGTGAAGTTGAACATTTCACCCTCTAGGTGGATGCCTCGAGCCACCAGCTTATAAAATCATTCTCTCTCGCTGGCCCTGTCATGCTTCCCATGTTTTCTCCACTGATCTCAGTTGGCGGCTGCAGACCTTGTAGGAATAGAAAAAATAATAATAATAACAATACAATAAAGAACAATACTCCCATGGGCTCTGCAAAATTACTTTGTAATGGGCTGGGAATTGAATTAGCCTATTTCCATTCCCCATTCCCCACCACTAAACAGATTCAAAAATTGGTTAGGAGTTTATTCATTGCTTTCCTCAAGGCGTCCTTCACCTCCGTGTTCCTCAGGCTGTAGATGAGGGGATTCAACATGGGGATCACCAGCATGTAAAACACTGAGGTCACTTTGTCTGTGTCCATGGAATAGCTGGATGTGGGACGTAAATACATGAAGAAGAGGGTGCCAAAATACAGGACCACAGAGGTCAAGTGGAAAGTGCAGGTGGAGAAGGGTTTGTGCTGGCCCTCGGCAGAGCGGATCTGCAGGATGGTGGAGATGATATAGCCATAGGAGAGGAGGACAGTCACAAAGCTGATCACTTGAATGCAGCTCATGGAAGCAAAGATCACAATCTCATTGACATGGATGTCAGAACAGGAGAGCGCCAGCAGTGGGAGGATGTCACAGAAGAAATTATTGATAATGTTGGAGCTGCAGAATGACAGTCGAAATATACAACACGTGATTATCATTGAATCCACCACCCCCACAGTGTACACCCCAGCCACCAGCTGTTTACAAAGCTGCCTGGACATGGTGACCGTATAGAGCAGCGGGTTACAGATGGCCACATAACGGTCATACGCCATCACAGCCAGCAAGAGGCACTCAACATCTGCAAAAATTATAGAGAGATACATTTGCACAGAGCAGGCAGTGTAAGAAATACTTTTCCTCTCGGCTAAGATATTCAGCAGCATCTTAGGGGAAATTATTGAGGAAATGCAGAGGTCACAGAAAGACAAATTCCTGAGGAAAAAGTACATGGGGGTGTGGAGTTGGGGATCAATCGTGATTAACAAGATCATCCCCCCGTTCCCCACCAGGGTGATACCATAAATCAGTAGGAACACTGCAAACAGGGGAACCTGCAGCTCCGGACGATCTGTCAGTCGTGAGAGAATGAAC
Source organism: Natator depressus (assembly GCF_965152275.1). NCBI lineage: Eukaryota > Metazoa > Chordata > Testudines > Cheloniidae > Natator > Natator depressus. The sequence continues at coordinate 4,861,899 of NC_134239.1, forward strand.
TCAGTCGCCTCCGAGTGATTTCCCTCTTCCATTACCTCTGAACAGAGATCAGGCTGCTACATAGATGTGGTCTGGTGGATGGTGCGGAAAACTGTCCCGTCTCTGTAATGAAGTAAGTGAAGATAAATAGAGATCAGTTTCTCAATGGACATCAGGACCCGCTCCAGAAAGGTCTTTGTACAGAGATCCAGATATTCACAGCTGGTCATTCCAGGTGTTTGATAAAATGCAGACACTGTTCAAACACAATGAGAGGCAGGTTAATCATGCCCCCCATACAAACACTCCTGTTCACTAATCCAAAGAGAAAACAGTAACTTGTGACTCTGCTGGGAGAGAATCAGTCTGAAGGGATTATTCCTTAGCTAAAGAAGCGGTGAGAGTAAAGGAGTGTCAATCTTTCCACCCTCTTTGGGCAAGGGGAGCTCTGTGATTTGGCATGTCCGTTTGGGGTGAAGTTGCGTTCTGTGCTAATTTAGCTGTTTGGCATTTACTTGAGCCTGTATGAAAACCCAGAGACAGAATGGGAAGCCCTGGCTTCAGTGACTAGGTAATTGCCTATTTTTTTCCAACCAAGGAGGTCGCTCCTTTAGCTGAAGGGGTAGGAGTTGGGGCTGAGGCTTTTAGTGCTGGAGGTCTGGAATTGAATACTTGCTAATCCCCATGGTGTCTGCGTGTGTGTATGTGTGACCGTAATTCAGGACAATAGCACGTACCTGATGAGAAGACAGAAAGAGATGTGTTCGTGTTTCCTCATCGACAGAAACTGCCTCTTTGGACCAATCGGAACGTTTTATACTGAGATGTGTGATCTATGGGACATGATTCCTGAAGAAACTGGGAATACCTGAGCTCAGAGAGACACAACACCTAATTAATGCATTCGGTGAACCAAAGCTACCCTCCCATAATTAGTGCCCTGGGGATTAATTTGACCTACACTTTCTTACTGTGTTATTAAATTATGCAATTTCTACCAGAGTTACAGAATATGAGGTGAGGGATATACTTCATCCTGCTGTTTCCAGTGCAAGCTGGGTACTGCGAAGACCTGATCCACAAAGGGTTTGTTTTTTTTTTTTTTGTGGAGACCAAAATCTTTTAGCTAAAAACTTAATATTTCAACTTGGAAGTACCACGGGGGTTCCTCAGATACCAAACACCACCAATCTCTTCCATGGGCCAGGCTCCCAGGCTGGACTACATCCCCCATGATGCATGATGGTCTCTCGTCTTGCTGAACTGCCCTGGAACATCACCAGAATCCCAAACCCATGGTTTAGGGAGGAGGGGAGTTTGGTGTTTTGATGGAAAGCTTATAATTTCCAGGGAAAAGATAATTTTTTGGAAAAAATAGTTAAATGGAAAATCCAATTTCCTATAGAAAAAAAAACTTCTCAAGAAAAATTTTCAACCACCTGAGCAACAAATTTGGAATCAAAGGATCAGAAAGTTAGATACAAGTGAAACGTACTAATTGTTTGCAGCTGTAGCTGATATCTTCTCAGTTATTCCTGGTTTCAGAATCACCTCATTGTCCTGGCCCCATTAGGTGGAATGTGAAACCTGTAAAACATGTAAGAGTGCTCCAGATTATCTCGCTATTTATAGCATGCCACTCACCATGTTATCTTACGTCCTTCCATTGCGAGGTTACTCCCCAATGTAGAAAAGATAGGTTCACTCCTTTTGCTTGATGGAGATCACATGATGACCAGAGGAGCTCAGGAGGAGACAACAGCATGCTACGGACTTCTGCAGTTCACAAAACTATCCCTCTTGCATGCATATTATCTGCACACAGAGCTCAGTTTAAGATGATAAATAAATCTATGAGTCAACTAAAATAGTCATGCTCTCATCGCAAATATCAATACATTTTTGATAATGTATGTGAAGTTATAAGATTACTCTCTGTCATGTTATTCATACATGTTCCAAACTGAGGCTGGCAAACTTGTCTCTCTTCAACAAAGAAATGTGTGCGCTGGTTAATCTAAATAGAAATGTACACAAAGTCCTGCTTCCTGAACACCACTAGAAAAAACAAACAACCGGCAATCTCTCTATCCAAAGTCTGTCACCCCAGGTCTCTGCCCAGGAAACACTATGCCCCCTCTAAGAGTCATGCTCATAACTCCTCCTCCTGGTTTCTGTGCCTCCTGTGACCCGGAGGTGCCTGGGGCAGTCCTCAGTGAAAATGCCAAGGTCAGGGCAGGCTGCAAAAAGGAGGATATTCCCCAAACTGGTGGTTAACACTCAAGATCTCTGCAGCATCTCTGCAGATGATGCTACAAAATATCTCCGAGCAGGCCAGCTCCCTTCTGATTCTTTTGTTAATTTTATTTATTTCCTATCATTTATAGTCCATGAAACAAAGTGTGGCATTGCACCCCATAATTCTTTATAGAAATATGCTTATGCATGTAAATATGACAAAACTGGAATATGTTTTATGGAGGCTAGGCCATGTAAGATATCTCTGCAAAGGTTATGATCTACTGGATAGATTCATCCTGTTTGTGTGCATGTAACATTTTTGTATTCAAAGTTATGAATATGTGTTATGTAATTGTTTGATTTTAAGTAGCCTCAGTGAAGCAGTTGGTCAGCTTCTGGAGAAAAGATTATTCTCTGTAAGTGCCCAATCAAGAAACACTTAGGCTAACAATGAACTTTTGAGAGATGCCAATTTTCCTGGGAATGTAGCTTTGTCCTGTAAGGAACTGAGTCATGCACGTACATGTGACTTGCCCATGTGACTCCAAAACTCCGTCTTGGAGCTGGATTCTCCATAGGAGAGGGGAAGGGGTTTCCACCCACAAGAGAGAGACTATATAAGCCCCTGTGGAAACCCCTCCATTTTGTCTTCAGCTCGCACAAAGGAGATCCCTGAAAGAAACTGGAACAAAGGACAGTAACTACAGGAGTGTGAGTGGTTGCTCAACCCAGACTAGGAGGAAGTCTAATCAGTAAAAGCGGCTTATTGGAACATCTCTGAGGGTGAGATTTACCTCCATTTAGTTTTTACTGTATTAGGCTTAGACTTGCGTGTTTTATTTTGTTTGGTAATTTACTTTGTTCTGTCTGTTATTACTTGGAACCACTTAAATCCTACTTTCTGTATTTAATAAAATCACTTTTTACTTATTAATTAACCCAGTGAATGTATTAATACCTGGGGGAGCATACAGCAGTGCATAACTATCTATCAGTGTTACAAAGGGTGAACAAATTATGAGTTTTCACTGTATAATTTTTATACAGAGTAAAACTGATTTATTTCTGGTTTGGACCCCATTGGGAGCTGAGCATCTGAGTGTTAGAGTCAGGAACACTTCTTAAGGTGAGCCTTGGGCAGGACAAGGGACACACACCTTCCTTCACTTGACATTCAGCTCCACTGTACCCTCCACCACATGTACACACATAGTCCCTGATGCACACCAAACACACACACAGGCACACAGACAGAGTGCCTGCTACACACACACAGCCTGACACTGAGCTCAGTCAGAATGCAGAATAATCTCTACTGGGAAGCTGGAACAGCTGGACTATTTCCAACTCGCCTGAACAGAAAGAACCGAAGGGGATTCTGCTGCCCTGGCAGAGAGATAGGACTAGATTTCCCAACTGGTCTTTTCCATCAGCAGCTTCTCTGAGGCCTGGTTTATGCTTAAAAATTAGATCAACAGAGCTCTGTCACACAGGGAGGGGAAACTTTTCACACCCTGTGCAAGGCAGTTAGCTTGTACTGACCCCCTGTGTCATTCTTCCATTGACCTATCACTGCCTCTCGGGGACGTGGATTAACTACGTCGATGGAAAAACCCTTCCATCACTGTGGAAATCATCTACCCTACAGCACTGCTGCACACCATAGCTGAGTCAATGTAGTAGCCTTAGAATCGATATTCCTTGAATCGATGGGGGAGTTTTCCCCCTTCCTCTTAAAGCTATTTCTCTCTCCTTTTCATGTCACTCTTCTCCCTCCCTTGGTAAAGCTCTTTCCTTCTTTTGTTAAGTTGGTCATCTCTCCAAATGCCTCTTTATGTAATTGCCCAGCGTTGGGACACAACAGTGTCTAGAAATGGGTGAATTTCTTCTGGACTAATCATTTATTGTCAAAAATAATACTGTTTGGATTCACCTGAAACTCTTCACAATTGTGTTACAAATACTCCTAATAGCTTTGTCCCAGAACACTGTGTGTGCGCAGGGGGAGGATTTAGGTGCCGGTCGCAACGCAGCCACCGTAGGAGGCGGTGGTGGTCCTTCTCTTTGTAATTTTTAGCCCAAGAGTTAGGGTGTTCACTCGTGAGGTAGGAGATACAGGTTTAATTCCCCCTTCTGTCCAGTGCCGGGCAAAGCTCAGTGTGACATTGCACTCCATATGCTTTATAAAATATGCTTATGAATAAGACATAACTGGAATATTCTTCATGCTAAGTGCCCCATGTAACATATCATTATAAAGGTTATAATCTACTAAATGTGTTCATCCTATTTCTTTATATGGATTATTTCTATGTCTGGAGTTAGGAGAATAACCTATAAACTTGTATTACTGATGTAGACATTTTAAGTGGAGGCCATTAAAGGTGCTTCAGAATAAATGAACTGTGAATGGCTCTGTTTACCTTCCTGTGTACCTGTGGGAGAACCCAAGACCATGTCACCAGATAGTGAGCTCCATCTTGAAGCTTAAATCCTACCTTTTATACTTAATAAAATCACTTTTGTATATTTGTAAATTCAGTGCAAGTAATTGTTACCTGGGGGGCAAACAGCTGTGCATATGTCTCTTGCAGTGATATAGAGGGCAAACATTTATCATTTTACCCTGTATAACCTTTATACAAAGTAAAATGGATTTATTTGGGATTTAGATTCCACTGGTAGCTGGGTGTCTGTGTGCTGGAGACAGGTGTCCTGCTGAGGTGGTTTCAGTCTAGATCTGCAGTTTTCCGGATGTGGCCCAGACCCTCAGTCTGTGTTGCACCTGGCTAGCGTGTCTGGCTCGACAAGGCAGGGTTCTGGAGGCCCAGCCTGGCAGGGGAAAATGGACTCAGAGGTAATTTCAGCACATTAGGTGACAGTCCCCAAAAAATCACAATCTTTACTCACCAAGCAGGAAGGGAAGCAAACAAAGCCCAAAAAGGTGAGAAAAAAGCAGCACAGAACATCCTTCTACATACACATTTTGTCCTCTGGTAACCAGGAGGAAATGTTTCTGAAAGGGGGAATAGGATTCTAAAAAGAAGATGGAGACATCCCAAGGCGCTGTGTTCTCTCTCTCTCTCTCTCTCTCTCTCTGCCCATTGATTCACTGCATCTGAAGTGATAAAGGAAGCAGCCATTGGACTGGGGGATGGATCATGACTGAAGATGTTTGGTCAGTAAGACTGCTGAAAGCATGTGGTGAGGAAATTTTAGCATTACATTTCACATCATTTGTTAACATAGGCAGAAGTTGCATTCCAGCTTTATTTTTCTTGTAACCATGTCTAACTTCTATGCCTCATTATTTGCACTCAGTTAAAATCTCTCTTTGTGTTCAACAAACTTTGTTTTATTGTTTTATCTAATCCAGTGTGTTTAAATAGAAGTGTCTGAGAAGCTAACTGGCAGGCATGTTAGTTTTATTAAAGAAATAATGGACAGTGTAGCGTGTATTGTCCAGGAGAGGGCTGGGGAGCACAGGACATACATTTCAGGAGGCAAATAGAAGAGTGGGGAGTGTGTTGGGGTCAATGTGCAGGATAACCCAGGGTAGTGAGAGCCTGAGTGTAACCCAACTATTCCTGGCCAGGCTGCAGTTACACATACATGCTCAGGGTGTGATTTGCATGCTAGATGGATGTTTGTGGGTGGCGCCGGTGGAAGCTACTTCAGCAAGGCATTGCAAGGTTGCAGGCAGGTGTGACACAGCTCCTGATTAGTCTGGGTTGGACCATGGTATGTTACAGCCACCAACCTAGGATATATCCCAGTAACACCAAAGGTGTGGTGCTGACTGACAGCAGTGTTCGATTGACATGAAAGGGTGAGGTCCCCACAGGGATGGGCCCATGCACTGATCCATGGCTGCAGATGTACAAGGCCATTGTGGTCATCACCTACCTCTAAGGGGATACACAGCAGGTGCAGTGATGACTCTTCCCTTCTTCACTGTGGTAGCAGAAATTATCCCGCATGGGTGTGCAGGCTTGGCTGGTATTATTGTGCTCCAGGGAATGTTGGTGCCCCCTTCTCCAAAGTGGTACCCACCTGTGAGGCACTGCAGGGTTGATTGTATTAGGAGGAAAAATTGATGATCCAAGTCAGCTACATTCTTTTGTATAATCTGTTGGGGAAGGGGTGACAAAGAAGGGACGCAAAGTCCTCCTTCCCTGAACAAAAGTAGAAACAACCAACAGCCAGCAATCTCTGTATTCAGAAACTCCCAAGTCTGTCACTCCAGGTCTGTGCCCAGGAAACACTATGCCCCTACTTCCTCTAGGAACTTACAACTCCTCCTCCTGCCTTCTGTGGCTCCTGTGACTTGGAGGTGCCTGGGGCAGTCCTCACTGAAAATACAAAGGTCAGGGCAGGTTGCAAAAAGGAGGATTTTCCGCAAACTGGTGGTTAACAGAGATCTCTGCAGCATCTCTGCAGATGCTGCTACAAAATATCTCCGAGCAGGCCAGCTCCCTTCTGATTCTTTTGTTAATTTTATTTATTTCCTATAACTTATAGTCCGTGAAACAGAATGTGACGTTGCACCCCATAATGCTTTATAGAAATATGCTTGTGACTGTAAATATGACATAACTGGAATATGTTTTATGCCAAATATGCCATGTAACATATCTCTGCAAAGGTTATAATCTACTAGATACATGCATACAAATTGTATGAATATATCAATTTTGTATTCAAAGTTATGAGTATTGGCTATGTACTTGTTTGATTTTAGGTAGCCTCTGTGAAGCAGTTAGTCAGCTTCTTGAGAAAAGATTACTCTCAGTAAGTGCCAAATCAAGAAACACTTAACCTAAGAATGAACATTGTGAGATGGCAATCCACATGTGAGCGATCCTGGGAATGTGGAATTGGCCTGTGAGGAACTGAGTCATGCATGGACATGTGACTTGCCCATGTGACTCCAAAACTCCATCTTGGAGCTGGATTCTGCTAGGAGTTGGGAAGGGGTTTCCACCCACAAGAGAGAGACTATATAAGCCCCTGGGGAAACCCCTCCATTTTGTCTTCAGCTAGCACAAGAGAGAGCCTCTCCACCCCAAGGAGATCCCGGAAAGAAATTGAACAAAGGACAGTAACTAGAGGGGTGTGAGTGATTACTGGACTTAGACTAGGAGAAAGTCTAGTCTGTAAAAGAGACTTATTGGAATGTCTCTGTTGGTGAGATTTACCTGCATTTAGTTTTTACTGTATTAGGCTTAGACTTACATGTTTTATTTTATTTTGTATGGTAATTTACTTTGTTCTGTCTATTATTGCTTGGAACCACTTAAATCCTACTTTTGTATTTCATAAAATCACTTTTTACTAATTAAGTAATCCAGAGTATGTATTAATACCTGGGGGGGAGGGGAAGGGGCAAACAGCTGTACATATCTCTCTATCAGTGTCATAGAGGGCGAACAATTCATGAGTTTACCAAATATGAATGTTATAGAGGGTCAAATGGATTTATTGGGGTTTGGAGCACATTGGGAGCTGGACATCTGAGTGCTGGAGAAAGGAGCACTTATTAAGCTGTTTTCAGTTAAACCTGCAGCTTGTGCGGGACGTGGTTAAGACTTAGATCTGTGTTTGCAGCCGGGAATCGTGCCTGGCTCAAACAAGATAAGGGACTGAATCCCAAGATGGTAGGCAAAACAGGCTCAGAGGTAGTCTAGGCACGTCAGGTGGCAGTCCCAAAGGGGTTTTGAGATGCAACCCGTCACACAGAGTTTAAGAATAAAATTGCAAAACAATGTAGTGGGAGTAGGGGAAGGATGGGACAAGGACTGATGGACCTCAATTGCAGCAATGGCGGTTTAGGTTGGGCATTAGGAAAAATATCCCAAGAGTGAGGGTGACTAAGCCCTGGAAGAACTTGACCAGGAAGGTTGTGGACTCTAAACCATTGAAGATTTTATAAGAGCACCTGTCAGGGAGATAGGACTAGATTTTCCAACTGTTCTTTTTCATCAGCAGCTTCTCTGAGGCCTGGTTTATGCTTAAAAATTAGTTCAACAGAGCCCTGTCGCACTAGGTGGGGAAATTTTTCACACCCTGTGCAAGGCAGTTAGCTTGTACTGACCCTCAGGGTCATTCTTCCATTGACTGAGCTACTGCCTCTCAGACTCATGGATTAACTACAATGATGGAAAAACCATTCCATCAATGTGGAAAGCATCTACACTATGGCGCTGCTGCACATCATAGCTGAGTCAATGTAATGGCCTGAGGAAAGACATTCCCTGAATCAATGGGGGAGTTTCCCCCTTTCTATTAAAGCAATTTCCATCATTCTTCTCCCTCCCTTGGTAAAGCTCTTTCTTTCTTTTGAAAGTAAATATGTTCAGAAAAGTTGAAATTCCTCCTCTCAGAATAGTTCCTTCCTTCCCCTTCCATGAATGTCATTTCAATTAAAGGCCAAAATGCTCTGAAACTGACTTGTTTGCCCATCATGTGGTGGTACCACTTTGTTTTCCCTCCCTTCACTAACAATGAGTTGAGGACGGAAGAACTACCTGCTCAGAACCCTAAAAGCAGAACCGTAAAATCAAGAGTTGAATCATTTCCCTGTTTGCTAACCACACCAACGTTACCCTTAATACTCTGGAGCTGCTTCCTGGGATGACTTTGAGATTCCCTCCCTGCAGCATCTTTGCTCCCAGGACAACGGGTATGCACAGCACATGCAATTCATATTGTTGTTTGTGTCTTTCCTTGTGGAAATGGAACACAGAGGGCCAGAGAATCATCTGGTCTCTGTCGCTGTCACTCCCGTGAGACCTTTTGAATATAATACGAAACTGAGGTGACTGTATTTGACGTCATCTGTTGCAAACTGGTGGTTAACATTGAAGATCTCTGCAGCTGCTGCAAAATAGTATCTCCAAGCATGTCACCCCCCTCCCTCCCTCCTGTCATTTGGTGTGCTGTTTTCCCAGCCAGCCTGGGCCTCCAGAACCCTGCCTTGTTGAGCCAAACACGTTAGCCTGCTGCAACACAGACCCAGGGTCCGGGCCACACCCCCAAAACTGCAGATCTGGACTGAAACCAGCTCAGCAGGATACCTGTCTCCAGCACACAGACACCCAGCTCCCAAAGGGATCTAAACCCCAAATAAATCCATTTTACTCTGTATAAAGCTGGTTAATGGTTATTTAATTAGTTATCCACAGTAGAACAACTTTGAAAGGAGAGACTGAGAGAAAATTTCTGAACATATTTACCCATCAAGAGAAGGAAAGAGCTTTACAAGGGAGGGAGAAGAATGATGGAAAAGGAGAGAAAAATCGCTTTAATGGGAAGGGGGAACCCCCCCCCATCAAGTCAGGGAATGTCTATCCTCAGGCCATTACATTGACTCAGCTATGGTGTGCAGCAGCGCCACAGTGTAGATGCTTTTCACATTGATGGGAGGGTTTTTTCCTTCGATGTAGTTAATCCACGTCTCCGAGAGGCAGTAGCTCAGTCAATGGAAAAATGACACTTAGGGTCAGCACATGCTAACTGCCTTGCACAGGGTGTGAAAAATTTCCCCTCCCTGTGCGACAGAGCTCTGTTGATCTATTTTTTCAGGCCTTCAAAAAGCTGTTGATGGAAAAGACCAGTTGGGAAATCCAGTCCTATCTCCCTGCCAGGGCAGCAGAATCCCCTTCGGTTCTTTTTGTTCAGGCAAGTTGAAAATATTCCAGCCCTCCCAGCTGATTGAGCTCAGTGTCAGGCTGTGTGTGTGTGTGTTTGGTGTGCAGTTGGCACTGTGTGTGTTGTGTGTAGTGGGAGGTACAGTGGAGCTGAGTATCAAGTGTTGGCAGGTGTGTGTCCCTCGCCCTGCCCAGTGCTCTGGCTGGCGTCCCCCCTCCTCCAAGTGCAGGGCTTCTAGTGCTTTCATAGAATCATAGGACTGGAAAGGACCTTGAGAGGTCATCTATTCCACTCCCCTGCACTCACAGCACAACTGAGTATTATCTAGACCATCCCTGGCAGGTGTTTCTCTCACCTGCTCTTAAAAATCTCCAGTGGTGGAGATTCCACAAACTTCATAGGCAAGTTATTCCAGTGCATAGCCACCCTCACTGTTGGGATGTTTTTTCTAATGTCCAACCTAAACCATCCTTCCATGGGTTCTTGTGCTATCCTCCCTCCGCGCGCGCGCGCACACACACACACACACACTCTTTTGCAATTTTATTCCTAAATTCTGTGTAACGGGTTGCATCACAGAAACCGCTTTGGAACTGCCACCCGCTGTCCTGAGACATGAAATTGAACATTTCACCCTCAAGGTGGATGCCCCTAGCAGCCAGCTTATAAAATCATTCTCTCTCTTTCTGGCCCTGTGATGCTTCCCATGTTTTGTACACTGATCTCAGTTGGGGCCTGCAGACCTTGAAGGAATACAAAAAAATTAATAATAATAAGAACAGTACAATAAAGAACAATACTCCAATGGGCTTTGTAATGGGCTGGGAACTGAATTCACCTGTTTCCACTCCCCATCAGTAAACCAGCACAGAGTTAAACAGATTCAAAAATTGGTTAGGCCTTTATTCATTGCTTTCCTCAGGGCATCCTTCACCTCCTTGTTCCTCAGGCTGTAGATGAGGGGGTTCAACATGGGGATCACCAGCGTGTAAAACACTGAGGTCACTTTGTCTGTGTCCATGGAATAGCTGGAGGTGGGACGTAAATACATGAAGAAGAGAGTGCCAAAATACAGGATGACTGAGGTCAAGTGGAAACTGCAGGTGGAGAAGGCTTTCTGCCGGCCCTCAGCAGAGCGTATCTGCAGGATGGTGGAGATGATATAGACATAGGAGAGGAGGACAGTCACAAAGCTGCTCACTGCAATGCAGCTCATGAAAGCAAACATCACAATCTCATTGACGTGGGTGTCAGAACAGGAGAGCGCCAACAGTGGGAGGACGTCACAGAAGAAATGATTGATGATGTTGGAGCTGCAGAATGACAGCTGAAATGTACAACACATGTATATCATTGAATCCACCACCCCCACAGCGTATATCCCAGCCACCAGCTGTTTACAACGGTGCCTAGACATGGTGACCATATAGAGCAGCGGGTTACAGATGGCCACATAACGGTCATATGCCATCACAGCCAGCAAGAGGCACTCAACATCTCCAAAAAAGAAAGAGAGATGCATCTGCAGAGCGCAGGCAGTGAAAGAAATGCTTTTCCTCTCAACGGAGAAATTCAGCAGCATCGGAGGGGAAATTATCAAGGAAATACAGAGGTCACAGAAAGACAAATTCCTGAGGAAAAAGTACATGGGGGTGTGGAGTCGGGGGTCGATTGTGATTAATAAGATCATCCCCCCATTCCCCACCAGGGTGACACCATAAATCAGTAGAAACACTCCAAAAAGGGGGACCTGCAGCTCCGGACTATCTGTCAGTCCTGAGAGAATGAACTCAGTCACCTCTGAGTGATTTCCCTCTTCCATCTCCTCTCAACAGAGATCAGGCAGCTACAGAGATGTTGGCAGGTGGATGGTGCAGAAAACCTGTCCCTTCTCTGTAATGAAGTAAGTGAAGATGAATGGAGATCAGTTTCTCAATGGACATCAGTACCCACTCAGGGAAGTTCTTAGTCCACAGAGCCAGATGTTCACAGCTGGTCATTCCAGGTGTTTGATAAAATGCACACTCTGTGCAAACACAATGACAGGCAGGTTAATCATGCCCCCCATACAAACACTCCTGTTCACTAATCCTAGCAACAAGTAGTGACTTGTGTCTCTGCTGTGAGAGAATCAGTATGAAAGGATTATTCCATCGCTAAAGAAGGGGTGAGAGTAAAGGAGTGTCAATCTTTCCACCCTCTTTGGGCAAGGGGAGCTCTGTGGCTTGGTATGTCTGTTTGGGGTAAATTTACTCACTGTGCTAATTTAGCTTTTTGGCATTTACTGGAGCCTGTATGAAAACCCAGCGACATCATGGGAAGTCCTGGCTTCAGTGACTAGGTAATTGCCTACTTTTTTCCAACCAAGGAGGTCGCTCCTTTAGCTGAAGGTGTAGGAGTTGGGGCTGAGGCATTAAGAGCTGGAGGTATTGAATTTAATGCCTGCTGATCCCCGTGGTGTCTGCGTGTGCATGTGACTGTAATTCAGGACAATAGCACGTACCTGCGGAGAAGAGAGAGAGAGAGATGTTTCATGTTTCCTCATCGACAGAAACTGACTCTTTGGGGCATTTGGGAAGTTTTATACTCAGATGTGTGATCTATGGGACATGATTCCAGAAGTAACTGGGAATACCTGAGCTCAGAGAGACATCACCTAATTAATGCATTCAGTGAACCAAAGCTACCCTCGGTTAATTGGTGCCCTGGGGATTAATTAGACCTACTCTTTTTTACTGTGTTATTAAATGATGCAAATTCTACCAGAGTTACAGAGTATGAGGTTAGGAGAATATTTCATCCTGCTGTTTTCAGTGCAAGCTGGATACTGTGTAGAGCTGATCTACAAAGGGTTTTTTTCTTTTGTGGAGACCAAAATCTATTAGCTAAAAATGTAATATTTCGACTTGGAAGTGCCATGGGGGTTCCTCAGATACCACACACCACCAATCTCTTCCATGGGCCAGGCTCCCAGGCTGGACTACATCCTCCACAATGCATGATGGTCTCTCCCCTTGCTGAACTGCCCTGGAACATCACCAGAGTCCCACAGCCATGGTTTAGGGAGGAGGGGAATTTGGTATTTTGATGGAAAGCTTATAATTTCCAGGGAAAAGATAATTTCTCAGAAAAAATAGTTCACTGGAAAATCCAATTTCCTATAAAAAAAAACTTCTCAAGAAAAATTTTCAACCACCTGAGCAACAAATTTGGAATCAAAGGACCAGAAAGTTAGATACAGGTGAAACATACTAATTGTTTGCAGCTGTAGCTGATATCTTCTCAGTTATTCGTGGTTTCAGAGTAACCTCATTGTCCTGGCCCCAGTAGGTGGAATGTAAAACCTGTAAAACATGTAAGAGTGCTCCAGATTATCTCGCTAATTATAGCATGCCAATCACCATGGTATGTTACATCCTTCCATTGCTAGGTTACTCCCCAAAGTAGAATCACAAAATCATAGAGTACCAGGGTTTAAGGGACCTCAGGAGGTCATCTAGTCCAACCCCCTGCTCAAAGCAGGACCAATCCCCAACTAAATCATCCCAGCCAGGGCTTTGTCAAGCCTGACCTTATCAGCCTCTAAGGAAGGAGATTCCACCACATCCCTAGGTAACCTATTCCAGTGCTTCGCCACCCTTCTCATGAAAAAGCTTTTCCTAATATTCAACCTAAACCTCCCCCACTGCAACTTGAGAACATTACTCCTTGTTCTGTCATCTTGTACCACTGAGAACAGTCTAGATCCATCCTCTTTGAAACCCCCTTTCAGGTAGTTGAAAGCAGCTATCAAATCCCCCCTCATTCTTCTCTTCCGCAGACTAAACAATCCCAGTTCCCTCAACCTCTGCTCAAAAGTCATGTATTCCAGACCCCTAATCATTTTTGTTGCCCTCTTCTGGACATTTTCCAATTTTTCCACATCCTTCTTGTAGTGTGGGGCCCAAAATTGGACACAGTACTCCAGATGAGGCCTCACCAATGTCGAATAGAGGGGAACGATCACGTCCCTCAATCTGCTGGCAATGCCCCTACTTATAAATCCCAAAATGCCATTGGCCTTCTTGGCAACAATGGCACACTGTGGACTCATATCCAGCTTCTTGTCCACTGTAAACCCTAGGTCCTTTTCTGCAGAACTGCTGCTGAGCCATTCGGTCAATAGTCTGTAGTGGTGCATGGGATTCTTCCATCCTAAGTGCAGGACTCTGCACTTGTCCTTGTTGAACCTCATCAGATTTCTTTTGGCCCAATGCTCTAATTTGTCTAGGGCCCTCTGTATCCTATCCCTACCCTCCAGCATATATACCTCTCCTCCCAGTTTAGTGTCATCTGCAAACTTGCTGAGGGTGCAATCCACACCATCCTCCAGTTCATTTATGAAGATACTGAACACAACTGGCCCGAGGACAGACCCTTGGGGCACTCCACTTGATACCGGCTGCCAACTAGAAATGGAGCCACTGATCACTCCCCATTGAGCCCGACGATCTAGCCAGCTTTCTATCCACCTTATAGTCCATTCATCCAGCCCATACTTCTTTAACTTGCTGGCAAGAATACTGTGGGAGACCGTGTAAGAACCCCTGATAAAGTCAAGGAACAACACGTCCACTGCTTTCCCCTCATCCACAGAGCCAGTTATCTCATCATAGAAGGCAATTAGATTAGTCAGGCATGACTTGCCGTTGGTGAATCCATGCTAACTGTTCCTGATCACTTTCCTCTCCTCTAAGTGCTTCAGAATTGAAAAGATAGGTTCACTCATTTTCTTTGATGGAGATCACATGATGACCAGAGGAGCTCAGGAGAAGACAACAGCGTGCTACGGACTTCTGCAATTCACAAAACTATCCCTCTTGCATGCATATTATCTGCACACAGAGCTCAGTTTAAGATGATAAATAAATCTATGAGTCAACTAAAATAGTCATGCTCTCATCGCAAATATTAATACATTTTTGATAATGTATGTGAAGTTATAAGATTACCCTCTATCATGTTATTCATAGATGTTCCAAACTGAGGCTGGCAAACTGCTCTCTTTTAAACAAAGAAATGTGTGCTCTGCTTAATTTTGTATCTAAGCTGTAAACAGAGTCGTTAAGCAGGAAGGGAAACAAACGTAGCCCAAAACGTTGAGGAAAAAGCAGCAGGGAACATCCTTCTACACAGAGTTTTTCTCTTCTGGTAAACAGGTGGAAATGTTTGTCAAAGTGGGGATAGCACTATAAAAAGAAGGGGCAGATATCCCAAGGCACCGCTCGCTCTCTCTCTCTGCCCGCTGAAACTGACTTGTTTGTCCATGACTTGGTGGTATCTCTTTGTTTTTCCTCCCTTCACTTACAATGAGGATGGAAGCAGTACCTGCTCAGAACCCTAAAATCAGTACCGTAAAATCAGTTTTGAATCTTTCCCTGTTTGCTAACCACACCAACGTTACCCTTAATACCTCTGGAGCTGCTTCCTGGGATGACTTTGAGATTTGCTCCCTGGATCACCTTTGCTCCCAGGACAACAGGTGTGCACAGCACATGCAATTAATGTTGTTGTCGTGTCTTTCCTTGTGGAAATGGAACACAGAGGGCCAGAGAATCAGCTGTTCTCGATCGCTGTCTCTCCCGTGAGGCCTTTTGAATATAATATGAAACTTAGGTGACTGTACTCCCCTTCATGTGTTGGTCACTGGTGGTTAACAGTGAAGATCTCCGCAGCATCTCTGCAGATTTTGCAACAAAGTATCTCCAAGCATGCCACCCCCCTCCCTCCCTCCTGTCATCTGATGTGCTGTTTTCCCGGCAAGCCTGGGCCTCCAGAACCCTGCCTTGTTGAGCCAGACACACTAGCCTTTTTTGAAGGAGAAAGTAGTTAAGGACATTGAGGTCAATGGGACAAAATACAACATGGTTTTACAAAAGGTAGATCGTACCAAACCAACCTGATCTCCTTCTTTGAGAAAGTAACAGATTTTTTAGACAAAGGAAACACAGTGGATCAAATTTACCTAGATTTCACTAAGGTGTTTGATACGGTGTGACACGGGGAATTATTAGTTCAATTGGAAAAGATGGGGATCAATATGAAAACTGAAAGGTGGAAAAGGAAATGGTTAACAGGGAGACTACAGCAGGTCCTACTGAAAGGTGAACTGTCAGGCTGGAGGGAGGTTACCAGTGGAGTTCCTCAGGGCTCAGTTTTGGGACCAATCTAATTTAATCTTTTTATTACTGATCTCAGCACAAAAAGTGGGAGTGTGCTAATAAAGTCTGAGGATGATACAAATCTGGGAGGTATTGCTAATTTAGAGAGAGACCGGGATATCATACAGGAAGATTTGGATGACCTTGTAAACTAGAGTAATAGTAATAGGATGAAATTTAATAGTGAGAAGTGTAAGTTTATGCATTTAGGGATTAATAACAAGAATTTTTGTTATAAACTGGGGACGCATCAATTAGAAGTAGCAGAGGAGGAGAAGGACCTTGGAATATTAGTTGATCATAGGGTGACTATGAGCCGCCAATGTGATATGGCCGTGAAAAAAGCTAATGCGGTCGTGGGATGCATCAGGCGAGGTATTTCCAGTAGAGATAAGGAGGCTTTAGTACCGTTCTACAAGGCACTGGTGAGACCTCACCTGGAATACTGTGTGCAGTTCTGGTCTCTCATATTTAAGAAGGATGAATTCAAACTGGAACAGGTACAGAGAAGGGCTACTAGGATGATCCAAGGAATGGAAAACCTGTCTTATGAAAGGAGACTCAAGGAGCTTGGCTTGTTTAGCCTAACCAAAAGAAGGCTGAGGGGAGATATGGTTGCTCTCTGTAAATATATCAGAGGGATAAATACCGGAGAGGGAGAGGAATTATTTAAGCTCAGTACCAATGTGGACACAAGAACAAATGGATATAAACTGGTCATTGGGAAGTTTAATCAGAGGAGTGAAGTTTTGGAATAGCCTTCCAAGGCAAGCAGTGGGGGCAAAAGACCTATCTGGCTTTAAGATTAAACTCAATAAGTTTATGGAGGAGATGGTATGATGGGATAAGATAATTTTGACAATAAATTAATCTTTAAATAGTCATGGTAAATAGGCCCAATGGTCGGTGATGGGATGTTAGATGGGGTGGGAGCTGAGTTACTACAGAGAATTCTTTCCTGGGTATCTGGCTGGTGAATCTTGCCCATAAGCTCAGGGTTTAGCTGATCGCCATATTTGGGGTCGGGAAGGAATTTTTCTCCAGGGCAGATTGTTAGGGGCCCTGGAGGTTTTTCGCCTTCCTCTGTAGCATGGGGCATGGGTCACTTGCTGGAGGATTCTCTGCTCCTTGAAGTCTTTAAACCATGATTTGAGGACTTCAATAGCTCAGACATAGGTGAGAGGTTTGTCGCAGGAGTGGGTGGGTGAGATTCTGTGGCCTGCGTTGTGCAGGAGGTCAGACTAGATGATCATAATGGTCCTTTCTGACCTTAACATCCATGAATCTATGAAATCCTCCTCTCCCCCACACACGCACAAACATTGTTTTGGGACAAAGCTGTAAGGTGTATTTGTAACATGTTTGTGAAAAGTTTCAGGTCAATCCAAACGGTATTGTTTTTGACAATAATTTAATTAGTCAAGATGAAATTCACTCATTTCTGCACACCTTTCCATCCCAAAGTTGGGAAATTACGTAAAGAGGCATTTGAAGTGGTGACCAACAAATAAAGTGGAATACAGTCACCTCAGTTTTGTGTCATGCTAAAATGACCTCACAGGAGAGAGAGTGATCCAGGCCAGCTGATTCTCTGTCCGTCTGTGTTCCATTTCCACAAGGAAAGATACGGCAACACCATTAATTGTATGTGCTGTGCACATCTGTTATCCTGGGAGCAAAGATGCTCCAGAGACCAAATCTGAAAGTCATCAAAGCCAAATTTAACCTCTGCCGCCTAAGTTAGCAGCTCCAGAGGTATTAAGGGTAAGGTTGGTGTGGTTAGCAAACAGAGAAAGATTCAACTCTCAGTTTGATTTTTGGGTTCTGAGCTGGTACTGCTTCCCCCTCAACTCATTGTAAGTGAAGGGCAGAGAAACAGAGAGGTACCACCAAGTCATGGGCAAGTAAGTCAGTTTCAGAGCATTTCAGTCTTTAATTGAAATGACATTCATGGGAGGGGAAGGAAGAAATTATCCTAAGAGGACAAATTGCAACTTTTCTGAACATATTTACCTATCAAAGGAAGGAAAGAGTTTTATCAAGGGAGGGAGAAGAGTGACAGGAAAAGGAGAGAAAAATCACTTTAATGGGAAGGGGGAAAACTCACCGATGGATACAGGGAATATCTATACTAAGGCCAATACATTGACTCAGCTGTGATGTGCAGCAGCACCATAGTGTAGATGCTTTCCACAGCAATGGAAGGATTTTTCCTTTGATGTAGTTAATCCACGTTCCCGAGAGGCAGTAGCTAGGTCAATGAAAGAATGACACTGAAGGTCAGTACAAGCTAACTGCCTCGCACAGGGTGTGAGAAGTTTCCCCGCCCTGTGCGACAGAGCTCTGTTGATCTAATTTTTAAGCGTTAACCGGGTCTCAGAGAAGCTGCAATGGAAAAGACCATTTGGGAAATCTAGTCCTATCTCCCTGCCAGGGCAGCAGAATCCTCTTCAGTTCTTTTTGTTCAGGCGAGTTGGAAATATTCCAGCTGTCCCAGCTTCCCAGTAGAGATTATTCTGCATTCTGACTGAGCTCAGTGTCAGGCTGTGTGTGTGTAGTGGACACTCTGACTCTGTGTGTGTGTGTTTGGTTTGCAGGGGGCACTGTGTGCGTTGTGTGTAGTGGGCAATCTGTCTGTGTGTGTTTGGTGTGCATTGGGCACTATGTGTGTGCATGTGGTGGGGAGTGCAGTGGAGCTGAATGTCAAGTGGAGACGGATGCGTGTTCCTTGCCCTGCCAGTGCTCACGCTGGCTTCCCCCCTCCCCCCAGTGCAGGGCTCCTTGTGAGATCATAGAGTCATAGGACTGGAAGGGATCTCGAGAGGTCATCTAGTCCACTCCCCTGCACTCACAGCACAACAGAGTATTATCTACACCATCCCTGACAGGTGTTTGTCTAACATGCTCTTAACAATCTGTAGTGGTGGAGATTCCACAACCTCCCTGAGCAAGTTATTCCAGTCCTTAGCCACCCTCACTGTTGGGATGTTTTACCTAATGTCCAACCTAAATCACCCTTCCTGCAACTGAAGTCCATCGGTTCTTGTGCTGTCCTCCCATGCTGCCCACGTCGTCCCCCCCTGCCCCAGACACACACACATTGTTTTGCAATTTTATTCCTAAACTCTGTATGACAGGTTGTGTCACAGAAACCCCTTTGGAACTGTTTCAGAGTAGCAGCCGTGTTAGCCTGTAGCTGCAAAAAGAAAAGGAGGACGTGTGGTACCTTAGAGACGAACAAATTTATTGGAGCATAAGCTTTTGTGAGCTACAGCTCACTTCATCAGATGCATTCAGTGTAAAATACAGTGGGAACTGCCACCCGATGTCCTGAGATGTGAAGTTGAAAATTTCACCCTCTAGGTGGATGCCCCTAGGAACCAGCTTATAAAATCATTCTCTCTTTCTGGACCTGTGAGTCTTCCTCAGGTTTTCTCCACTGACCTCAATTGAGGCCTGCAGACCTTGTTGGAATACAAACAAATTAATATGAATAACAAAATAATAATGAACAATAATCACATGGGCTCTGCAACATTACGTCGTAATGGGCTGGGAATTGAATTTAACTGTTTCCACTCCAATAACTAAACCAATACAGAGTTAAACAGATTCAAGAATTGGTTAGGAGTTTATTCATTGCTTTCCTCAGGGCGTCCTTCACCTCCGTGTTCCTCAGGCTGTAGATGAGGGGGTTCAACATGGGGATCACCAGCGTGTAAAACACTGAGGCCACTTTGTCTCTGTCCATGGAATAGCTGGAGGCGGGACGCAAATATATGAAGAGGAGGGTGCCAAAAGACAGGACCACAGCGGTTAAGTGGAAAATGCAAGTCGAGAATGCTTTGCGCCGGCCCTCAGCAGAGCGGATCTGCAGGATGGTGGAGATGACGTAGACATAGGAGAGGAGGACAGTCACAAAGCTGCTCCCTGTAATGCAGCTCATCATAGCAAACATCACAATCTCATTGATGCGGGTGTGAGAACAGGAGAGTGCCAGCAGTGGGGGGATGTCACAGAAGAAATGATTGATGATGTTGAAGCTGCAGAATGACAGCCGAAATGTGCAACATGTGTACATCATTGAATCCACCACCCAAACAGCGTATGCCCCAGCCACCAGCTGTTTACAAAGGTGCCTAGACATTGTGACCGTATAGAGCAGAGGGTTACAGATGGCCACATAATGGTCATATGCCATCACAGCCAGCAAGAGGCACTCAACATCTCCAAAAATGAAAGAGAGATACATTTGCACAGTGCAGGCAGTGTAAGAAATGTTTTTCCTCTCGGCTAAGAAATTCAGCAGCATCTTAGGGGAAATTATGAAGGAAAGGCAGAGGTCACAGAAAGACAAATTCCTGAGGAAAAAGTACATGGGGGTGTGGAGTCGGGGATCAATTGTGATTAACAAGATCATCCCCCCAATCCCCACCAGGGTGACACCATAAATCAGTAGGAATAACACAAAGAGGGGGACCTGCAGCTCCGGACGATCTGTCAGTCCTGAGAGAATGAACTTCATTGCCTCCGAGTGATTTCCCATCTCCTCTGAACACAGACCAGGCAGCTACAGAGATGTTGGCAGGTGGATGGTGCAGAAAACCTGTCCCTTCTCTGTAATGACGTAAGAGAGGATAAATAGAGATCAGTTTCTCAATGGACGTCAGTACCTGCTCAGGGAAGGGCTTAGTCCACAGAGCCAGATATTCACAGCTGGTCATTCCAGGTGTTTGACAAAATGCACACTCTGTGCAAACACAATGACACACAGGTTAATCATGTCCCACACACAAACATTACTGTTCACAAATCTGAAAAGAAAACAGTAACTTGTGACTCTGCTGTGAGAGAATCAGTCTGAAGGGATTATTCCCATCGCTAAAGAAGGGGTGAGAGTAACGGAGTGTCAATCTTTCCACCCTCTTTGGGCAAGGGGAGCTCTGTGACTTCACATGTCCGTTTGGGGTAAAGTTGTTTACCGTGCTTAGTAAGCTTTTTGGCATTTACTTTAGCCTGTCTGAAAACCCAGAGACATAATGGAAATCCCTGACTTCAGCGACTAGGTAATTGCCTACTTTTTTCCAACCAAGGTGGTCACTCCTTTAGCTGAAGGGGTAGGAGTTGGGGCTGAGGCTTTTGGTGCAGGAGTTCTCTAATTCAATACCTGCTGATCCCCAAGGTGTCTATGTGTGTGCGTGTCTGTAATTCAGGAGAATAGCATGTACCTGCTGAGAAGAGAGGGAGAGATGTGGTGGTGTTTCATCATTGACAGAAACTGCCAGTCTGGACCATTCGGGAAGCTTTATACGAAGATGTGTGATCTGTGGGACATAATTCCTGAAGCAACTGGGAATACCTGAGCTCAGAGAGCCATAACACCTAAATGAATTCAGTAAACCAAAGCCACCCTCTGTGTAATTGGTGCCCAGGGGATTAATTTGACCGACTCTTTCTACTGGTTTATTAAATGATGCAATTACTACAAGAGTTACAGAGTATGAGGTTTGGGGTGTATTTCATCCTGCTGTTTTCACTTCAAGCTGGGTACTGCATAGAGCTGATCCACAAAGGGTTTTGTTTTTTTGTGAAGACCAAAATCTTTTCACTAAAATCTTAATAGTTTGACTCAGAAATACCATGAGGGTGCCTCAGACACTCCACAGCACCAATCTCTTCCATGTTCCTCGCTCCCAGCCTGGACTACATCCCCCGTGATTCATGATGGTCTCTCCTCTTGCTGAAGTGCCCTGGAACATCACCAGAGTCCCACAGCCATGGTTAGGGAGGAGGGGAGTTTGGTATTTTGATGGAAAGCTTATAATTTCCAGGGAAAAGATAACTTCTCAGAAAAAATAGTTAAATGGAAAATCCAATTTCCTATCAAAAAAACTTCTCAAAAAAATTTTCAACCAGCCTTAGCAACAAATTTGGAATCAAAGGAACTGAAAGTTAGATACAGGTGAAACAAATTAATTGTCTGCAGGTGTAGCTGATATCTTCTCTGTCATTCCTGGTTTCAGAGTAACCTCATTGTCCTGGCCCCAGTAGGTGGAATGTAAAACCTTTAAGACATGTAAGAGTACTCCAGATTATCTAGCTATTTATAGTATGCCAATCACCATGGTATCCTATGTCCTTCCCTTGCTAGGTTACTCCCCAAAGTAGGAAAGATAGGGTCACTCATTTTGCTTGATGCTGACCACATTATGACCAGAGGAGCTCAGGGGGAGGCCACAACATGCTACAGACTTGTGCAGTTCACAAAACTGTCCGTCTTGCATGCATATGATCTGCACACAGAGCTCAGCTATAGAATGCTAAATAAATCTATGAGTCAACTAAAAATAGTCATGCTCTCCTCACAAATATTAATAATATTTTTATCATGTATGTGAAGTTATAAGACTACACTGTATTGTGTCCTTAAGACATGGTGAAAACTGAGGCTGGCAAACTGCTCTGTCTTAAACAAAGAAATTTGTGTTCTACTTAATTTTGTATCTAAATATGTGAGGAAAAAGCAGCAGGGAACATCCTTCTACAAAGACACTTTGTCTTCTGGTAAACAGGTGGAAATGTTTCTCAAAGGGGGAATAGGACTCTAAAAAGAAAGCGCAGACATCCCAAGGCACCTCTCTCTCTCTCTCTATGTCCATTGATTCACTGCATCTGAAGGGATAAAGGAAGCAGCCATTGGAGTAGGGGATGGCTCCTGACCTAAGATGTTTGGTCAGTGAGACTGCTGAGAGCATGTGGTGAGGAAACTTTTGCTTTGAATTTCACATCATTTGTTAACTTAGGCACAAGTTGCATTCTAGCTTTATTTTTCTTGAAACCATCTCTAACTTCTATGCCTCCTTATTTGCACTCACTTAAATTCTATCTTTGTAGTCAATAAACTTTGTTTTTTTATTGTTTTATCTAATCCAGTGTGTTTAAATAGAAGTGTCTGAGAAATTAAGTTGCATGCATGTTAGTGCTATTAAAGAAATAATGGACAATGTAGCTTGCATTGTCCAGGAGAGGACTGGGCAACACAGGACATACATTTCTGGAGGGAAATCAAAGACTGGGGAATGTGTTGGGGTCACCTTGCCGTATAAGCAAGGGTGGTTGTTAGGATATAGATATTCAGGCCTGTCTGTAAAGGCCTGTACTTTAAGAATTTAGGGGTATTCTTATCACTTGGCTAGTTCTAGAGGTATAAAAGAAAGAATCAAAATTACTGTCTGCTGGTGTAAGGGCCTTCTCTTACTCTGACAGTTTGAGGCCCTGTTCTTAGCCTAAGGCCTTTGGCTAAGCAGCAGAGGCAGCCATAAGCTAGGAAGCGACAGGTCACATCCTCACATTCCAAACTAGTCACATTGAAGTAAGGTGCTATTGGGCTGTCAGGCACTATCAGGACAGGATTGTATTCCTATCACCTCCAGAGAAAGGGAAGTGCCTAGAAATGTAAAAGGAAACTTAGTTTGATAGCATCCTGTCTGGCAAGAACTCACTTATCAATAGCTGGGATGTGAAATCCTCACTTCTATATTGTTTTGTCATTATAGTTCCCACTTTGCTATTGTTTGTCTGTATAATCTCTGTCTGGTTCTGTGATTGTTTCTGTCTGCTGTATAATTAATTTTGCTGGGTGTAATCTAATTATTGTGGTGGGATATAATTGGTTAGCTAATCATATTACAATATGTTAGGATTGGTTAGTTAAATTTCAGAAGAATGATTGGTTAAGGTATAGCTAAGAATATTACTATATAAATTAGGGGAAAACAGGAAGTAAGTTGGGATTCAAAAATAAGGAAAAAGGAACTTGTATTTAAGCTTGCTGGAAGTTCACCCCAATAAACATTGAATTGTTTGCACCTTCGGACTTTGGGTATTGTTGCTCTCTGTTCATGCGAGAAGGACCAGGGAAGTGGGAGAGTGAAGGAATAAGCTCTCTAACAGTGGTGAGAGCCTGAGTGTTGCCCAACTATTCCTGGCCAGGCTGCAGTTACACACACATGCCTCGGGTGCGATTTGCATGCTAGATGGTTGTTTGTGAGTGGCCAAGGTTGAAGCCACTTCAGCAAGGCATTGCAAGGTTTCAGGCAGGTATGACACAGCTCCTGATTAGTCTGGGTTGGACCCTGGTATGTCACAGCCACCAACCTAGAAAATATCCCAGGAACACCAAAGGTGCGGTGCTGATTGACAGCAGTGTTCAATTGACATGAAAGTGTAGGTCCCCCAAGGGATGGGCCCATGCACTGATCCATGGCTGCAGATGCACAAGGACATTGTGGTCATCACCTTTCCACAAGGAGACCCAAGGCAGGCCCAGTAATGACTCTTCCCTTCTTCACTATGGTAGGAGAAATTATCCCGCAAGGGTGTGCAGGCTTGGCTGGTATTATCAGTGCTCCAGGGAATGTTGGTGCCCCCTTCTCCTAAGTGGTCCCAACCTGTGAGGCATTGCAGGGTCGATTGTATTAGGAGGAAAAATTGATGATCCAAGTCAGCTACATTCTTTGGCATAATCCATGGGGGAGGGGCTACAAAGAATGGAGGCAAAGTCCTGCTTCCCTGAACACCACTAGAAACAACCAAAACCCAGCAATCTCTGTATCCAAAGTCTGTCACCCCAGGTCTCTGCCCAGGAAACACTATGCCCCTACTTCCTCTAAGAGTCATACTCATAACTCCTCCTCCTGGTTTTTGTGCCTCCTGTGATCCGCAGGTGCCTTGGGCAATCCTCAGTGAAAATGCCAAGGTCAGGGCAGGCTGCAAAAAGGAGGATATTCCCCAAACTGGTGGTTAACACTCAAGATCTCTGCAGCATCTCTGCAGATGATGCTACAAAATATCTCTGAGCATGCCAGCTCCCTTCTGATTCTTTTGTTAGTTTTATTTATTTCCCATAATTTATACTCCGTGAAACAGAGTGTGATGTTGCACCCCATAATTCTTTATAGAAATAAGCTCATGGCTGTAAATATGACATAACTTCAATATGTTTTATGCCAGATATGCTGTGTAACATATCTCTGCAAAGCTTATGATCTACTGCATATATTCATCCTGTTTGTGTGCATGTAACGTTTTTGTATTCAAAGTTATGAATACTTGTTATGTACTTGCTTGATTGTAAGTACCCTCAGTGAAGCAGTTGGACAGCTTCTTGAGAAAAAAACTATTCTCTGTAAGTGCCCAATCAAGAAACACTTAAGCTAACAATGAACTTTGAGAGTTTCCAATCCACATATGAGCTTTCCTGGGAATGTAGTGTTGTCATGTAAGGAACTGAGTCATGACTTGCCCATGTGAATCCAAAACTCCATCTTGGAGCTGGATTCTGCAGAGGAGAGGGGAAGGGGTTTCCACCCACGAGAGAGACTATATAAGCCCCTGGGGAAACCCCTCCATTTTGTCTTCAGCTGGCACAAAAGATAGCCCCTCCACCCCAAGGAGATGCCTGAAAGAAACTGGAACAAAGGACAGTAACTACAGGGGTGTGAGTGATTGCTGGACCCACACTAGGAGGAAGTCTCATCTGTAAAACAGGCTTATTGCAACATCTTTGAGGGTGAGATTTACCTGCATTTAGTTTTCACTGTAGTAGGCTTCAACTTACATGTTTTATTTTATTTTGTTTGGTAATTCACTTTGTTCTGTCTGTTATTACTTGGAACCACTTAAATTCCACTTTCTGTATTTAATAAAATCACATTTTACTTATTCATTAACCCAGAGTATGTATGAATTCCAGGAGGCGGGGGTGGGCAAACAGCTGTGCATATCTCTCTATCAGTGTTATAGAGGGCGAACAATTTATGAGTTTACCCTATATAAGCTTTATAAAGAGTAAAACGGATTTATTTGGGGTTTGGACCCCATTGGGAGCTGGCTATCTGAATGTTAGAAATAGGAGCACTTCTTAAGTTGTTTTCAGTGAAGCCTGCAGCTTGTGGAGGACGTGGTTGAAACTTGGATCCGGGTTTGCAACAGGCAAGCGTGTCTAGCTCAAACAAGGTAAGGTACTGAAGTCCCAAGCTGGCAGGGAAAACAGGCTCAGAGGGAGACTCAGCACATCGCGTGGCAGTCCCAAAGGGGTTTCTGTGACCCAAGACGTCACAGTGGCGTAGCTGAGCAGGATCTGTGCACAGCTGATTTCTTTGAGACTCTGGTCGTGATTTTAAGTGAGTTTTGGCTGTGGTGGGTCGAGAATAGACAAAGTGATTACTGTTTTGTTAGTTTCTGATTGCTTATTTTGGGTAAGGGAAATAGGGACAGAAAAATAAGCAAAATAAGTAAAAGTGAAGATCAAAAGAAGCTAGAACTGCCGAAGTTGCAGACTGGCCAGAAAGGCTGAAAACTGGGTACTGTGAAAGTCTCAATTAACTAAGAAGCCCCTGAACTGAGTGAATCTCAGTTTCAGTGAACTGCAGATAATGCTAGATAATAGATAATACTTAGAAGTGCCATGATTGCAGGAGAGTGGACTAGATGACCTCCCGAGATCCCTTCCAGTCCTATGATTCTGTGATCTGACAAGGAGCCCTGCACTGGGGGGAGGGACCTCTATTCTATTCTATTCTATTCTATTCTATTCTATGAGGGGGGACGCCAGCCTGAGCACTGGGCAGGGCAAGGGACACGCATCTGTCTCCACTTGACATTCAGCTCCAGTGTACCCCCACCACATGCACACACATAGTGCCCACTGCACAGCAAACACACACACACTGTGCCCACTTCACAGCAAACACACACGCACACAGAGTGCCCAATACACACTCACAGCCTCACACTGAGCTCAATCAGAATACAGAAGAATCTCTACGGGGAAGCTGGGATAAGTGGAATATTTCCAACTACCCTGAACAAAAAGAACCGAAGGGGATTCTGCTGCCCTGGCAGGGAGATAGGACTAGATTTCCCAAATGGTCTTTTCCATTGGCAGCTTCTCTGAGGCCTGGTTTATGCTTAAAAATTAGATCAACAGAGCTCTGTCGCACAGGGCGGGGAAACTTCTCACACCCTGTGCGAGGCAGTTAGCTTGTACTGACCCTCAATGTCATTCTTCCACTGACTTAGCTACTGCCTCTCGGAGACCTGGATTAACTACATCGATGGAAAACCCCTTCCACCAATGTGGAAAGCATCTATGCTGCGGTACTGCTGCACACCTTGCTGAGTCAATGTAATGGCCTTAGTATGGACATTCCCTGAATGGATGCGGGAGTTTCCCCCTTCCTATTAAAGCAGTTTTTCTCTCCTTTTCCTGTCACTCTTCTCCCTCCCTTCATAAAGCTCTTTCCTCCTTTTGATAGGTAAATATGTTCAGAAAAGTTAAAATTTGTCTAAGGATAATTCCTTTCTTCCCTTCCCATGAATGGCCCACTGTAATTTCAATTAAAGGCCAAAACGCTCTGAAACTGACTTGTTTGCCCATGACTTGGTGATATCTCTTTGTTTTTCCTCCCTTCACATACAATGAGTTGAGGACGGAAGCAGTGCCTGCTCATAACCATAAAAATCAGATTAAGAGTCGAACTTTTCCCTGTTTGCTAACCACACCAAGGTTACCCTTAATACGTCTGGAGCTGCTTTATGGGATGAATTTGAGATTTGCTCCCTGTAACATCTTTGCTCCCAGGACTACAGGTGTGCAGAGCACATGCAAAGCAGTATTGTTCCCTTCCTTGTGAAATGGAACACAGAGGGCCAGAGCATCAGCTGGTCTGGTTCTCTGTCTCTCCCGTAAGACCTTTTGAATATGATATGAAACTTGGGTGACTGTATTCCACTTCATGTGTTTGTCCCTCTCCAAATGGCTCTTTAAGTAATTTCCCAGCATTGAGACATGAAAATATCGAGAAAAGGGTGAATTTCTTCCAGACTAAACATAGAATCATAGACTTTAAGGTCAGAAGGGACAATTGTGATCGTCGAGTCTGTCCTCCTGCACAACGCAGGCCACAGAATCTCACCCACCCACTCCTGTAAGAAACCTTGAACCTCTGTCTAAGCTATTGAAGTCATCAAATCGTGGTTGAAAGACTTTGAGGTGCAGAGAATCCTCCAGAAAGTGACCCATGCCCCACGCTACAGAGGAAGGTGAAAACCCCCCAGGGCCTCTTACAATCTTCCCTGGAGGAGAATTCCTTCCCAACCCCAAATATGGAGATTAGCTAAACCCTGAGCATGTGGGCAAGATTCACCAGCCAGACACCAGGAAAGAATTCTCTGTAGTAACTCAGATCCCACCCCATCTAACATCCCATCACAGGCCATTGTGCATACCTACCGCTAATAGTTGAAGATTAATTAATTGCCAAAATTAGGCTATCCCATCATATCCTCCCTTCCATAAACTTATCAAGCTTAGTCTTGAAGCCAGATATGTATTTTGCCTCCACTGCTTCCCTTGGAAGGCTGTTCCAGAACTTCACTCCTCTGATGGTTAGAAACCTCCATCTAATTTCAAGTCTAAACTTCCTGCTGGCCAGTTTATATCCATTTGTTCTTGTGTCCACATTGGTACTGAGCTTAAATAATTCTTCTCCCTCCGTGATATTTATCCCTCTGATACATGTATAGAGAGTAATCATATCTCCCCTCAGCCTTCTTTTGGTTTGGTTAAACAATCCAAGCTCTTTGAGTCTCCTTTCATAAGACAGGTTTTCCATTCCTCGGATCAGCCTAGTAGCCTTTCTCTGTACCTGTTCCAGTTTGAATTCATCTTTCTTAAACATAGGAGACCAGAACTGCACACAATATTCCAGAGCAGGCCTCACCAGTGCCTTCTATAACAGTACTAAAGCCTCCTTATCTCTCCTGGAAATACCTCGCCTGATGCATCCCAAGACCGCATTAGCTTTTTTTCATGGCCATATCACCTTGGCAGCTCATAATCATCCTGCGGTCAACCAATACTACGAGGTCCTTCTCCTCCTCTATTACTTTCAATTGATGCGTCCCCAGTTTATAACAAAAATTCTTGTTATTAATCACTAAATGCATGACCTTGTACTTTTCTCTATTAAATTTATTAATAATTTATTGTAAAAAAACCATGCCATTGGGGTTGACCTGAAACTATTCACAAATGTGTTACAAATTCTCCTAATAA
This sequence comes from Natator depressus, assembly GCF_965152275.1. Classification (NCBI taxonomy): domain Eukaryota; kingdom Metazoa; phylum Chordata; order Testudines; family Cheloniidae; genus Natator; species Natator depressus. The sequence continues at coordinate 4,891,089 of NC_134239.1, forward strand.
CCTTGTCCCAAAACAGTGTGTGTGGGGGAGGAGGATTTAGGTACTGGTCGCAAAGCAGCCACCGTTAGGAGGTGCTGATGCTCCCTCTCTTTGTAATTTTTAGCTTAACAGTGAGGGTGTTCACCTGTGAGGTGGGAGATCTAGGTGCAATTCCCCTTTCTGTCCAGTGCTGGGCAAAGATGTGCACTTGGGTTTCCTGTATTTCCAGAAAGCATCCCAGCCCCTGAGTGATGTGCTATTCTAGTCTTTGGTTGTTCTCAATCTCTCCTTTCAAGGTTGTTCTACAGTGGATAACAAATTAAAAAACGATTGGAACAGAGACATGAAGCTGAGGATGTCGGTGCCCCGAACCACTTGTCTATAGAGTCATAACTTAGATCAATTTACAGCAGTAGCGTAGACCAGTCCTGAGAACGATGCAGGACAGAACATAGCCCAGTCACCAGGATCCTGTCCGACAATGTGGGAGACCCACTTTCAAATGTGCCTAAGGATCTGGGGAGGGTATTTAATCCTGTCAGAACTGAGTTAATTTTCATACCAAGGCCCTTCTGAGTTTGGAATGGACCAATGGCTGTTTCTGTCCTTACTGGCAGACCTTGACCTAAGTGAGTAGCTTCCTTCCCTATCTCTCTGACCAGTTCGCTCTCTTCTTCTGGCAGTCGTTGATCTCCTCGGGAGGAAGTTGAAGGAGAAATAATTAAAGTAAGTTATGTGAAAACCACAGAATCATAGAATATCAGATTGGAAGGCACCTCAGGAGGTCATCTAGTCCAGCCCCCTGCTCAAAGCAGGACTAATCCCCAACTAAATCATCCCAGCCTGGGCTTTGTCAAGCCTGACCTTAAAAACTTCAAAGGAAGGAGATTCCACCACCTCCCTAGGTAACGCATTCCAGTGCTTCACCACCCTCCTAGTGAAAAAGTTTTTCCTAATATCCAACCTAATATCCTCCCCCATTGCAACTTGAGACCATTACTCCTTGTTCTGTCATCTGCTACCACTGAGAACAGTCTAGAGCCACCCTCTTTGAAGCCCCCCTTCAGGTAGTTGAAAGCAGCTATCAAATCCCTCCTCATTCTTACTAAACAATCCCAGTTCCCTCAGCCTCTCCTCATAAGTCATGTGTTCCAGTCCCCTAATCATTTTTGATGCCCTCCACTGGACACTTTCCAATTTTTCCACATCCTTCTCATAATGTGGGGCCCAAAACTGGACACAATACTCCAGATGAGACCTCACCAATGTCGAACAGAGGGGAATGATCATGTCCCTCGATCTGCTGGCAATGCCCATACTTATGCAGCCCAAAATGCCATTAACCTTCTTGCCAACACTGTTGGCACACTGTTGACTCATATCCAGCTTCTCATCCACTGTAACCCCTAGGTCCTTTTCTGCAGAAAATTCATGCAGCTGGGGTCCAAACTCTGATTCCAGCAGCATTTGCAAAGCAATTCAATTTTATATAGCATCAGCCGAGTTCTAGGTGGCAAACATTTGAGGTTTATTTCGCTAAAAACTCAACTTAGATTTGCTGCTGTTATTAAAAAGTTGCATGACACCGGGACCCCCTTAAAACCAACTTTTAATTATACTCAAGGGAAACCACTCTAAGAATTGTTAACAGATTTCGTGGAGAGTCTGTGATCATAGTTACAAGCAGTGAGAACAGGAAGCAAAATCATTTGGTTTTGGAACTAATGTCCTGTCACTTTAAAAGTTAATAGGACCAAATCCAGAGCTGGTGTCAGGTGAGATGGCTGTCTAGACTCCAAATACCAGCTGGGGATCTGGATCACTGATTAACTTCAACAGAGATATGCTGATTTATACCTGCTGGGGACTTGCCCAATGCTTGATTCCTCTGGGCAGCGCTATAGGTGTTCGCCAAGGTAACGGCTCACTAAGCACTATGGTCACAATAACTAGGAGTTCAAAATACACAGACACTTGATGTCACTGGGTTATTAGTATTTTGAACCCAAATCTGCAGCCAGCACTCAAAGGTTTAGGCTTTTTACAGGCTCTGACTGATACTCAAGACAGTAATTCTCCGGAACATTGTCCAGGAGCTGGTGAGCAAAGCAAACCAAGAGAAGGGAGAGAGAGCAGACTCTCACGCCCAGCCACGTGTCAGGGAATGAGGAAGACCCCATTTCACCCACCCATCCCTCTCCCATTTACCAACCATCCAGAGAGATGGGGAGAGGAAAGCGATTCAGCCATGACTTCCAAGAGGTAGTTAGGGAAAGAGGATTGTGAGGAATGATGAAGGAAAAGGGGGAACAGTAGCTGCAACCTCTCGGCTAACACCCCCGATATTAAAATCTCTTTTCTCTAAAATTCCTGCTGAACAGCATTACTAGGCAGAACTCCCATCATTCTACACATCGCATTTTCCCTTTCACCCCTAATGTCACTTTTCTGCTCCCTAATTTTCTCATGGCGTTTTTCACCTCCTTATTGCGTAGGGTGTAGATCAAGGGATTCAGAAAGGGGATGACAATGGTGTAGAACACCGCGACCATCTTATCCGCCGAAAAGGTGGTGGAAGGTCTTAAATACATGAAGATACATGGCCCGAAAAATATAATCACTACAGCAATATGGGAGGCACAAGTGGAAAGAGCTTTGCGACGACCTTTGGAGGAGCGAGTTCTCAAGGAGACTAAGATGATGACATAGGACACAACCAGCACAACAAAAGAGGTCAGGGAAATCAAACCCGTATTGGCAAGGATCATGATGCCAACAAGATAAGTGTCAGTGCAGGTCAGTTTCAGCAAAGGGTGCACATCACAGAAATAGTGGTCAATCTCGTTGGGCCCACAGAAGGGTAACTGGATGATTAGGACAGTCTGAACCATGGAATGCACAAAGCCGCCCACCCATGAAGCCATCACAAGGGAGCCACAAACACATCCAGTCATGATGGTTGTGTAATGGAGGGGTTTGCAGATCGCAATGTAACGATCATACGCCATCACTGTGAGGAGGAAGATTTCAGTGCACCCAAAGAAATGGGCTACAAACAGCTGGGCTATGCAGCCATCAAAGGAGATGGTTTTCCTCTCCACAAAGAAGTCTGCAATCAGTTTTGGGGCTGTGACAGAGGAAAGGCACATGTCTACAAAGGACAGATAGCTGAGGAAGAAATACATGGGAGACTTCAGATACTGGCTGCTCTTTACAGTGACAATGATGAGAAGATTTCCCAGCAAAGTAGCGATATAGAGGAGTAAAAAGAACACAAAACACACTGGCCATAACTTCTCATTGTGGCAAAGTCCCAAAAGGATGAATTCAGTCACATTCTGTGTGGGCTCCATGTACTCAGTTTAAATGATGGGTATATGGAATACCGCCAATCCACCTGCCATGACACAAGACAAAGATAGGAAGAATCAACACATATTGACCAGTGATGAGGTGAATATCAAGATGCATTGACTGAAGTGGTAGACTTTGTCCAAAACTAAAAATGAGCAATATGTAACTCAAGGAACTAGAGAAAATTGGCTTGAGTTACATATTGCCATGAACAGTATATACTCAAAATAATTAGAGTGGAAAATCTGAAGATGATTCATTCTAGTCTTCCCCCACAATGAATCATCAAAGGCTTTAATTGTAAGTGAAAAACTTAACCTTAACTATGCTTTGCAATCAGCTCTTCCATGATACAAATTCTATTTTATTCTTATTGCATTGTTAAACACCTTCAGAAGTCCCATTTTTCAACCAAGGACATCTGTTACCTTTGCATGTGAGCACATAAATGCTCACAAAAGTATTGATTTGTACATGCAAACATGAAACTGAGTTACCTAGTTAAGTAACCAAGGATTGAAAACTGGTCTCTGATTATTTTCATCACAAAATTATTTCACAAAATTTACATTTAGTTGAAAAGGCATTTTCATTGAAAAAAAAATGATTTCAGTGGAGAATTTTGACCAGCTTTACACAAACCCCAATTGAAACGAGGATTGAAACAATAATTTATCATCACGACTCACGGATACACTTTAGATTATTTATGCTGTTCCAAAAATGCAAAGCAGCCACAAACACTGTTCGATTGACCAGTTAACTCTGTCGCAAGAGTGGTGGAAAGCAGCTGAAGCCGATGAGCGAACTTGACCCTTTGTGTGTTATCATTTGATTTCAGGTGACTGAATTAAATTTTCTGTGTTCAAAAGAAAGTATTTATGAGTGGTCATAAGCAGGAATGTATTAAATATCGTTTCGGGGTGGTCATTGCTTACAGACTAGCATCTAATAAACCTATTTTATACATTTCAAAACTAAAATTAAAATAACAAATAAAAATAATATGAAGATTTTTCAAGAGAGAAGCTTGTAATGAAGATTTTAGACACATTCATCGTACTTTAGGTGAATTAGTTGGAGACTGATTGATGGAGCGGGGAATTAGATTGGAATGAATCCTAATAAGGTAGTTTTCTTTTTCTTTTACATTTGTAGAGCTAAGCAGGGAAAGAATAGCAGAAAATACTCAACCTTGCTGGAAAACTCACATGGGTTGTATTTGCAGATCTTCAAACATACCTGGATGGTGATGGGTTTTATTTCCCCTGCTTCTAACCTGCTGCTGTAGCAAAGGTGTTCGGGTCTGAACAACAGTAAGCAGTTGAGGAGGGTGATCAGATACTCCCTGCTAGATAGATTTTCTGCTTTGTACATTTCATCCTCACACCCATCTTTACAAGCCCTGTCTTAGGATGTCCTTTGCTGTCTGTCAATTCTGCGAAAACCAAATTAGTGAACTAGAGAAGTGGTTTGGTCAAGGCAGCCCTCAGGAATCTTTTCACATCAACCACTTCCCCAACTCGCAAAGCCTCTGATCTAAGAGCATCTCCATCCCTCGCTCCGCAAAATCTAAGACCCAACAAGATCTTTGGGAAAAATTGTCTCCCTCTCTGCTGTGAAGTCACAGCAGAAATATTTAAAATCAATATGTAGTGGCAGTGCGTCATTGCCTGGTTAATGAGCTCCCAGAGGCACTTCAAGGCTTCTCCGCTGGAAATAGTTGTTGAAGAAGCACTCCCCTATATAGCTTTAAACATGTATTTGAAGCAAACTTTCGAAGTTCTGCTGAGAGTTAGTCCCTTTCATAGTCTTCAAACTCCATTTTTCAATAGGACCCCCTCCCCCACCCCGCCTCCTCATACTTTCACCAAGGGATGGCCTTAGAGATCTTGCTATTGTCCGGTTCCTTCTACTCGCACCCCTACATAACAAGAGGGCACAGGAAATCCTGTGTCAAGTTCCTCATTTCACTCCTATGCTTAGAAAGGGGATCTTGAGAACTTGGGCAAAAGGCCACAAGCTCTGTGGACCTGCTTTGTGTGAACAGCCATTGGATCAGGCCTTAACCGAAGAGAGCTCATGCCCAGCATAATCAATGGAAAATCACCGGGTTGACTTCAGTGGCATTTGCATCACCGCTTAATCACTGATCTACGGGATCGAACAACGTTTGGATTTCTCTTCTATGTGATAATGTGACTCAACTGTGACAGGACCAGGGCTTGCGGTGTCAGATCTCAAAGACACCCTGGCTGCACAGGATGATGGGAGTTCTGAGGAAGCCTGGTGATGTGGCCGCTGCTGCTTACATTCCAGGATGGTATCTTGTATTCCACCCTATGCTTAGTCTGGGATGCCACTGCTGTGGAAAGTTTGGGAACTCTAGCAGCATCGCTGGTGCTGGGACCTCCCATCTCATATAGGCACTTGATACCATTCACAGTGAAAGTGTAACCCACTCGTGAATGTGCGTATCCGACCTTCCTACATGCCTGTCAAGGTTCCTTCCCCACTCTGAGCTCTAGGGTACAGATGTGGGAACCTGCATGAAAGACCCCCTACGTTTATTCTTACCAGCTTAGGTTAAAAACTTCCCCAAGGTACAAACTTTGCCTTGTCCTTGAAGAGTATGTTGTCACCGCCAAGCATGTTAAACAAAGAACAGGGAAAGAGACCACTTGGAGACGTCTTCCCCCAAAATATCTCCCCCCCCCGGCCCCAAGGCCTACACCCCCTTTTCTGGGGAAGGCTTGATAATAATCCTCACCAATTTGTACAAGTGAACACAGACCCAAACACTTGGATCTTAAGAACAATGAAAAATCAATCAGGTTCTTAAAAGAAGAATTTTAATTAAAGAAAAGGTAAAAGAATTACCTCTGCAAAATCAGGATGGTAAATACCTTACAGGGTAATCAGATGCAAAACATAGAGAACCCCTCTAGGCAAAACCTGAAGTTACAAAAAGACACAAAAACAGGAATATACATTCCCTCCAGCACAGCTTATTTTACCAGCCATTAAACAAAAGGAAATCTATTCCATTTTCAGCTAGATTTCTTACTAACTTAACAGGAGTTGGAAGGCTGCATTCCTGATCTGTTCCTGGCAAAAGCAACACACAGACAGCCAGAACCCTTTGTTCCCCCCACTCCAGATTTGAAAGTATCTTGTCCTCCATTGGTCATTTTGGGTCAGGTGCCAGCAAGGCTACCTACGCTTCTTAACCCTTTACAGGTGAAAGGATTTTGCTTCTGGCCAGGAGGGATTTTACAGCGCTGTATACAGAAAGGTGGTTACCCTTCCCTTTATATTTATGACAGTGCCAAAGTGCTGAAGCTGTTGCTCTTTAATTTAAGCTGTACCAACTCCTGCCTTTACTTCCGGAGAACCCCAGTTATATCCATGGTGTGCTGGCTGTCACAGATGGAGGCTGCTACAAAAAACAGTAGTGGGACCATGTAGTCAAGGATATCAAATATGTTTGTACTTCATATGCCTTTGCAAAATCTGTACATGGGGGTGCGGAGGGGAGAGAACATGGCTTGATGCCTTCTCTTCTACTTATGCAGCCATAGACAAACTGGCCCATCAGAAGAGAAGAGTTCATTATTCCCTGTGGCAACAAGACGTTGTGTCATGAAACCACAATTGCAATGATATGGCCAAATTGAGCAGATAGAGCAGCCATTTGAGACAAACAAACTATGCCATGGACATGGTATTCATTGGGAATTTATCCCCTTTTTTGCTAAGCGAATCATTCATAAAAGCAATACTGATTTTTTGTGACCATATTCGTAACTCTTAAGTGTACATGACAATGTTCAGATGGGTAAATTTCACTTCTGAGTTGTTCACAAACTGTTTGCTTGGACTCTTCTCTCTTTGTATTAAATTTGGCAGGTTGGTGGCCTGCCAATCCCTTCCTAACTGTAAGTGGGGATCCCAGTTGGCTTCAGTAAACTCCCACTGTCCCAGTCATGAATGGAAACAATGAAGCCCCTTTTAGGTCAGAGGACAGAGGAGCTAAACAAGGAAATTATCCTTGTACTTGTTTGGAGACACTGGCCATCGGCCATGGTGCTTTGTCAGGTCAGCTGGGGCCTGACTGACCCACCCTGCTGAGGTGCTATTTGTGACTTCCAAGGTGTCTGCCCTATAGCACAGGGAGGCCAATTCCTCACCATGCTTTGCCCCTGGGTCCACTAATTGACCTGCCTCAGCAGAGCAAAGCACAGCACAGAGCCCTCAGTTATCCTTGCCTGGTGGCTCTGCTGGCCCTCCTTCTCTTGCTGACCATCCGGGAAAGCTGTGCCTTGGTTTTCCCCCCTCTGAAAAGCAGTTGTGAATCACTTTCACTCTCCAACTCACCCATTGCTGACTCAGTTTTCCCCCTTGCTGTCCCTGCTCCTGCCCTCTAGGTAGCCCTACCTCCTGGCACTGTATCCCCAGGGTGGAAGGGTGCTGCCTGCTCCCAGCCTGGTCTTAGGGCAACTGCAGAGGCTGAAGAAACACTGGGGACTGAGGCATCGTTATGGCAGGAGCATGCCTAGCTTCAAAACTTCCTTTGGGCAGCCCTGCATTAACTCCTATGCTATATCCCCACAGGATTTGCCCAGTACTGTCAGGGATGAGGCTGGTGAAGGGGCCTGAGGTATGATACCCCATACTGCTCCTAGGCCCGATGACCCATGCCTTGTTGGGGGTCTGTGTGTGCCAACACTGTGCAACCAGAGAGTGGCCACAACAAATGGAAGAGACGAGCACAGAATCCATATGTCCAAGATGGTGGAGAGGGTGAAGGAATCTGCTGCCCCTCCCGCTGAATAGACACAAGGCCCAGAGTGTCCCTTTCTGGCACCCCGAAGCGAATAACCCACTCAAACCCTTATTTCTGACAACTTAGCATGAGCTAAAAGCCAACAAGCTGTAAAGTTACAGCAGAAATATTGAGAGTGAATGAAAGCTTATGCTGTAATACATTTGTTAGTCTCTAAGGTGCCACAAGAATTCATTTTCTTCATGTAGTGGTAGCATGTCCTTGCCTGGGATAATGAGTTTCCAGAGGCATTTCAGGGTGTCTCCATTGGAAGCAATCAGTGAAGAGGCAGCTGAGCCATATTGCTTTGGACACATCTTTCAGGCAATCTTTTGATGCGTTTTGACAGTTAAGCCCAGATTTTGAGACATTTCTCTGCTTGGCGTTACAAGGGCTAAAGGACTTGGCTACACTGCCTTTTCAAAATTGACAGGTACTAAGCAGCCAGAGTTACACTGAAACTTAGATTGCTAAATTCCATTTTAAAAAATGATTTAGACACTTAGAAGCCTAAGTCACTCACGCCTTGTAATATGGAATGGAGCAACACCTAAATATCTTTAAAAATCTGGTCTTTAGTCTCTTTAGGTGTTCTGTAAAAGCGACAAAGAGTCCTGTGGCACCTTATAGACTAACGGACGTATTGGAGCATTAGCTTTCTTGGGTGAATACCGACTTCGTCGGATGCATGGAGTGGAAATTCCCAGAGACAGGTATAAATATGCAAACAAGAATCAGGCTAGGGATAACGAAGTTAGTTCAATCAGGGAGGTTTGAGGCCTTTCTATGTCATACGGGGTTCATATCTGGTTCATTCTATTGACACCTTCCTACATAACAAGACATTGCAGGAACTCCTGTATCCAAATCTTCAGTTGTCTCCTAATGTTCAGGACGGGGGATCTTGAGAAGTGTAGCAATGGAGAGTTAGCCCTCTAGGAAATGGTGGGTGTGAACAGCCATCACTCCTAACGAGAGGTGTGTAAATAGATTTTTCAGTTCACTGGAAATTCCAAAGATAAATGGTGGGGGAGAGGAACTGTTTGGGGTTGAACCAAAACCAAAATGTTGGTAAATTGAAAAGTTTAAAAAAAAGTTTCATTTTGGGTCAAAAGAAACATTTTGTTTGACCAATAAAGAAACATGTTGATTTAGTTTTGAGCAATTCTTAATGTTTTATTTTTTAAAATAAAATTAAAGGAAAATCAAAACAAAAATTTGTTTTCTGAAATTTTTAAAAGGTTCCTTCCCCCCCCGACCAAAACAATTCAGTGAAATCAACACTAAGTATATCAGTTTACCTGAATCTGCATTTTTTGCTGGGAAAAAAGTTTCAGTTGAAAAATGTCACCTTGTTCTAGTCCTAAACAATCACTGAACTAAGAGATTTAACAATATTCCAATTTCTGTTCTACATGCTCATGCAGTAAAGTTACAGGCCTCAATCATAACAATGCAATGGAAGGAACGATTCAGCGAGCTTTACAGCAGACACATTATCGCAAAATCAACCAGTGCGGGCTCTGGGGAAGTGCATGGCCAAATGGGTCCTACTACATTTTGTCACAAGATGCTGCTGACATGCCACTGCAGGACTGCTCTGGGCCTACAGCTGGAGTGAAGGGAGGACCCAGCATCTGTGGGAAGTCTAGCACTACCAGTGGTGCTGTGTTCCTAGGGTGAAAGCCAGTGAAAGGTTCCTACTGATTTCACTGGGACCTGGATCAAAGGCCACACAGATTTCGGAAGTGGCTGCCCTTTGTTCACCTATGCAAGATTCGTATTGGGAGTGGGGATAAACACCCACACCCTCCCTTACCGACCAATGGAACCAGTCCTGCATTGATCCATAATGAGAGACCTGTGATGTTAGCCTAGCTGTAATGACACAAAACCAAGACTCTGACATCTCTCTCAGAGCGGGCACACGGCAAAGCCAAACTATTCCTTTAAAACAGTATTCACTGGGAATTAGACTCTTTTTTGCTTAACAAATCATTTGTCAAATGAACCTCATTTCCTTTGAATGAATTTGGTATTTATAAGTATTTGGACAGTAGTTGGGCCAAATGGTGTTAATTTATGGTTTGTTCACAAGCTGCTCATCTTGACTATTTAGTCTTTGATATTTGTTCTTTTGTGAGACAAGACACCCAAGCCATATGATATACTTCCTACTCCCCACTTGAAGGGATGACATTTTTCACCTGGAGAATAATGAAAGGTGGGAAAGTACTCTTTCTGGGTCCAATTTTCAGAAGAATTTGCAATAATATCTGTGAAAAGTTTGGGGTTTGCAAACACTTTCATGAACACACCAGTGTTGAAACCACACAAAACAAACAACAGAACTCAATAGATCAGAGTGACCCAAAGTTCTTGCTTTGGTTGTAGATATATTCATCAATCCATTTTTTATTTTTGCTTTGTTTTAACTATTAGACCAGGCCTGGGAGCTGGGCTAACGTGAGTGAAGCAAACCAGTGTCTGTAATTCTTTTCTTCCAAGCTTACTTCAGCGTCTGGAGATTCCCCTAATTGTTATTGTGCATGGCATATTCTCACCTTGTCGCTAAGTAATTAAATGTGTGTAACAGGAAAATTAAGTTTTCAACTTGCGTCATTACAGAACTTTTTTTTTTCCAAAGAAGTTTTAATTATGCCCACTGGGCCTACACTAAGTATCTCCGGATGTTACCATGGCATCCCTGTGTTGGTGTTTATCTGGGATAAGAACAAGATTATATATATAAAAAAAAGTTATCATTAGACCCAAGTCCTACTTCAAAAGTTTCTAAAAGTTACCAACAATCAAAGGAAATTCTTAAAGAAACCTGCAACCTCCAGGATTTTGAAGCTCTGCTGGATTGTAAAAATAAAAGATGGAGATTCCATCTTTTGCGATGATTTGTTCTGACAATGCTGAAACACAGCTGCACTTGACTAGGAATCAAGCATTTGGCCCATTGTTCCATAAGTGCTCTGTCTGGTTTTGGTATATTTTAGCAAGGCCACAGAGTACATAACATGCTCATGTGCATCCAAAAGGTTGACAGTGGGGCTGGTCAGAAAATTGTTGTTAAAAGGTTCCTGTCTGACAATGACATATCAATTTAAATGATTTTTTTCATGAAATAATATCTCTTTCAGTGAAAATTCCCATGAAAAGACATCAGAAAATTTAATTTCAGAAAAAAAATGACAACTTTTTGTTCTGAAAAGTTCTCTACTTTATTTCTATTTTTATGATACTTTTATTATTTTCATCGTAGTGGTGCATAATTGTCAGGGTATGTCATAATGGGACAGCTCATGTCAGATTATGATAATATAACAGTCAACATTTTCATAGAGTCATAGAACTGGAAGGGACCTCAAGAAGTCATCAAGTCCAGTCCCCCGCACTCATGACAGGACCAGCACCAACTAGAACATCCCTGATAGGTGTTTATCTAACCTAATCTGAAAAATCTCCAGTGATGGAGATTCCACAACCTCCCTGGGCTATTGATTCCAGTGCTTAACCACCTTGACGTTGGAAAGTTTTTCCTAATGTCCAACCTAAACCTCCCTTGCTGCAATTTAAGCCCATTGCTTCTTTCCCTATCATCAGAGGGAAAGGAGAACAATTTTTCTCCCTCCTCCTTTTAATAACCTTTTAGGTACTTCAAAACTGTTATCATGTCCCCTCTCTGTCTTCTCTTTGCCAGACTAGACAAACCCAGTTCTTTCAATCTTCCCTCATAGATCATGTTTTCCAGACCCCCTAATCATCCTTGTTGCTCTCCTCTGGACTCTCTCCAATTTGTCCATATCTTTCCTGAAATGTGGCACACAGAACTGGACACAATACTCCAGTTCAGGCCTAATCAGCGAGGAGTAGAGTGGAAGAATTATTTCTTGTGTCTTGCTTACCACACTCCTACTAATGCATCCCAGAATGATGTTTGCTTTTTTGCAACAGCGTTACGCTGTTGACTCTTATTTAGCTTGTGGTCCACTATGACTCTTAGATCCCTTTCTGCAGTACTTCTTCCTAGGCTGTCATTTCCCATTCTGTTTGTGTGCATCTGATTGTCCTTCCTCGGTGGAGTACTTTGCATTTGTCCTTATTGAATTTCATCCTATTGACTTCAGACCATTTCTCCAGTTTGTCCAGATCGTTTTGTATTATAATCCTATCCTCCAAAGCACTTGCAGGCCCTCCCAGTTAGGTATCATCCGCAAACTTAATAAGGGAACTCTCTATGCCATGATCTAAATTGTTGATGAAGACATTGAAAAGAACCGATCCCAGAACTGATCCCTGCGGAACCTCACTTGTTATGCCCTTCCAGCATGACTGTGAACCATTGATAACTACTCTCTGGGAGCGGTTTCCCAACCAGTTATGCACTTTATAGTAGCTCCATCTAGGTTGTATTTCCCTAGTTTCTTGATGAGAAGGTCATGTGAGATTGTATCAAAAGCCTTACTAAAGTCTAGATATGCCACATATACCTCATTCCCCCTATCCACAAGGCTTGTTGCCCTGTCAAAGAAAGCTATCAGGTTGGTTTGACATGATTTCTTCTTGACAAATCCATGCTGACTATCACTTATCACCTTATTACCTTCTAGATGTTTGCAAATTGATTCCTTAATTATTTGTTCCATTATCTTACCTGGTACAGAAGTTAAGCTGTCTGGTCTTTAATTGTCTGGGTTGCCTTTATTTTCCTTTTTTATAGATAGGCACTCTATGTGCTCTCTTCCAGTCCCCTGGAATCTCCCCTGTCTTCCATGACTTTTCAAAGATAATGGCTAATGGCTCAGATATCTCCTCAGCCAGTTCCCTGAGTATTCTAGGATGCATTTCATAAGGCCCTGGTGACTTGAAGACATCTAACTTGTCCAAGTAACTTTTAACTTGTTCTTTCCCTATTTTAGCATCTGAACCTACCCCATTTTCACTGGCATTCTCTATGGCAACCTTCTAGGTGAAAATTGAAACAAAGAAGTCATTTAGCACCTCTGCCATTTCCACATTTTCTGTTATTGTGTTCCCCTCTTCATTTAGTAATGGACCTACCCTGGCCTTGGTCTTCCTCTTGCTTCTAATGTATTTGTAGAATGTTTTCTTGTTACCCTTTATGTCTCTAGCTCGTTTGATCTCATGTTGTGCCTTAGCCTTTCTAATTTTGCCCCTACATACATGTTTTATTTGTTTATATTCATCCTTTCTAATTTGACCTTGTTTCCACTTTTTTGTAGGACTCTTTTTTGATTTTTAGATCATTTGAGATCTCCTGGTTAAGCCAGGGTGGTTTCTTGCCATACTTCCTGTCTTTCCTATGCAGTGGATAGTTTGCTTTTGTGCCCTTAATAATGTCTCTCTGAAAAACTGTCAACTGTCTTCTATTGTTTTTCCCCTTAGACTTGCTTCCCATGAGATCTTACCTACCGACTCCCTGAGCTTGCTCAAGTCTCCCTTCTTGAAGTCCATTGTCTTTATTTTGCTGTTTTCCCTCCTACCATTCCTTAGAATCATGAACTCTATCATTTCATAGAATCATCGAATATCAGGGTTGGAAGGGACCACAGGAGGTCATCTAGTCCAACCCCCTGCTCAAAGCAGGACCAAGCCCCAATTTTTGCCCCAGGTCCCGAAATGGCCCCCTCAAGGATTGAACTCCCAAGACTGGGTTTAGCAGGCCAATGCTCAAACCACTGAGCTATCCCTCCCCCCAAAGCTGCCTTCCACTTCCACTTCATGATCAGTTTCCCCCAAGCTGCCTTCCACTTTCAAATTCTCAACCACTTCCTCCTTGTTTGTCAAAATAAAGTCTAGAACGGCCTCTCCCCTAGTAGCTTTCTCCACCTTCTGGAACAAAAAATTGTCTCCAATTCAGTCCAAGAACTTGTTGGATAATCTGTGCCCTGCGGTGTTATTTTCCCAACAGATGTCTGGGTAGTTGAAATCCCCCATTACCACCAAGTCCTGGGCTTTGGATGTTTTTGTTAGTTGTTTGAAAAACTCCCCATCCACCTCTTCTTCATGCTTAGGTGGTCTGTAGTAGACCCCCCTACTATGACATCACCTTTATTTTGTACCCCTTTTATCCTTACCCAGAGACTTTCAACAAGTCTGTCTCCTATTCCATCTCAACCTCAGACCAAATGTTCACATTCTTAATATATAAGGCAACACCTCCTCCCTTTTTTCCTGCCTATCCTTCCTCAGCAAGCTGTACCCTTCTATACCAATATTCCAATTGTGCGTATTGTCCCACCAGGTCTCTGTGATGCCAACTGTGTCATCGTTGTGTCCATTGACCAGAATTATGAGTTCTTCCTGCTTATTCCCCATACTTCTTGCCTTAGTGTTGTCAATGTTCCTTCCCCACTCTGAACTCTAGGGTACAGATATGGGGACCTGCATGAAAACCTCCTAAGCTTACTTTTACCAGCTTAGGTTCAAACTTCCCCAAGGTACAAATTAATTTTACCCTTTGCCCTTGGATTTCTACTGCCACCACCAAACTTTATCTGAGTTTCTGAAAAAGCTGAGTTTGGACATGTCTTTCCCCAAAAAATCCTCCCAACCCTTGCACCCCACTTCCTGGGGAAGGTTTGGTAAAAATCCTCACCAATTTGCATAGGTGACCACAGACCCAAACCCTTGGATCTTAGAACAATGAAAAAACATTCAGTTTCCTTACAAGAAGACTTTTAATAGAAGTAAAAAAAATCATCTCTGTAAAATCAGGATGGTAAATACCTTACAGGGTAATTAGATTCAAAACATAGAGAATCCCTCTAGGCAAAACCCTTAAGTTACAAAAAAGGACACACAGACAGGAATAGTCATTCTATTCAGCACAGTTCTTTTCTCAGCCATTTCAAGAAATCATAATCTAACACACACCTAGCTAGATTACTTACTAAGTTCTAAGACTCCATTCCTGTTCTGTCTCCGGCAAAAGCATCACACAGACAGACACAGCCCATTTGTTTTTCTCCCTCCTCCCAGCTTTTGAAAGCATCTTGTCTCCTCATTGGTCATTTTGGTCAGGTGCCAGCGAGGTTATCTTTAGCTTCTTAACCCTTTAGTGGTGAGCGGATTTTTCCTCTGGCCAGGAGGGATTTTAAAGGGGTTTACCCTTCCCATTATATTTATGACAAGTATACAGACATTTAAGATACTGATTTGATTCCCCCCACCCAGTTCTGTCTTGTCTCTTGTTGATCCTTGCTATTACAGCCCATGCTCCCCCCAATTTCTGACCCTTCTCCCAGGTCTCCATGTGTTTGACTTACCTGTGCGCTTTGGCCTCCTGCCACCTTCAAACCTACTTTAAAGCCCTCCTCACTAGGTTGTTGAATCAGGCTGCTGAAGCTTCTTCTCCCCTTCCCCATCCAGCCTGCACCCCTTTAGCTCGGCTCCTCACCCTTGTTCCTGCCAGTCTCCCTCCAGCTAGGCCTCTTGCCACCCACTGGGCAATGATGTGGAAGAAATCATAAAAACATCACTGATAGTTTGCAAATGACAAAGAACAGTAACTTCAACAAAGTTAAGATCAGCATCCTACCACTGTGAGAGCAACTCTATGGAGGTTTATTTTAACAAGGAAGCAATGAGTCAAAAACGGCCTAATGACAAAACTGAGGAAATTAAAAGACTTAGACTAAACATGGCAACGACTCAAGCAGCCATCATAGATTCCTAGATGTTACTTGTCCCCCAAACCACAAAACAAGAAGTGGGAAGGAAGAAAAAAAAAGAAACCCCACAGCTGAGTGTGGCCGAATGGCAAAACTCAAGGAAATTAACTGGGCCAAACAGGTATCCTTCAGGAAATGGAATTCTACTCCCCAGGAAGCCAACAGCACATTCACAACAGCACGTAAAGTGTAAGACGGACATCAGCAGGGCTCAGAGGGAATTGGAAAAGAAAGTAGTCAAGGACCTAAAAACAACCAACTGTAAATTCTTTCATGCTATTGGGAAGACCGTCAGAGAATCAGTGGTGCATGCAGTGTAGCCATGTCAGTCCCAGGATATTAGAGAGACAAGGTGGATGAGGTGATATCTTTCATTGGACCAACTTCTGTTGATAGACAAGCTTTTGAGCCTTTTGAAGAAGAACTCTGTGTGACTCAAAATCTTGTCTCTTTCACCATAATGGCATGGAACCCACCTCTCATGAGCACCCCCTTCTGGTCAGGTGTGTCTTCACTTCTCCGTTTATGGTGACCCTCTCTGGCAGTTTCTAGTGACTCAGCCCTCTGGCCAAGTCACAGTCTGCATGGAACACAACTCTGACATCTTCAGGGGCATTAGTCCAACAAAGTCTGTATGCGCTCCTGGCACTGGTAGGGGACCATGCCCCCAGAGCTTACTCCCTGGAGACTTTTCACCTATACTGGTCTGTCTGGCCTTAGGGAAGTTCTATATAAAGTGGGGGAAGCAAACAATGAGTGTCTTCAGCTGGCTTAAGAGACAGCCTCCCCACCACACAGAGATACCTGAAGGCACCTGGAAACAAAAGGACTGTAACCACAGGGGTGGGTGAGGCCAGGCTGGACCTAGGTCAGAAAAGGCATCTGACATGAGAAGGATTTTACCTGAAGTAACAACTTGGGGTGAGAAGTTAACATTTGGAACTGATTTCTGAGTGTATTAATCTTAGCCTTGCTTGTGTTTTTTTTTATTTTGCTTCGTGTCTTACATTGTTCTGTCTGTTGCTACTTAAAACCGCTTAAATCCTACTTTTTATGTCTAAGAAAATCACTTTTGTTTATTTATAAACTCAGTGTAAATAATTGTTAGCTGGGGGGGAAACATATCTCTCTATCGGTGATATGGGGGGGGAACATTTATCTTTTTACCCTGTATAAGCTTATGACAGAGTAAAACAGATTTATTTGGGGTTAGGTCCCACTGGGAGCTGGGTGTCTGCGTGCTGGAGACAGGTATCCTCCTGAGCTGGTTTCAGTCTAGATGAGCAGTTTTGTGGGCGGAGCCCGGACCCTTGGTCTGTGTTGTAGCAGACTGGCTTGTCTGGCTCAACAAGGCAGGGTTCTGGAGGCCCAGGCTGGCAGGAAAAATAGGCTCAGAGGTAATTTGAGCCCATCAGGTGACAGTCCCAATGAGGGTCTCTGTGACCGAACCCAGCACACTATGCACTTGGGTTTCCTGCATTTCCAAAAAACATCCCAGCACTTGAGCGATGTGCTGTTCCAGTCTGGGTTGCTCTCAATCTCTCCTTTCAAAGTTGTTCTACTGTGGATAACTAATTAAATAACTACTGGAACAGAGACGTGAAGTTGAGCATCTCACCCTCGAGGCGGTTCCCCTTTTCCACCAGCTTATAGAATCATTCTCTCTCTCTGGCCCTGGGATACTTCCCATGTTTTGTCCACTGATCTCAGTTGGGGTCTGCAGACCTTGTTGGAATACAAACAAATTAATCATAATAACAATACAATAATGAAAAATACAGATTCAAGAATTGGTTAGGAGTTTATTCATTGCTCTCCTCAGCGCGTCCTTCACCTCCATGTTCCTCAGGCTGTAGATGAGGGGGTTCAACATGGGGATCACCAGCATGTAAAACACTGAGGTCACTTTGTCTCTGTCCATGGAATAGCTGGAGGTGGGGCGCAAATACATGAAGAGGAAGGTGCCATAAGACAGGACCACAGCGGTTAAGTGGAAAGAGCAGGTGGAGAAGGCTTTGCGCTGGCTCTCGGCAGAGCGGATCTGCAGGATGGTGGAGATGATATAGACATAGGAGAGGAGGACAGTCACAAAGCTGCTCCCTGTAATGCAGCTCGTCAGAGCAAACATCACAATCTCATTGATGCGGGTGTCAGAACAGGAGAGCGCCAACAGTGGGAGGACATCACAGAAGAAATGATTGATGATATTGGAGCTGCAGAATGACAGCCGAAATGTGCAACACGTGTATATCATTGAATCCACAATCCCCACAGTGTACACCACAGCCACCAGCTGTTTACAAAGGTGCCTGGACATGGTGACCGTATAGAGCAGCGGGTTACAGATGGCCACATAACGGTCATACGCCATCACAGCCAGCAAGAGGCACTCAACATCTCCAAAAACAATAGAGAGATACATTTGCACAGCACAGACTGTGTAAGAAATGCTTTTCCTCTCAGCTAATAAATTCAGCAGCATCTTAGGGGAAATTATCAAGGAAACGCAGAGGTCACAGAAAGACAAATTCCTGAGGAAAAAGTACATGGGGGTGTGGAGTCGGGGATCAATAGTGATTAAGAAGATCATCCCCCCATTCCCCAACAGGGTGATACCATAAATCAGTAGGAACACCACAAACATGGGGACCTGCAGCTCTGGACGATCTGTCAGTCCTGAGAGAATGAATTCAGTCACCTCCGAGTGATTTCCCTCTTCCATCTCCTCTGAACAGAGATCAGGCTGCTGCAGAGCTATGGGCCGGTGGATGGTGCGGAAAACCTGTCCCTTCTCTGTTATGAAGTAAGGGAAGATAAATGGAGATCAGTTTCTCAATGGACATCAGTACCCGCTCAGGGAAGGGCTGAGTCCACAGAGCCAGATGTTCTCAGCTGGTTATTCCAGGTGTTCGATAAAATGCACACGCTCTGCAAATACAATGAGACACAGGTTAATCATGCCCCCCCCCCACAAAAACTCCTGTTCACTAATCCAAACTAATCCAATCCTTAGCTAAAGAAGGGGTGAGAGTAAAGGAGTGTCAATCTTTCCACCCTCTCTGGGCAAGGGGAGCTCTGTGGCTTGGCATGTCCGTTTCGGGTAAAGTTGCTTACTGTGCTAATTAAGCTTTTTGGCATTTACTTGAGCCTCTATGAAAACCCAGAGACATCATGGAAAGCCCTGACTTCAGTGACTAGGTAATTGCCTATTTTTTCCAACCAAGGAGGTCGCTCCTTTAGCTGAAGGGGTAGGAGTTGGGGCTGAGGCTTTTGATGCTGGAGGTCTGGAATTCAATAGCTGCTGATCCCCAGGGTGTCTGTATGTGTGTGTGTGACTGTAATTCAGGACAATAGCACGTACCTGCTGAGAAGAGAGAAAGAGAGATGTGTTGGTGTTTCCTCGTCCACAGAAACTGCCAGTTTGGAGCATTCAGGAAGTTTTATACGAAGATGTGTGATCTATGGGACGTGATTCCTGAAGCAACTGGGAATACCTTAGCTCAGAGAGACACAACACCGAATTCATGCATTCAGTGAACCAAAGCCACCCTCGCTAAATTGGTGCCCTGGGGATTAATTTGACCTACTCTTTCTTACTGTGTAATTAAACTGATGCAATTTCTACCAGAGTTACAGAGTATGAGGTTAGGGGTATATTTCATCTTGCTGTTTTCAGTGCAACCTGGGTACTGTGAAGAGCTGATCCACTAAGGGTTTTTTTTGTTTGTTTGTTTGTTTTGTGGAGACCAAAATCTTTTAGCTGAAAACTTAATATTTTGACTTGGAAGTACCACGGGGGTTCCTCAGACACTCCACACCACCAATCTCTTCCATGGGCCAGGCTCCCAGGCTGGACGACATCCCCCATGGTGCATGATGGTCTCTCCTCTTGCTGAATTGCCCTGGAACATCACCAGAGTCCCACAGACATGGTTTAGGGAGGAGAGGTGTTTGGTATTTTGATGGAAAGCTTATAATTTCGGGAGAAAAGATCATTTCTTGGAAAAAATAGTTCAATGGAAAATCCAATTTCCTATCAGAAAAACTTCTGAAGAAAAATTTTCAACCCGCCTTAGGTAGAAATATGGAATCAAAGGACCAGAAAGTTAGATACAGGTGAAACGTACTAATTGTTTGCCACTGTAGCTGATATCTTCTCAGTTATTCCTGGTTCCAGAGTAACCTCATTGTCCTGGCCCCAACAGGTGGAATGTAAAACCTGTAAGACACGTAAGAGTACATCAGATTATCTAGCTATTTATAGCATGCCAATCACCATAGTATCCTATGTCCTTCCCTTGCTAGGTTACTCCCCAAAGTAGGAAAGATAGGTTCACCCATTTTGTTTGATGGAGACCACACGATGACCAGAGGGGCTCAGGGGGAGGCCACAGCATGCTACAGACTTGTGCAGTTCACAAAACTGTCCATCTTGCATGCATATGATCTGCACACAGAGCTCAGCTATAAAATGCTAAATAAATCCTTGAGTCAACTAAAAATAGTCATGCTCTCCTCACAAATATTAATAATATTTGTATAATGTATGTGAAGTTATAAGATTACACTGTATCATGTTATTAATACATGTTGAAAACGGAGGCTGGCAAACTGGTCTGTCTTAAACAAAGATATGTGTGCGCAGGTTAATTTTGTATCTAAACAGTACCTAGAGTCATCAAGCAGGAAGGGAAACAAAGGAAGCCCAAAAAAGTGAGGAAAAAGCAGCAGGGAATATTCTTCTACATAGACATTTTGTCTTCTGGTAACCAGGTGGAAATGTTTTTCAAAGGCGGGGTAGGACACTAAAAAGAAGGCACAGAAATCCCAGGGCACCGATCTCTGTCTCTCTCTCCCTCTTCCAGTTGATTCACTGCACCTGAAGGGATAAAGGAAGCCGCCATTGGACTGGGGGAGGGGTCCTGACCTAAGAAGTTCGGTCAGTGAGACTGCTGAAAGCCTGTGGTGTGGAAACTTTTGCATTGTATTTCACATCATTTGTTAACTTAGGCACAAGTTGCATTCTAGCTTTATTTTTATTCTAACCATCTCTGATTTCTATGCCTCCTTATTTGCACTCACTTAGAATCTATCTTTGTAGTCAATAAACTTTGTTTTATTATTTTATCTAGTCCAGAGTGTTTAAATTGAAGTGTCTGAGAAATTAAGTTGCAGGCATGTTAGTGCTATTAAAGAAATAATGGACAATGTAGCTTGTATTGTCCAGGAGATGACTGGGCAGGACAGGACGTACATTTCGGAGGGAAATCGAAGACTGGGGAGTGTGTTGGGGTCCCCCTACAATAAAAGCAAGGGTGGTGAGAGCCTGAGTTTAACCCAACTATTCCTGGCCAGGCTGTAGTTACACACACATGCTCAGGGTGTGATTTGCTTGCCAGACGGTGGTTTGTGAGTGGCCCCGGTGGAAGCCACTTCACCAAGGCATTGCAAGGTTGCAGGCAGGTGTGAGACTGCTGCTGATTAGTCTGTGTTGGACCCTGGTATGTCACAGCCACTAACCTAGGAAATATCCCAGTGACACCAAAGGTGTGGTGCTGACTGAGAGTAGTGTTTGATTGACATGAAAGGGTGAGGTCTCCACAGGGATGGGCCCATGCACCGATCCATGGCTGCAGATGTACAAGGCCTTTGTGGTCATCACCTCCCCCCAAGAAGATCCATGGCAGGCCCAATGATGACTCTTCCCTTCTTCACTATGGTAGTAGAAATTATCCCCCAAGGGTTGCAGGCTTGGCTGGTACTATCTGTGCTCCGGGGCATGTTGGTGCCCCCTTCTCCTAAGCATTGCCAACCTGTGAAACATTGCAGGGTTGATTGTATTAGGAGGAAAAACTGATGATAAAAGTCAGCTATATTCTTTGGTATAATCCATGTGGAGGGAGGAGGGGGAGGTTACAAAGAATGTACGCAACGTCCTGCTTCCCTGAACACCAGTAGAGACAACCAACGACCAGCAGTCTCTGTATTCAGAAACTCCCAAGTCTGTCACTCCAGGTCTGTGCCCAGGAAACACTATGCCCCTACTTCCTCTAGGAGTCATGCTCATAATCCTCCTCCTGGCTTCTCTGACTCCTGTGACCCACAGGTGCCTGGGGAGTCCTCATTGAAAATGCCCTGCTCAGGGCAGGCTGCAAAAAGTAGAATATTCCCCAAACTGGTGGTTAACCCTGAAGATCTCTGCAGCATCTCTACAGATGCTGCTACAAAATATCTCTGAGCAGGCCAGCTCCCTCCCGATTCTCCTGTTAAGTTTATCTATTTCCGATAACTTATAGTCCGTGAAACAGAGTGTGACATTGCACTGCATAATGCTTCATAGAAATATGCTTATGCATGTAAATACGACACAACTGGAATATGTTTTATGCTAGATATGCCCTGTAACGTATCTCTGCAAAGCTTATGGTCTACTGGAGATATTCATCCTATTTCCATGAATGTATCATTTTTGTATTCGAAATTATGAAGATTGGCAATGTAGTTGTTTCATTTTAAGTAGCCTCAGTGAAGCAGTTGGTCAGCTTCTTGAGAAAAGACTATTCTCTGTAAATGCTCAATCAAAAAACACTTAAGCTAACAATGAACTTTGAGAGACGCCAATCCACATCTGAGCTTTCCTGGAAATGTGGCGTCGGCCTGTAAGGAACTGAGTCATGAATGGACATGTGACTTGCCCCTGTGACTCCAAAACTCCATCTTGGAGCTGGATTCTGCATAGGAGAGGGGAAGGGGTTTCCACCCACAAGAGAGAGACTATATAAGTCCCTGGGGAAACCCCTCCATTTTGTCTTCAGCTGGCACAAAAGATAGCCCCTCCACCCAAAGGAGATGCCTGAAAGAAACTGGAACAAAAGACAGTAACTACAGGGGTGTGAGTGATTGCTGGACCCACACTAGTAGGAAGTCTCGTCTCTAAAACAGGCTTATTGCAACATCTTTGAGGCTGAGATTTACCTGCATTTAGTTTTCACTGTAGTAGGCTTACACTTACATGTTTTATTTTATTTTGTTTGGTAATTCATTTTGTTCTGTTATTACGTGGAACCACTTAAATTCTACTTTTTCTATTTAATAAAATCACGTTTTACTTATTAATTAACTCAGAGTATATATGAATACCGGGGGGGGGGGCGGAAACAGCTGTACATATCTCTCTATCAGTGTTATAGAGGGCGAACAATTTATGAGTTTACCCTATATAAGCTTTATAAAGAGTAGAACGGATTTCTTTGGGGTTTGGACCCCATTGGGAGCTGGGTATCTGAGTGCTGGAGACAGGAGCACTTCTTAAGGTCTTTTCAGTTAAGCCTGCAGCTTGTGGGGGACGTGGTTCAGACTTGGATCTGTGTTTGCAGCAGGGAAGTGTGTCTGGCTCAAACAAGGTAAGGTTCTGAAGTCCCAAGCTGGCAGGGAAACAGGCTCAGAGGTAATCTAGGCACATCAGGTGGCAGTCCAAAAGGGGTTTCTGTGACCCAACCCGTCACACAGAGTTTACAAATAAAATTGCAAAACAATGTGGGAGGCGGCGAACGACAGGACAAGAACCGATGGACTTCAATTGCAGCAAGGGCAGTTTAGATTGGACATTAGGAAAAACATCCCAACAGTGAGGGTGGCTAAGTACTGGAATAATTTGCCCAGGAAGGTTGTGAGATCTCCACCACTGGAGATTTTTAAGAGCAGGTTAGACAAACACCTGTCAGGGATGGTCTAGATTATATTTAGAACTGCCATGAGTGCAGGAGAGTGGACTAGATGACCTCTCGAGGTCACTTCCAGTCTTATGATTCTATGATCGCACAAGGAGCCCTGCACTGGGGGTGGGGGAGGTCAGCCTGAGCAGTGGACAGGGCAAGGGACATGCACCTGCCTACACTTGACATTCGGCTCCACTGTACCCCCCACAACATGCGCACACACACAGTGCCCACTGCACACCAAGCACACACAAACAAACACACACAGTGTCCACTGCACACCAAACACGCACACACAGAGACAGACTGCCCACTACACACACAGCCTGACACTGACCTCAGTCAGAATACAGAATAATCTCTACTGGGACAGCTGCAATATTTCCAACTTGCCTGAACAAAAAGAAGCGAAGGGGATTCTGCTGCCCTGGCAGGGAGATAGGACTAGATTTCCCAACTGGTCTCTTCCAACAGCAGCTTCTCTGAGGCCTGGTTTATGCTTAAAAATTAGATCAACAGAGCTCCGTCACAATGGGAGGGAAACTTTTCACACCCTGTGCGAGGCAGTTAACTTTCACTGACCATCAGTGTTCTTCTTCCATTCAGCTAGCGACTGCCTCTCGGGGATGTGGATTAACTAAATTGAAGGAAAAACCCTTCCATCAATGTGGAAAGCATCTACACTACGGCGCTGCTGCACACCATAGCTGAGTCAATGTAATGGCCCTAGTATAGACATTCCCTGAATGGATGTGGGAGTTTCCCCCCTTCCTATTAAAGCGATTTTTCTCTCCTATTCCTGTCACTCTTCTCCCTCCCTTCAGAAAGCTCTTTCCTTCTTTTGATAAGTAAATATGTTCAGAAAAGTTAAAATTTCTCCTCTAAGGATCATTCTTTACTTCCCTTCCCGTGAATGGCTCACTGTCATTTCAATTAAAGGCTGAAATGTTCTGAAACTGACTTGTTTGCCCATGACTTGGTGGTATCTCTTGGTTTTTCCTCCCTTCACTTACAATCAGTTGAGGATGGAAGCAGTACCTTCTCAGAACAGGAAAAATCAGACTAAAATTTGAACTTTCCCCTGTTTGCTAACCACACCAATGTTACCCTTAATACCTCTGGAGCTGCTTTATGGGATGACTTTGAGATTTGCTTCCTGGAGCATCTTTACTCCCAGGACTACAGGTGTGCACACACATGCTATTAATGTTGTTGCCTTCCTTGTGAAATAGAGTACAGAGGGCCAGAGCATCAGCTGGTCTGGATCGCTCTCTCTTCTGTGAGGGCTTTTGAATATGATACAAAACTGAGGTGACTGTATTCCACTTCATGTGTTGGTCACCTCTCCAAAAGTCTCTTTAAGTAATTTCCAAGTGTTGTAAGTATCTAGAAATGGGTGAATTTCTTCTGGACTAATCATAGAATCATAGACTTTATGGTCAGAAGGGACCATTATGATTGTCTAGTCTGACCTCCTGTACAACGCAGGCCACAGAATCTCACCCACCCATTCCTGTAACAAACCTCTAACCTATGTCTGAGCTATTGAAGTCATCAAATTGTGGTTGAAAGACTTGGAGGTGCAGAGAACCCTCCAGCAATTGACCTATGCCCCACGCTGCAGAGGAAGGCGAACCCCCCCCAGGACTCTGACAATCTGCCCTGGAGGAAAATTCCTTCCCGACCCAAAGTATGGTGATTAGCTAAACCCTGAGCACGTGGGCAAGACTCACCAGCCAGGCACCCAGGAAAGAATTCTCTGTTGTAAGATCAGATCCCACCCCATCTAACATCCCATCACAGGCCATTGGGCGTATCTACCGCTAAGAGTTGAAGGTCAATTAATTGCCAAAATTAAGCTATCCCATCATATCGTCCCTTTCATAAAATTATCAAGCTTAGTCTTGAAGCCAGATATGACTTTTGCCCCCACTGCTTCCCTTAGAAGGCTCTTCCAGAACTTCACTCCTCTGATGGTTAGAAACCTTCATCTAATTTCAAGTCTCAACTTCCTGCTGGCCAGTTGATATCCATTTCTTCTTGTGTCCACATTGGTAGTGAGCTTAAAGAATTCTTCTCCCTCCGTAGTATTTATCCCTCTGATATATTTATAGAGAGCAATCATATCTCCCCTCAGCCTTCTTTTGGTTAGGCTAAACAAGCCAAGCTTCTTGAGTCTCCTTTCATAAGACAAGTTTTCCATTCCTCGGATCATCCTAGTAGCCCTTTTTCTGTACCTGTTCCACTTTGAATTCATCTTTCTTAAACTTAGGAGACCAGAACTGCACACAGTATTCCAGGTGAGGTCTCACCAGTACCTTCTCTAATGGTACTAACACCTACTTATCTCTACTGGAAATACCTCGCCTGATGCATCCCAAGACCGCACTAACTTTTTTTCACAGCCATATCACCTTGGCGGCTCATAGTCATCCTGCGGTCAACCACTACTACAAGGTCCTTCTCCTCCTCTGTTATTTCCAAATGATGCGTCCCCAGTTTATAAGAAAAATTCTTGTTATTAATCCCCAAATGCATGACCTTGCACTTTTCACTATTAAATTTATTAATAATGTATTGGACAAAACAATGCCATTGGGGTTGACCTGAAACTATTCACAAAAGTCTCCTAATAGCCTTGTCCCAAAACAATGTGTGTCGGAGAGGAGGATTTAGGTGCCGGTCGCAAAGCAGCCACCAGTACGAGGTGGTGATGCTCCCTCTCTTTGTAATTTTTAGCTCAATAGTTAGGCTGTTCACCTGTGAGGTGGGAGATCCAGGTTTAATTCCCTGTTCTGTCCAGTGCTGGGCAAAGATGTGCACTTGGCTTTCCTGTATTTCCAGAAAGCATCCCAGCCCCTGAGTGATGTGCTATTCTAGTCTTTGGTTGCTCTCAATCTCTCCTTTCAAGGTTGTTCTATGGTGGAAAACTAATTAAAAAAACGCTGGAACAGAGACATGAAGTTGAGCATGTCGGTGCCCCGAACCACTTGTCTATAGGGTCATTCTCTCTTTCTGGCCCTGTGATTCTTCCCCTGTTTTATCCACAATGCAACAGCTTCAACAGGAGAGACTGAAGCCATATCTACACTACTGGCTCAATCGGGACTACTGCGATAGATTAAATGGTCTTGATTGGGCAGGTCTGGGGAAGACATGCTAAATCGACGGGAGAGCTCTCACCTGTTGAAGTCTGTACTCCACCTCACTCAGACACTATGTTCCATCATGTATCTTCCTCAGGGCTGGTCTACACTAACGCTGTCTGATTATCTTTGTTACACTACTTCAGTTATGTAACACTCCAGTTGACTTAGCACGGTGTGGATGCCACTGTGAGTCAGACGAACTTAGACAACTTGAAGTAGCGTAACTGAGATCAATTTACAGCAGTAGCATAGACCAGTCCTGAGAACGATGCAGGACAGAACATAGCCCAGTGGCCAGGACATTGTCCGGCAATGTGGGAGACCCACTTTCAAATTGCTTCTCCCCATTCGACAGAGGGGGAATTCACCTGGATCTCCCACTTCCCATGGGAGTGATCTAATCACTGGGTTAAAGTCTACAAGGGAAGCAGCACCATTCCCACCTCTTCCATTCCCATCTCTTTTGTCAGTGTGGCCCTACATTGTCTTTGCTTTGACATCAAAAAGTATCCAGGAAGGAAAGGAAATGTTCCATTTCTGGTCATGCTAAATAGTTCCTTCCACCCCACAGGACATTTCTGTCAATGTTTTCAATTTGCCAAACATTTCAGGAATTTTCAGATTTGGTTCAGGTTGAACTGAATTTGTTTTTCAATGTTTTCTAACCACCCATGAATGCAAAAATCAGCTATTGGCCCAGCTCTAGCCATTTCTCACTCTCCGCAACCCGAGCTGTACAATTCCCAGAATCCCTATTCTTCAGAGTCCATAGGACTTACCCGCAGAACTAAGAGTAAGACCTCATAGCGAACCTGCTCCTGTGGTATAAACATCGAGTATCTGATATGACTTTTTCTTTCTGTTTAATTTATGTGCTCAAGAAAAGTCACCCTTCCCATATTACTTTGTATTCAGTTCAGTGCAGATTCTCACAGTGGACGCACACACACCACGTTCTCTTTTGGATATGTTACCCTTGTTCTTACTTATTTTGTTGCTCCCTTAACTTAAAATAAAGGCCATTTTCATGGAAATCACCTTTCTCCTCCACATGCGTGGATACAAACCAGGCGACAATCTACACAAGAACCCCTCAGAGGACGTAAAGGGCTGCAGAGGATCAGGAGGGTGCAAGGTGCAAAACTCCCTTTCTTTCAGCCATAGAAATCACACACTTCATACTTGCAACTGCATAACCCTACCAAACCCACCACAAAGCAGAAGGAGACAGATTTGATTCCCCCCTCTTCTTTCCCAATACAAATACATCTATGCTTTCAAAGTGTTATGCAGACAAAACAACACAGGATTGTTTCACGGGACAAGACAAGATGTCACGTGTATTATAACACAATTTGATTTATGACCAATAACTAATATCTAATACCTATGTATACACACACACACACACAGACAAGTGATTTCCATTATGTTTTAGC
This sequence comes from Natator depressus, assembly GCF_965152275.1. Taxonomy (NCBI): domain Eukaryota; kingdom Metazoa; phylum Chordata; order Testudines; family Cheloniidae; genus Natator; species Natator depressus. The sequence continues at coordinate 4,919,256 of NC_134239.1, forward strand.
CTTTGCTTAGGGAGAGCGGGGTCTCTCCTGCACCGCAGCAGCCACTGAGCTGGGGCTGGGAAGGAGGGCCATCTCTCTCCGGCACCCGTTGCCCTGGAGCTGGAGAGAGTCGCATCTCTTTCCAGCTGGTGCAGCCCTGCACGTCCCAATTTCCCCTAACTCCCTATCTCACCCAAATGCTCCCTCACCTACTCCCTATTCCTCCCAAGGCCACCACTTCATCTTATGCATGCATCCTCTCCAGGGTCCAGGTGCATGGCCCTTCACTCCCTCATGTATGGCCAACCAGGCACATACCTTAGAGGGAAATGTGGAAATGACCCTTCTGAATGGAATCACTATTATAAAAATGGCGTGTTGGATGATGGTGGTACAGGTTTTGACACATGAGAGGAAAAGATTGATTTTTATGGTTTCACACGCAAAGAGTAGCCTTAAACTTTCTATGCAAATGCCTTTTATTTCACAGGGAAAGAGCAATTCAAGAATGAAAAATAGTAAATTCCCCGTGAAAGAGGGGACAATTTAATTTCTGTGCCCTTCCATGCTGGGATCTCTTCAATGCATGGCCAGGGATTTCATCTTGTGAAATGACCCAGTTGTAACATTAACAGCTCCTATGCATTGCAAATATCCATTCTCTTCCTACAGGTCTCAGGAATTGGGATTTTTTTTCTGAAATAGAGATGAGCCCTTCCTGCACAGTCTCCTGCATGGAGATGTTGCTAGTGGCAGCCTCTTGTCCTTGCCCAGCAACCTGGTGAAGCTAGGGAAGAGAGAATGTGCATCCTACCCTGCCTTATAGTGACATCACACAGGCATCATTAGATCTTCTACATTCCTCAACTTGTGCCTCCTGAGGATGCTCGGGGCTTGTCTGCACTGCGCCTAGGTCTGCTGGATATGAATAGACTTGCTTAAAGAGGTAACCATGACATGGATACTACCCATGAGACCACATCCCCTGCTGCTGTAAATGGATGCCTCTCCCTGGGAGTCATTGGGCCAGATTCGCAGATGGTGTAAATCACCTTTGCGCTGTGGTTTTTTGGAGGTGGGAGGGATGGGAGTGAAGAGTTTCATGGCGATAGAATAAATTGACATTCCCGCAGACTTTAAAGGGTGTTACTGTGCAATCTAGCAGTTGTTCCCATGGAATTTGTTCTGATTGTGCTGCTGATTACATAGGGCTATGGGTGTGGCTACCCCTGTTTGGTATGCTTCACAGACAGGAGTCCTCTCGCATTCTATGTTTGATATGATCGAATAGCTGACTTTTTTCTCTTGTATTTGGGAGAGTGTAACTTGTGGTAGGGGTGGAATTGTTTGTGTGGATTTTTGTTTTGTTTTGTTGGCTTTTTAAAGTATGACTTATAATGTATCATTTGAAAACTCATAATTTGCTGATCATTATTGTCCTGATAAAATACATGTGGCAACATTGTATGTGAAGTTATAAGATTACATTGTATGGTGTTTTCTGAAAACATCCACTCAATGTGCAGGGGTAGTCAAAGAAGTGAACAAACTGTTGGGAATCATTATGGAAGTGATAGATAATAAGACAGAAACTATAATATTGCCTGTATATAATATCTTGAATACTGCCACATCTTGAATACTGCATGCAGATGTGGTCGCCCCATCTCTAAAGAGATTAATTGGAAAAGGTTCAGAAAAGGGCAACAAAAATGATTAGGGCTATGGAACGGCTTCTGTATGAGGAGAGATGAATAAGACTGGGACTTTCTAGCTTGGAAAATAGATGACTAAGGAGGTAGGGCGATATGATAGAGGTCTACCAAATCATGACTGGTGGAGAGAAAGTGGATAAGGAAGTGTTATTTACTCCTTCTCATAACACAAGAACTAAGGGCCACAAAATGAAATGAATAGGCAGTAGGTTTAAAACAAACACAAAGAAGTATTTTTTCACACAATGCACAGCCAGCCTGAGAAATCCTTGCCAGAGAATATTTTGAAGGCTAAGACTATAACAGGGTTCAAAAAAGAACTAGGTACATTCATGGAGGATCGGTCCATCCATGGCTATTAGCCAGGCTGGGCAGGGATGGTGTCCCTAGCCTCTCTTTGCCAGAAGCTGGGAATGAGTGACAGGGGATGGATCAGTTGATGATTACCTGTTCTGTTCATTCCCTCTGGGGAACCTGGCATTGGCCACTGTCAGAAGACAGGACACTGGTCTAGATGGACCTTTGCTCTGACTCAGTATGGCCAGTCTTATGTTCTTAAGTTCTTATTAATACATTTCATACTGAGGTTGGCAAACAGGTCTATCTTTAACAAAGAAATGTGTGCTCTGCTTCATTTTATATTTAAGCAGTAAACAGAGTTATCAAGCAGGAATTGAAACTAAAGAAGCTCAAAAAGATGAGGAAAAAGCAGCAAGGAAACATCCTTGCACAAGGACATTTTGTCTCCTGGTAAAGAGGTGGAAATGTTTCTCAAAAGAGAGATAGGACTTTAAAAAGAAGTGGCAGACATTCCTATGCACCTCTCTCTCTCTCTCTCTCTCTCTCTCTCTCTCTGCCTGTTTATTCACTGCATGTAAAGGGATAAAGGAAGCAGCCATTGGACTGGGGGAGGGGTCCTGACCGAAGAAGTTTGGTCAGTAAGACTGCTGAAAGCATGTGGGGACAAAACCTTTGCTTTGAATTGCACATTGTTTGTTAAGTTAGGCACAAGTTGCATTTTAGCTTTATTTTTCTTGTAACCATGTCTGACTTCTATGCCTTATTATTTGTACTCACTGAAGTTTATTGACTACACAGATAGATTTTATTTTATTGTTTTGTCTAATCCTGTGTGTTTAAACTGAAGTGTCTGGGAAACTTGCATTCCTTAAGGAGTCCTTCACCTCCATGTTCTTCAGGCTGTAGATGAGGGGGTTCAGCATGTAAAACGCTGAAACCATTTTGTCTGTGTCCATGGAATAGCTGCAGGTGGGGCATAAATACATGAAGAGGAGGGTGCCGTGAAACATGACCACTGAGGTCAAGTGGAAAGTGCAGGAGGAGAAGGCTTTGCGCCGGCCCTTGGCGAAGTAGAGCTGCAGGATGGTAGAGATGATATAGACATAGAAGAGGAGGACAGTCACAAGGCTGCTCACGACAATGCAGCACATGAAAGCAAACATCACAATCTCATTGATGCGGATGTCAGAGCAGGAGAGCACCAGCAGCGGGGGGATGACACAGACGAAATGTTTGATGATGTTCGAGCTCCAAAGTGACAGCTGAAATGTACAACATGTGTGTATCATTGAATCCACCAACCCCACAGCGTACACCCCAGCCACCAGCTGTTTACAAAGCTGCCTGGACAGCCCATGTGATTTGTAATGTACCTTCACAAAGGAATCCCTCGAATAGCTAAAAAGTCAGTATTGGAGACTACAAGAGGCATCCTCCGCGCAGTTGTGAGACACACATACACGCCGAATGTAAAGGAGAAGACAGCATTGCTGTATAGAATGAGGGACTGAGTCGTCATTCTCTTACATACAGGTTTTACACCACTGTTACTCAATTGTCATGTGAGGACAAGATTGTCTAGTGGATTGGGCACTTGCTGCGCACTCTGGATTTTGGGGCTCAGTTCCTGGCTCAGCTGCAGACATCCGAGGTCATATAAGGGCAGACATACCTCTCTGAGCCTCAGCTTGTCATCTGTAAAACGGGGATAATACAGCCAGGGATGTTGTCAGGATACAAACATTAAAGATTGTGAGGTGATGGGAGGTACTGTGGTGATGAGGCCAGACAAGGACCTGAACACATACATGAACCTTCACAGCACCCTTATAAGGCAGGCAAGAATGATTACTCCCATTCAGAGGTGCGTCAAGTGAGGCAGAAAGAGTTTAGGGCCCACTCTTCCATAGCTGTCCAAGAGAGACTCATAATCAGCAGATGCCTTTGAAAATGCTGCCTCCGGTTATTGAGAATGCAAAGAGGCAAATATGTTTTATATGCGATGAGAGATTATTTTATTACACACAAATCCATTCATTCTTAAATAGATGTGATAGATATATCAATAGACAGATGTCAGCAGCAAATCAGCAAAGTGAAAATAACACTACTAATATTGTCCCTAGATAGATAGATAGATAGATAGATAGATAGATAGATAGATAGATAGATAGATAGAGTGCGGTGGTCAGTGCCAATGAGGCCAATCAATTAGGGTGGATGTGGCCCATTCCCAACAGTTATTTACAAGTTGACAAGAAGGGGTGAATATCAACGGAGGGAAAATTACTTTTTGTGGTGCTAACGAGGCCAATTCAATCAAGGTGGATGTAGCCCAGCCCCAGCAGTTTAAAAGAAGGTGTGCGTATCAACAGAGGGATAATTATGTTTGTAGTGACCCAGCCACTCCCAGTCTTTATTCAGGCCTAATTTGATGTTGTCAAGTTTGCAAATTAATTCCAGTTCTGCAGTTTCTCACTGAAGTCTGTTTTTGATTATTTTTTCTTGAAGAATGGCCACTTTTAAGTCTGTTATTGAGTGTCCAGGGAGATTGAAGTGCTCTCCTACTGGTTTTTGAATGTTACAATTCTTGATGTCTGATTTGTGTCCATTTATTCTTTTGCATAGAGACTGTCCGGTTTGGCCAATGTCCATGGCAGAGGGGCATTGCTGGCAGTGTCCACAAACAGTGCACTTTATAATGAAACTTTACATTTGTTCTTACGTGTGTTGTTGTTCTCTTAACCTAAAAGAAAGGCCATTCTGACTGAAAGCCTCTTTCCATGCTTGGTGCATGGACAACAAGCCAGGAGACAATCTCCACAACTGATTTGGACCGCACAGAACACATGAAGGACAGCAGAGAACCAGCACAGTGTGTGAACTTCCCTTTGGTTCAGCCACAGAACTCCACACTTGCCACTGTCTAATGAAACCAACTCCATGTCAAAGGAGAGGGAGATGGATTAGGTGCCCTATTTCTCTCCCAACACAGACAATTGCGTACTTGCAAAGCACATCACATATATTTCTATATTTATACATGTAACCCTAACAACCCCTCAGTGCCCACTGGCAAAGAGTCCAATGTCATGTTAAGCAACTCCTGTCAGCCCTGACAGACTCACTACACCTAACGCGTTGATGTGATGGTATTTCTCTATAAAGAACATCGGGTAAGGAATCAAATGAAAACTGATATCATACCAGTCTTCATACTCATTGTGTGATGTAACAATTAGAAAACTACGGATATGTACTAACAATATGCTCAAATGATGAAACCAGGCAGGGCTGGTAAACAAGTTTCTCCAAGACAAAGAAATGTCGGTTTGCCTTGTGACCCTGACAGACCACATGCCAGCTCATGCCAAAGCTGAACGAAGACAACTACAAAGCTGGAACCAGTCTGGCTCCCCTGTGCGTTTGTATTGTTAAAATAGGCATGAGAATTATAGGACTGTGTTTAGAGGTTATGAAAAGATTGTAAGTTTCTGCCAGCATTCATCTCACTTATAGTGCCTCTATCCCATGTATGTTATTAGGTTATATTTAAGAGTTTGTAACAGGAAATCACCAGAAAGGAGAAAAGCATGAACAAGTGTGAGATACCAGTTTCTAACATGCATCAGAGGGGTAGCCCTGTTAGTCTGTATTCACAAAAACAACAAGGAGTTCGGTGGCACCTTAAAGACTAACAGATTTATTAGGTTTCAGAGTAGCAGCCGGGTTAGTCTGTATCCGCAAAAAGAAAAGGAGGACTTGTGGCACCTTAGGGACCAATACATTTGTTAGTCTCTAAGGTGCCACAAGTCCTCCTTTTCTTTTTGCAGATTTATTAGGGTAAGCTTATGCCTTAATAAATCTGTTAGTCTTTAAGGTGTCACCGGACTCCTAGTTTCTAACAGGAGATGTTATCTTCTGTCCTACAAAAGAGACCCATCAACACCAGCAAACCACCGTGGAACATCAGAGCACAACACACTTCATTGATGACTCCCTCCCAGAGGAGATGTGCAAGTGATTTGCTCCCAACAGCTCCACTTACAACTTGAAGCAGAATAATCAGTAAAAATAAATCAATAAAAAAACCCTAAAAAGGAAGAACTGTCTTTTCTTCTGCTTGGACTCTGAGGGGCAAAGATTACAAAGCATAAGATCCCCAGTGCTTAGCCTGGTTTAGCCCTGAAAGATACATGTAGCTTGCTTATTGCAGATGCTTCTAGTACCTTTTGAAACCTGATTAACTCATCTGGGTGTGTGTTTATCGGATGTAATCTTGTAAAGAACTCTCATTTCTTTTTTCCTAGTTAATAAATCTTTAGATAGTTTCTTATAGGATTAACTACAAGTGTCTTCAGTGTGAGATCGAAGGTGCAATTGACCTGGGCTAAGCCCCTGGTCTTTTAGGACTAAGAGAAATATTAAGATTGCTGAGATCTTCGGTGTAAGAAACCATCGATCACAGAGGTAACCTTACATGGGTGGCAAGATAGATAAAGTACCCGAGGAGACTGTCTGTGATTCCATGTTAAGGCTGTTGTAATGACCATGGAGTTTACACTTGCAAATTGGTAAGTGAAATCTAAGCCTAGAACTCACAACCAATTTGGGATTTGTGCCCTGGTTGTTAACAGGCTGCCCTTGGGTTGGTATTTACACTTTTGAGCCATTCCCAGCCATCTTGAAATATCTGTCTGCCTAAGTCTCCAATGTAAATGGGACAGGGTAGGCCAGAGACAATGGGAATTATATTTTCATTTGAAGTCAACTGGAAAAGCCCATTAACAACAGGGTGAGAAAACCAGCTAGACAGCAAGGCATCCACACACCAGCAGGGCAGAGGAACTCTGGAGGTACAAGAATACATTTCAAAGGTATACGGGACTATAAGAAGAAGGGGAAAAGACATTTTGTGCTTCATCACTGAGGGGGACAAAGAGATCCATTAACAGCGGATCCCCAGCCATGTGGGTTGGTACCACTGAGGAGGTGCCTTTAAGTGAGAAACAGTCTCAGGGCAGGTCTACGCTCGGGGGAAGAGTCAAGCTTAGCTACGCAATTTGAGTTATGTTAGTAGCGTAACTCAAGTTGAAGTAGTTTAGATCTACTTACCACGGGGTCCACACCAGGCTGGGTCGAAGGGAGATACTCCCCCGTCAACTCCCCTTACTCTTCTCGTTCTGATGGAGTACCAGAGTCTACGGGAGTGCGTTTGGCGTGGATCGATCGCTGCAGCGTCGACCCACCTAGTAGTGGAGATAAGTCCTCAGATAAGGATTGCAGCCTGTTGAGTTTTAGTCAGGAGAAAATGCATTGTACTTTTTCTTTCATTTGGAACCATTTTCTGTTTCTATTATCTTTGCTTAAACCTCTGCTCATTTTCAGTAAAGGTATTCTTGGTTTTACTCTCAGTTCATCTCAGTGTAATATATTAAAGCGTGACTCCTCAGCTGATCTAGCAGGCTGGGGTGTACACTATCTCTCTGAAGACAGTGGACTCCGTCATTTCTGTGACAGCCCAGGGATAGGGGCTGGATACTGCCAGGGAACATGTTTCAAGGAGCTTTCAGGGTTGGAGTGCAACTGAGGTGACCTGCGAGGCAAAGTAAAGGCTGGCTGAGCTTTGGAGGAGAATGGTTGGAGGGCGGGGATGGAGGAGGGTTAAAAAACTGGCTAGTCCGAGAGCTGACAAAAATAATTTAGCCCCTGCAAGTCGCTTGCTCACTGATACATGGGAGAGACAGGGTGACTCACAATCCTGAATTCCCCCAGAAAGCATCACAACCTTCTTGAACCTTTCTGGGGCTGCCAGACATTGTTGGAACACAATAAAAGAAAAAAAAAACAATCCAAATAAAGCTCAGTGATAACATGTATGATGAGGAATGAGATTGCCGTGGAGCGGGAACTGAGTTCTCCTGCTTCCACCTCCCAATCAGTAACGCAGTATGGAGTGAACAGGCTCAAGAGGAAGTGAGCAATTTGTGCATCACATTCCAGTGGGCATCTTTCACCTCCTTGTTCCTCAGGCTGTAGATCAGGGGGTTCAGCATGGGGATCACCACCGTGTAGAACACAGAGGCTATTTTGTCAGTGTCCAGGGAGTAACTGGTGGAGGGTCGGAAATACGTGAAGAGGAGGGAGCCATGGAACATGGCCACGGCCGTCAGGTGGGAGGTGCAGGTGGAGAAGGCTTTGCGCCTGCCCTCGGCGGAGTGGATCCGCAGGATGGTGATGATGATATATGCGTAGGAGAGGAGAATGATCACAATGCTGCTCACGACCACGCAACCAATCAAGGCAAACATCACAATCTCATTGACGCGTGTGTCGGAACAGGAGAGTGACAATATCGGCGGAATATCACAGAAGAAATGATTGATGGCATTGGAGCTGCAGAATGATAAACGAAAAGTAAAAACGGTGTGTACCACTGAGTCCAGCAAGCCCACGGCATACACCCCAGCCACCAGCTGATGACAGAGCCATTGGGACATGGTGACTGTATAGAGCAGCGGGTTACAGATGGCCACATAACGGTCGTATGCCATCACAGACAGCAGGAGGCAATCTACATGACCAAAAGTACCAAAAAGATACATTTGCACAGCGCAGGCATTGTACGAAATCCTTTTACTCTCGGCTAAGAAGTTCAGCAGCATCCTAGGGGAAATTATGGAGGAATAGCACAGATCAGAGAAAGACAAATTACTGAGGAAAAAGTACATGGGGGTGTGGAGAGGGGAGTCAATCTTGATTAACACGATCATCCCCAGATTCCCTACCAAGGTGACAATGTAGATCACTAGGAACAACACAAAGAGAGGGACCTGAAGCTCCAGAAGATCTGTCAGTCCTGAGAGAAGGAACTCGGTCACCGTTGAGTGATTTCCCTTTTCCATCTCCTCTGAACCAAGACCAGGGAGCTGCAGTGACGTGGGCAGGCAGGTGGCTCAGGAATTCTATCCCCTCCCTAGAAGGAGAGGAAGGGAAGAAATTATGGAGGTTAGTTTCTTAGGGGACTCCCCTGCTGAATCAAGAAAAGGCCTTAGTCCAAAGAGCCAGATGTTCAGAGCTGATCATTCCAGTTATCTGAAAAAATGGACACACAGCAGAAATGTAAGAACCAGTGGGTTAACTATGCCCCACACATGGGCATTGCTGTTCGTACACACAGCAACAAACGGTGACTTCTGACTATTACACGAGAATGTCAGGCTGAAAACAGGGGGTGAGAGTTTGTGCCAAGCGGCACTCTTCCCAGTTCATACAAGGTGGGCTCTGCCATTTCAGTTCTGGGTTAGTTACTATGATCATTAAGCCTGTCAGAAAATGAAAATGGGCTTTGCATTACTTGGTATGAAATCCCAGAGTCATAACATAATGCACACACGACACCACCCCCACCCCCGGCACCTGTAAACTGCTGCTTTCTCCAAAAGATGAGGGTTTTTTCCTTTAGGACAAGGCATGGAATGTGATGCTTTGGCTTCCAAAGATCTTGGTTCAATCCCGGGTGATGACCACAGTGTCTGAATTTGTATGTAAGCATGATTCAGTCCAACTGCATGGACCTGCAGAAGACAGAGAGATATATCTTTGCTTCCCCATCAAGAGAAGCTGCTATGCGGGAGAATTCAGGAGGTTTTACACTGTTCTTGGTGACCTGGGGGACCTGATCCCTGAAGCAATCGGGTTCACCAAGGCACACAACACACAATTAAAACGCACTGGGTCGGCCAAAGCTACCCCAGTGTAACTCGTACACTGGGGTTTAATCTGTTGCACTCTTTGCTCCTTTTGTTATTAAATGGTCCCATATCTGCACAGTTACCCAGGGCAGAGCTAGGGGTATGTTTCATTCCACTGCTTTCACTGTGCGCTGGGGGACAAGTGGCGTGGGTGTGATGACTATCATGGGCGTGGGGAGGAAAGGAGATTGAGGGAGAAAATGGGATGTCAATGGAGTTACCCCAGTGGAAGATCTCCGGGTCTCCAAATCCCTTCTTGTCCTACAAAATGATGTTGTCATCCTTCTTCCAACCCCATGATTCTAATTACAGCAAAAACACCTGGGAACTGGTCTGCTATCCCATGCTGACCCCCACACTCCCTGATGAATAATAATATTAACCAGCAACAGCTCCTTTATTTTTATTTTTTATTCTCCCTTCTCTCCCCTCCCTTTCACATCTCCCCATCTCTTTCCCCTAAGTCTTTCCATGGTGACTTTCTCCTCACGTGATTTCCATTCTCTCTGCCCCCTCTCTCAGGGCTAGATTGTCACAGTCCTTCCTCAGCAAGGGAGAATAAGGCCTCTCCCGTCGTCCCTTGCTCAATGATGCTCAAATCATGGATTCTGGCCATGATGGAGATGGCAGGGGCTGCTCACCCAATAGACCCCTCTGGAAGCAAGTGGGTGGGGGAGATGACAAGGAGTGGGAGGAACCTCCCCCACTAAGCATGACAGAAACTGTGATTGTTTCTGATCTCCTTGGGTGGTGCAGATACCCACTGACCCATATTCGGGGCAAATTGCAAGGTTAAAATCTAGAATTGCATCTCCTTCCATTCACCCCCTTTCCCATGCTCCTACTCCTCTCTCTTTCTCTAACTTGTCCATCTTCAGTGTTCTCCTCTCAGCTCCTTTACCCTGCCCCCCTCTCCTCCTCTGCCTCTGTTTCTCAGCCACTCCAACCTCCTCCTGTAGCTCTCGCTCATCAGTGTCAGTGCCCTTTGGGATAGGGAATCTCTCTTGTCCAATAACATAAGTGTCTTCGAATCATAGAAGATTAGGGTTGGAAGAGAACTCAGGAGGTCATCCAGTCCAATCCCCTGCTCAAAGCAGGACCAACCCCAACTAAATCATCCCATCCCAGCCAGGGCTTTGTCAAGCTGGGCCTTAAAAACCTCTAAGGATGGAGATTCCACCACCTCCCGAGGGAACCCATTTCAGTGCTTCCCCACCCTCCTAATCAAACAGAGTTTCCTAACATCCAGCCTAGACCTCCCCCACTGCAACTTGAGGCCATTGCTTCTTGTTCTATTATGTGCCACCACTGAGAACAGCCAAGCTCCATCCTCTTTGGAACCCCCTTCAGGTAGTTGAAGGCTGCTATCAAATCCCCACTCATTCTTCTCTTCTGCAGACTAAATAACCCCAGTTCCCTCAGCCTCTCCTCGTAAGTCAAGAACTTTAGTCTTGTGACAAGACTCAGTTACAACACCATCAGCTCAAGAGCACGGCAAAGTTGAATTCTCTTCTTATAGAGCCCACAACTTGGTTATTTCTGTAGTACAGATGGGCCTTTACTGAACAATCATTGCCATGGAGAATGTCCTTGCAGCAGCCCCCTGTCCCTGGTCAAGCTCAGGAAGACAGAATATGCATTCTTGATTTAGTTGGTGTTGGTCCCGCTTTGAGTAGGGGATTGGACTAGATGACCTCCTGAGGTCTCTTCCAACCTTAATATTCTATGATTCTATGATGATCCCCTGCCTTCTAGGGATGTCACACAGGAGAGCAAGGCTCTGTCAGAACCTGGATTCATAGATTTTCAGGGCAGATGGGACCTTTGTGGTCATCTAGTCTGACTACCTGTACAACGTAGGCCACAGAACTGCCCCCAAATCATTCCAAGAGCTGATTTTTTTTAGAAAAACCACCAATCTTGATTTAAAAATCTTCCTTGATGGAGAATCCATCGCGACCCTTGGTAAATTGTTCCAGTGGTTACTTACCTTCACTCTTAAAAATGGGCGCCTTATTTTCAGTCTTAATTTGCTAATGGTGCAGCATGTCTTCAGAGAAGTCCTGTTATGGTGAATGAATGTCTCATGGTGGAAAGAGAAATAAGTCCCTCAACCACTTATGAATGTGAGGTGTGGGGTGAGGGTGGAATTGGGGAAAGCTCTGTCTCTTGTATTCTCAGAAAGACAGATACCCTCCTTTCCACTGTGGGATGTTACCTAGGACTTCATATGATTTTCCAGGATGATCCAAATCCTTCCCCCCTTTCCGCCCCCCATGCACCAGGCTGGTAGCACGAAGCGGGCACAAAGCCAACCCAGTCAACAAGTTGAGAAGTCCCCTGCCATGGGTGAGTTGCTGGGTAACATAGAGTAGGGGTAGCCATATCTGCCCCAAGAGCAAGAATTTTATTCCGTTTTACATTTTTCCCACTAGGTGGCGATAGCACCACTAGGGATCCCCAGCTGTTGAGGGGCTGTCGATCCGCTGTGACTCAGTGCAGCTCCAAGGCTGCCCTAAGTTGTAATGGGAGGGCTGAACTGAGCCATAGGCCGGCCCCAGGATTGGGGGTCACCAAGGTGCCCAGCTGAAGCCTGAGCCCTATTAATTTAGCAGATGTAAGAAAAAATAGCATTAAACAATGGCCCTGCCTGATACCAGACAGCTCTGTGTTCCTGGGGAACCGGGGCGCAGTATCCAGCCTGTCTGACTCATGAAGGACACTCCCTCCCACCAGCCTCTGCTTGACCAAAAACTGATCAGAAGAAAGACTTACAGAAAGCAATAAAAGGCAGTGGGAGACACACCTAAAGCCCTCCTGACAAGGGGGACAGGATTAAGTCAACTCCCCTAGCCTCATCTGCATCAAAGATGGGACAGGGAGGCATCTCCATTAGCATACGGAATGCAGAACAGAGATTCCAAGGCAAGAACTGCACTGAGCTCTGGGACCAGAACAGCAGGAAGCACTGCATCCTGGGGGAATCTCTGCTCCAGGTGTTAATCAACCTACGCCTGCACACACACAGCTTAGCAGTTATCACACCAGTTCTAGTAATGAATCCTTGATTGATATCCAAAATACCAGAGCTGCCTAATTGCATTGTGAACTCCCTGGAAGGACCCCCCATAGCCAGGAATGATCACTTCCTATTGTCTAGCCTAAAGAAAACCCTGGAGTCATCAGCATGAGCTTCAAATTAAGCATGTCCGCTTGCAGCATTGGGTCCTTAGCGCGCTACAATGGGGAGTAAGTAGAAAGTCACCAGCCAGTCATAAAACCATCTACGAGCAGTGGATGTAAGTGATGAATCAATGCCACCAAAGAATTGCAGCTCTTTGCTAGGCTGGACTAGGGGGCTTGCTATGTGGAAGCCTGCCACAGAGCACAGTGGTAAAGAGCGCATCCAGGTCCAGCTAGCTGATTGGGACCTCACTCACAATGGTGACATAGGAAGAAGAACATGAGAGTGGAGGGAGAGGTCCATCTTGACAGGTGTTTGTCTAACCTCTTATTTCATCCCTTGTTACTCCTTTGACTTCAGAGGAGTTGCTCCTGACCTAGAGCAGGATAAGGGATATCCGAATCAGGCTGTACAGTGGGGTCTGCCTGAGAAAGCTTGACTCATGGATCTTATCTGCACTAGGAAATTTACGACCTGCCAGATGCAATGAATGCTCTAATGAAACTGGGCCCATCTACACTGCTGCTGCAAATCAAGTGTGAGATGTCCAAGGGTTTCGACTGCATTTTGTGTAATTAAACACTCTGGTAACTATCTTCAAATTAGAGCATTTGGATGTCTCCCTTTTGGGGTATGGAACATGAGATGCCCTCACAGTGCCTGGGAGAGTGGTCAAGCATGTTCTGAAAATCAGCCCTTTTATCATAGAATCATAGAATATCAGGGTTGGAAGGGACCTCAGGAGGTCATCTAGTCCAACCCCCTGCTCAAAGCAGGACCGATCCCCAATTAAATCATCCCAGCCAGGGCTTTCTCAAGCCTGACCTTAAAAACTTCTAAGGAAGGAGATTCCACCACCTCCCTAGGTAACGCATTCCAGGGTTTCACCACCCTCCTAGTGAAAAAGTTTTTCCTAATATCCAACCTAAATCTCCGCCACTGCAACTTGAGACCATTACTACTTCTTCTGTCATCTGCTACCACTGAGAACAGTCTAGAGCCATCCTCTTTGGAACCCCCTTTCAGGTAGTTGAAAGCAGCTATCAAATCCCTGCTCATTCTTCTCTTCCGCAGACTAAACATCCCCAGTTCCCTCAGCCTCTCCTCATAAGTCATGTGTTCCAGTCCCCTAATCATTTTTGTTGCCGTCTGCTGGACTCTTTCCAGTTTTTCCACATCCTTCTTGTAGTGTGGGGCCCAAAACTGGACACAGTACTCCAGATGAGGCCTCACCAATGTCGAATAGAGGGGAACGATCATGTCCCTTGATCTGCTGGCAATGTCCCTACTTATACATCCCAAAATGCCATTGGCCTTCTTGGCAACAAGGGCACACTGTTGACTCCTATCCAGCTTCTCGTCCACTGTAACCCCTAGGTCCTTTTCTGCAGAACTGCTGCCGAGCCATTCGGTCCTTAGTCTGTAGCGGTGCATTGGATTCTTCCGTCCTAAGTGCAGGACTCTGCACTTGTCCTTGTTGAACCTCATCAGATTTCTTTTGGCCCAATCCTCCAATTTGTCTAGGTCCCTCTATATCCTATCCTTACCCTCCAGTGTATCTCCCTCTCCTCCCAGTTTACTGTCATCTGCAAACTTGCTGAGGGTGCAATCCACACCATTCTCCAGATCATTTATGAAGATATTGAACAAAACCGGCCCCAGGACCGACCCTTGGGGCACTCCACTTGATACTGGCTGCCAACTAGATATGGAGCCATTGATCACTACCCGTTGAGCCCGACGATCTAGCCAGCTTTCTATCCACCTTATAGTCCATTCATCCAGCCCATACTTCTTTAACTTGCTGGCAAGAATACTGTGGGAAACCGTGTAAGAACCCCTGACAAAGTCCAGGAACAACACGTCCACTGCTTTCCCCTCATCCACAGAGCCAGTTATCTCATCATAGAAGGCAATTAGATTAGTCAGGCATGACTTGCCCTTGGTGAATCCATGCTGACTGTTCCTGATCACTTTCCTCACCTCTAAGTGCTTCAGAATTGATTCCTTGAGGACCTGCTCCATGATTTTCCAGGGACTGAGGTGAGGCTGACTGGCCTGTAGTTCCCAGGATCCTCCTCAAGCTGTCTCAAGCTGAGCACCCCAAAAATTTAAGGCACTAGGCACTCTTTACAATCTTGGTCTCCACGCCGGGCAGGGTATGGCGTGATTTCAGATCGGCTGTAATCCCCCCTATGAATAACATGGCTACAGCAATACTGCAAAGTATTAGCAGGGTACAAGGTGCTATCGCCACCTAGTGGGAAAAATGTAAAACTGAACATAATTCTTGCTGTATTATCCTGTTCGGGTAAAGTTTGTTTGCTTGCCTGCAGAAGTACTGTTGTTCTGGTCTGAGCCTTCATGCAAACACATAAGACTGTGCCGCACATCCAGCAAAGGAAATGGCCTTCTTCTCTCTTAAGAAGTTCAGCAACATCTTTGGAACGATGGTGGAAGAGTAGCAGAGGTCACAGAAGGACAAGTGACTGAGGAAGAAGCACATGGGGGCGTAAAGCTGGGGCTCGAACTTGCTTTTCACCCCACTTTTTACCCCACTTCCATGGGAAAAAACTCCCACTTCTTCAGATGCATAAGAAGTGGGATTTTTTACCCACGAAAGCTTATGCCCAAATAAATCTGCGAGTCTTTAAGGTGCCACCAGACTCCCCCTTAGTTAAAATGAAATGACAAGTCCGAAAAACAGATATTGTGTCTGCTTTAGAGGTTACATTATAGGGATGTCACACCTAACTTAAGACCCTTTGAACATTTTTTCTTGTACAATTTTCCCTGGATTTCTTTAATGTGGCAATAGTAGGAGGGTGTTGGCCAGACATGGAGGACAGAGATGTTCCCTGACTTCTTCTATAATGTCTGAAGATATGGATGGATCAGGGTTGTTAGTGAGGTGGGAAATTGAAAGAACAGAGTGAGGGGCAGAAGAGGGGCTAATTGTCTGTATTGGGGAGCCCGTCTCTGCCCTTCGTTTCTCCATCACAACCCAAATTTCTGGAGCACAGGAGCCTGTCTACCTCTGCATCTACTTTGTGTTTCTTGCTCATTGACTGGGAGGTCTCTGGCCCGACGCTTCATTCCTGCTCCCATTTCCCTGAGGCCAGAAAGAGATGGCTGAAGCATTGCTTTAGTACAGCTCCAAATCTGTGTACATGGCTTGGTTGGGAGAGTATGATCTAGGCTACATCATGACCCTTATAGTTCTTCTGGTTAGGTCTCTATTGTTAGAGAGACATAAAGACTTGACCTAAGTTGGTACTAATCACAGAGGTCCTGTCTAAAATGATTCTTCAAAGGCCAATATCCGTTGTGCGTGAACAACCATTAGTTGTCTTCAGTTAAGACCTGACCTAGTGTCCAACAAAATCAATGGAAAATCACCTTGTGGATTTCAGTGTTTTTGTGTTAATCCTTGGTATACAGGACTGAACCTTTGGATTTCTGCTCCAGATGATATTGTGACAACTGTGACACAGGGCCAGGGCCAAGAACCAGGTGGTCAAGGATATAGACTGTATTTTTCCTTCATATACCTTTACAATATCTGTACGTGGGGAGCAGGAAATAAGGCTAGGTACCCTCTCTTCTACTTACACAGTATTCCACATATTTCTCCATTATGAGAGATGAGTGACGTTAACCACTCCTACGGCAACAAGACGGTGGGTCCCAAAAGCTCAGTTGTGACCACACTGCAAGAACTAGCGCACAAGAGAAGCCGGGCGACGTGATCAGACAGTGACAGTGATCCTTGGGAAATTTCCCCTTTTTTGCCAAGCGAATCATTCGTGAATGCAACCCTGATATTTTTTGACTATATTTGGTAATTCTGAAGAATACATTCAAATGTTCAGATGGGTAATTTTCACTTCTGGTTTCAGAGGGGCAGGTGTGTTAGTCTGTAGCAGCAAAAACGGCAAGGAGTCCTCGTGGCACCTTAGAGATTAACAAATTTATTTGGGCATAATCACAACCTATTCACTTGGACTCTTCCGTCATTGTATTGAGTGTAAGAGGTTGATGGCCTGACGATCCCTTCCCACGGGCAGGCTTAGGTAAAGTCCCGCTGTCCCAGTCATGACTGCAACCAATGCCCCTGATACCCCATTTCAAGACAAAAGCCAGGCAAACTAAGGGAGGAACCTATCCACATAACAGCTCAGAGACCTAGCTCACCAGCTGCTGTACTTGGACTTCACAGATCGGGGAAGTCATTTCCCCAGATCCAGGGTGTCCAATCAGCTAAGGACCTGACTGAGCCATCCTACTCAATTGTCATTTGTAGCCCCCAAAATGTATCCCCCACAGCCTGGGGTTGCCAATTCCTGACCACGCTTTGCACCAAGGCTCACAAACTGACCTGCCCATAATGACCATCCTAGAAAGCCCAACCTTGGTGTCCCCCCTCTGAAAAGCAGTAGATCATCGGCGTTGCTCTTCTATTCATCCACTGCTGACTCCCTCCACCCCATTCCTGTCCCTGGTCCAGCCGTCTGGTTAGCCCTCCCTCCTAGCACAGCGTACCCTGGGATTGAAAGGTGCTGCAATTGCACAGACTGTTTCCGTGGGAGCAGAAGAAATAACAGGAACTCCGGCAACACCAGGCCGGCAGCGGAAGCAGTAATCTGCCAAGCTTCCAAAACTCCCATTGGTCAGCCCTGCATTAACTCCTCTAGTGTATTCCCATAGGACTTGCCCAGCACTGTTACAATCTGTTGGCTCTTCAGGCGCACGTGTGGAATGAGTTGGTGAGGTCTCAGTACAGTTCCTGACTGGGCAGGTGTCAGCTAAGCAACAACCACCATCACAACTGGCACCAGGTGTCCCCCCCGAATCGTGGGGGCTGAATTCCCCAGTCCGATAGCAGCTGTCAGGGTGGGGTCTTGAATAGTCATGGCTGAGACACATTTCAGGGGAATTTCTTTGTCTGCGTGGTGAGCACCTGGTCTCGTAATAACTGTGGAACATTCACTCTCCAGCTCTGTCAGTCCAACCCCTCTCTCTAGCCTCGATACATTTTAAATACAGAAAAACCAACAAAACATTAATGGAAAATGGAAAACATGTTCCTCAAAGGGGAGAGTTTAATTGGACTGATCCAGTGCTAGGGTCCCAGTCAAATGCCCACTGAAGTCGATAGGAAGATTCCTATTAACGTCAATTGGTGTAGGGCCAGATTTTTAAGGATATTTAAAATTAATGTGACTTAGGCACCTAAGTACCTTTCAAAATCTGACCCCTTTGTGCTTTAATTTCTTTGTAAGAAAAGAAAAAGGAAAGGAAAACAAACTCTCAGAAATATGGCTTATCAGTGGAAGGAGCAAGAACTACAGTCCTAGTGGAAGACTAATTATATTTCAACAAATTCTTCTATTTAGTGCTAGATGAAGGATGCATTAGAGATTCACAGGACAGACAGACAGTTGGGATGGTTACATTGGCTTCATTGTCAAAACTTTCTGAGGTGTTTTTTTTTTTTTTTTTTAATTTCTGCTACTTTAACCTGCTCCTGAAGAAAAGTCCTTCAGGGGCAATGAGCTTAAGAACCTACAGGGAAGCCTGGTTCCTACAGGGCTATTTAAAGTGTGGCATTGGCCAATCAGTACAGTAAAGAGTTTGTTGCCAGATGATGATTAAACCTCACCCCCAGGCCAGAAATGAGACCCATTCTTAGGGTCCCTCTATGCAATCCAGAGGTCATTAATGATGTGCCTAAGGATCTGGGGAGGGTATTTAATCCTGTCAGCACTGAGTTAAATTTTCATACCAAGGCCCTTCTGAGCTCAGAATGGACCAATGGCTGTTTCTGTCCTTACTGGCAGACCTTGACCTAAGTGAGAAGCTTCCTTCCCTATCTCTCTGACCAGTTCTTTCTCTTCTTCTGGCAGTCGTTGATCTCCTCGGGAGGAAGTTGAAGGAGAAATAATTAAAGTAAGTTATGTGAAAACCATAGAATCATAGAATCAGAGAATATCAGATTGGAAGGGACCTCAGGAGGTCATCTAGTCCAGGCCCCTGCTCAAAGCAGGACTAATCCCCAACTAAATCATCCCAGCCTGGGTCTTGTCAAGCCTGACCTTAAAAACCTCTAAGGAGGGAGATTCCACCAGCTCTCTAGGTAACGCATTCCAGTGCTTCACCACCCTCCTAGTGAAAAAGTTTTTCCTAATATCCAACCTAAACCTCCCCCACTGCAACTTGAGACCATTACTCCTTGTCCTGTCATCCGCTACCACTGAGAATAGCCTAGATCCATCCTCTTTGGAACCACCTTTCAGGTAGAGGAAAGCAGCTATCAAATCTCCCCTCATTCTTCTCTTCTGTAGACTAAATGATCCCAGTTCCCTCAGCCTCTCCTCGTAAGTCATGTGTTCCAGTCCCCTAATCATTTTTGTTTCCCTCCGCTGGACTCTCTCCAATTTTTCCACATCCTTCTTGTAGTTTGGGGCCCAAAATTGGACACAGTACTCCAGATGAGTCCTCACCAATGTCGAATAGAGGGGAACGATCACATCCCTCGATCTGCTGGCAATGCCCCTACTTATACATCCCAAAATGCCATTGGCCTTCTTGGCTATAAGGGCACACTGTTGACTCATATCCAGCTTCTCGTCCACTGTAACCCCTTGGTACTTTTCTGCAGAACTGCTGCCTAGCCGTTCGGTCCTTAGTCTGTAGCGGTGCATTGGATTCTTCCGTCCTAAGTGCAGGACTCTTCTCTTGTCCTTGTTAAACCTCATCAGATTTCTTTTGGCCCAATCCTCTAATTTGTCTAGGGCCCTCTGTATCCTATCCCTACCCTCCAGCATATCTACCACTCCTCCCAGTTTAGTGTCATCTGCAAACTTGCTGAGGGTGCAATCCACACCATCCTCCAGATCATTAATGAAGATATTGAACAAAATTGGCCCTAGGACCGATCCTTGGGGCACTCCGCTTGATACTGGCTGCCAACTAGACATGGAGCCATTGATCACTACCCATTGAGCCTGACAATCTAGCCAATTTTCTACCCACCTTATAGTGCATTCATCCAACCCATACTTCTTTAACTTGCTGACAAGAATACTGTGGGAGACAGTGTCAAAAGCTTTGCTAAAGTCAATGTCCACTGCTTTCCCTTCATCCACAGAACCAGTTATCTCATCATAGAAGGCAATTAGGTTAGTCAGGCATGACTTGCCCTTGGTGAATCCATGCTGACTGTTCCTGATCACTTTTCTCTCCTCTAAGTGCTTCAGAATTGATTCCTTGAGGACCTGCTCCATGATTTTTCTGGAGACTGAGGTGAGGCTGACTGGCCTGTAGTTCCCAGGATCCTCCTTCTTCCCTTTTTTTAAAGATTGGCACTACATTAGCCTTTTTCCAGTCGTCCAGGACTTCCCCGGATTGCCATGAGTTTTCAAAGATAATGGACAATGGGTCTGCAATCACAGCCGCCAACTCCTTTAGCACTCTCGGATGCAATGCATCCAGCCCCATGGACTTGTGCATGTCCAGCTTTTCTAAATAGTCCCGATCCACTTCTTTCTCCACAGAGGGCTGGTCACCTCCTCCCCATGCTGTGCTGCTCAGTGCAGTAGTCTGGGAGCTGACCTTGTTCGTGAAGACAGAGGCAAAAAAAGCATTGAGTACATTAGCTTTTTCCACATCCTCTGTCACTAGGTTGCCTCCCTCATTCAGTAAGGGGCCCACACTTTCCTTGACTTTCTTCTTGTTGCCAACATACCTGAAGAAACCCTTCTTGTTACTCTTAACATCTCTTGCTAGCCGCAACTCCAGGTGTGATTTGGCTTTCCTGATTTCACTCCTGCATGCCCGAGCAATATTTTTATACTCATCCCTGGTCATTTGTCCAATCTTCCACTTCTTGTAAGCTTCTTTTTTGTGTTTAAGATCAGCAAGGATTTCACTGTTAAGCCAAGCTGTTTGCCGACCCAGGGTGCCATTTGCAATGTATGATGCTGGTTTACCAATTTATTTGAACTCTGGGAACATGACCTTGTGTCTGTGAAACTACGCAGCCCAATTAAATGTGACTTATGGATGGTTCTGAGCAGTCACCTTCCAACCAGTTGGAGTCTAGAACTTGAAATACCAGGAAAGCTGGTGGGTGCACTAATTCAGGGTTCCCGTTTAGCCCTGTTGTAGCCCAGTCTCCTCCCAAACCCAACTCCTCCCCTGCTCATGACCTCCTCCCAAGCACCCCCTGGTGGCCTGAGTGGTTCTGCAGCACCCTGCCATCCATCTCTACCTCCTCCAGGCTCCACAGCTGCACTCACAACAGATCAGTCTCGCCGGCCCTTCCAGCTGGGTTTTATTTATTTTCCAAGTAGGGAGACCAGATGTCCGGATTTTATAGGGACAGTCCTGATTTTTGGGTCTTTTTCTTATAAGAGCTCCTGTTAAGGTTCCTTCCCCACTCTAAACTTTAGGATACAGATGTGGGAACCTGCATGAAAGACCCCCTAAGTTTATTCTTACCAGCTTAGGTTAAAAGCTTCCCCAAGGTACAAGCTTTGCATTGTCCTTGAACAGTATGCTGCCACCACCAAGCATTTTAAATAAAGAACAGGGAAAGAGACCACTTGGAGCTGTCTTCCCCCAAAATTCACCCTACATCCCCTTTCCTGGGGAAGGCTTGTTAAAAATCCTCACCAATTTCTACAGGTGAACACAGACCCAAACTCTTGGATTTTAAGAAGAATGAAAAATTAATCAGGTTCTTTAAAGAAGAATTTTAATTAAAGAAAAGGTAAAAGAATCACCTCTGTAAAATCAGGATGGTAAACACCTTACAGAGTAATCAGATTCAAAATAAAGAGAATCCTTCTAGGCAAAACCTTAAGTTACCAAAAGAGACAAAAACAGGAATATACATTCCCTCCAGCACAGCTTATTTTACCAGCCATTAAATAAAAGGAAATCTAACGCGTTTTCTAGCTAGATTACTTTCTAACTTAACAGGAGTTGGAAGGCTGCATTCCTGATCTGTTCCCAGCAAAAGCAACACACAGCCAGCCAGACCCTTTGTTCCCACCCCCTCCAGATTTGAAAGTATCTTGTCCCCTCATTGGTCATTTTGGGTCAGGTGCCAGCAAGGTTACTTTAGCTTCTTAACCTTTTACAGGTGAAAGGGTTTTGCCTCTGGCCAGGAGGAATTTATAGCGCTGTATACAGAAAGGTGGTTACCCTTCCCTTTCTATTTATGACATGCCCCCAAATCACAGAAACACTGGCTGTGATTTCTTCCTGGAGCTCTAGGAGAAAACAGAGTTAATAGGACACATGCACCTCTAAATATACTACTAACAGTATAAAGACTAACAATATTTTCCACATCTCAAGGATGATTTTAACCAGTTGATTCTGGGAAACTGTCACGGGAGAGTGCATCAGCCACTTTGTTAGAAGCTCCTGAAATGTGTTGTATGTTGAAATCAAAATCTTGGAGAGCTAAACTCCACCAAAGAAGTTTTTGTTATTTCCCATGGCGGTATGAAGCCACTGTAGGGCAGCATGGTCGGGTTTGCAGGTGGAAACGCCATCCCCAGACATATGGGTGTAGCTTTTCCAGAGTGTAGACAATGGTGTAACATTCCTTTACACTGATTGACCAGTGGTTTTCCCTCTTAGACAGCTTCTTGCTGAGAAACATGACAGGATGGAACTCCTGATCCGGTCCTTCCTGCATTAAAACTGCTCCCACAGCATGCTTGGACGCATCTGTGGTTACTAGGAACTGTTGGTCAAAGTCTGGGGCCCTTAGCACAGGGTCAGACATGAATGTTGCTTTAAGCTGGTTAAAGGCTTTCTGACACTCTTCAGTCCACTGAACTTCATTTTGCTGTTTCTTTTTGGTTAGGTCTGTCACTGGGGCGGTGATTTGGCTATATTGTGGTTCAAATCGCCTGTAATATCCGGACAAGCCTAAGAAGGATTGGACCTGTTCCTTTGACTTTTGGCCAGGCCACTTTTGGATAGCACCCACTTTGGCCTGACAGGGGTTGATAGTTCCTTGACCCACCTGGTGTCCAAGGTAAGTCACTCTGTTTAGGCCTCTTTGATACTTTTTAACCTTAACAGTTACATAGGGGTCCTGAGGGAAAAAAACAACGTGGGATCATATAATTAAAATCTGCATCATCATGCAAAGGCACAAGATGATTGAATTAAGGGTGCCAGGGCAACACTTATTTGGACATTTGCTAACCTGAGAATGCCCTAAACTGTGTAACCTTTTAATCCTTCTTAAAAACTTGACTTTCTATTTTCTAGTTATTTGATGGTATAATTTATAGATGAAAGCTAACCTAAAAATGTTAAATGAAGGGTTTTGGGTATGTTAATTTTCCTTAGTTTTTTAATAGAAAGAAAATCTATTATATATGTGTTGTTTAAACAATGAAGCTCTTACTCATCCGTTGTTTTCAGTATATATTTTATTGCCATCCTTATCATTGTGAAGGTCCCTTTTCACCACTCAGTGCTGTGTTGATCAGAGTACAGAAAGTAGTTGAATTAAACTGTATTAAAATAAAACCCATTTTATGCAACTTCAGTTTCAGTGAAAGTTCTAAGCTCTAGTCCTCAATTTGTAAGAAGCAGATAAACAATATCAAAGAAAAAGAGCAGGAATTTTGCATCTTATTTTCACCTAGCCTTTACTAAGGAAAGCAGCAAACAATTTCTCTTCGAAAAGAAACACTGTACAGTACCACAGTACAAACCCAAATGAGCCCAGCAGGAGACTGTCCTGCTTATCCAAATCTGGTCCTGTTTCATTACAAACTTCCTTTCTGTGATGATGTTCTGGTAATAAGGGGGCAATCAGTTGTCACAGGTAGCTGTTGCCATGGCAGCCAGGGGGCTAGTCATTCTCCCCAAGTGTGACAAGGAGCTGGAGGCAGGGAGTGCTGAGTGGTGGATTATCTCTGACGTCACAATGCTACTGCCCAGGCAGCACCAGTGGGCAGCAAATGTGCAGTGTGTGTGGGGGCGGGGGGGGGGGAATAGGCTTTCCCAGTGCTCCTGTTTCCCCAAATATTCTAAAGAAACCAACAACATAACACTGAATGCACATGAGTGATTGTTCCACACGCGTGCAAATTAGTAGCTGAAATTTGATTCAAATTCCCAATGGCATGTTTAGAACTCAGTGTTCCAAAACAAGGAGAGACCTTGTAAAACAGACAATTTGGAGGCTCTGGTGTATTTGTGGTTGTGTTAAAATTGAATACCGCGACTTTAAATTTTGGTCACAGTTCCTGGACCTACTTGCATGCTAGGCAGCTCAGTGGGGGCTTAGCAGCAGTCAATCAGCAGGTACCCAGTGAATTGTGCCTCTCTCTTATAGGTAGCTTCTCTCCTTCTGATTTTGGAGTTCTTATGTGTTATTGTTCTGGTCTTAAGAAACAAACTAGCGAGACATTGCAAACTTCCAGCAAGAATATTTTATGTTTCTCTATCTTCTCTGCTTGTGTGCCACAAAACATAAAAGACACAATCTCATTAAAAAATGAAATAAAATTCTGCAGCCAAATGTCCTAACTTCCCCCCTACTAATTTCCCTCTACTCTTACTCATACCTCCTTGTCAACTTTTTGAAATGTGCCACCCTCATTACCATGACAAAAGTGATTTTTCCTCCCTTGGTATCCTACTCTTAATTAAATTGTCTCGTTAGACTGACCTCCCACTTGGTAAGTACACGCCCATCCTTTCATGTGCTGTGTATTTATATCTGCTACTGTATTTTCCACTCCACGCATCTGATAAAGTGGGTTCTGGCCCATGAAACTTATGCTCAAATCAGTGTGTTCATCTCTAAGCTGCCCCAAGGACTCCTCGTTGTTTTGCTGATACAGACTAACAGGGCTGCCCCTCTGAAAAACATTGAACGTTTTCCAGCAGAACACTTTTTTCAGCTGAGAAATGTTGATTCCTTGAAATGGACACATCCCTTGGGAACACGTTCCTCTCAATGACATTTCGTTTGGTGGGGGTCCCGACCAAAATGGGATGGTGGGGGAGTTCATAGGTTGTTGTGGGCGAGGCGGGGTGAGGTCACAGCATTGTCATGCTTACTTCTGTGCTGCCTTCAGACATGGGCTCTGAGTGCAGTAGCCAACAATCTTCCTGAAGTTAGAGGAGGTTCCCAGATGTGGAGGTGGATCCCTGTTGCTGAGAGCATCTCACCTGGGGGCTCCTACCTACTAGTCCCCTGGCAAATTAACGCAAGGGCCAATTTGGGGTCATCCAGAAAAAATGGACCCCTGAGCTCCAGAAGGAACTGCAAGCGAAGCCCCGAGCTCCAGCTGCAGATGCTGGGAAGAAGCCCCGAGCACACGCACCCAGAGTGCTGGCAGGAGTGGGTAGGGGCATGAAAGTCCTGAGCTCCACACCCCAGCCCTGGCTGCAGCCATGGGGGTCAGAAGCCCTGAGCCCGGGAACCCAGAGACGTGGCTGGAGCAGAAGTTGCCAAGGTCAAACCCCTGAGCCCAACGCCCGGCTGATGCAGTGCATTCACTTCTGCATGCCTCTGGTGCATCTGATATCCCCAACCCAGCAGACAAACAGCTAGGAGGACCCTACTGGGTTCTCCTGGCTGAGGAAATCGGATTTCACAGGGCAGGGCTAATTCAATATAGCCAAGAAAGGCACAACAAGAACTAACGGCTGTCAGCTGAAGCCAGAGAAATTCAAATGTGACGTAAGGCAAACATTTTTGACAGTGAGGGAGACTAACCACTGGAACAAATTACCCAGGGAAGAGGTGGATTCTCTGTTTCCTGGTATCCTCAGATCACAACTGGTTATCATTCTGGAAGGTGCCTTTTCATGAATTACAAGCAATTGGGCTTAATATGGTGGTAAGTGTGTGAAATTTCATAGCCAGTGAAATAGAGGCCGGATTAGGAGATCAAATAGTTTCAAAATCTATATCTGTATGGGAAACCCAGTGAGGGTCTACTGTTTTACTGGGTGGCCTGCTTGCTCCCCAGAATCAATAATGAGCAAGTGGGGTGATCCAGGGTGCAGCTCAAACATCCAGCCGGGCTGGCCAGGGGCAGACATCAGGCCTGCAAGGGAAAGGTGAGCGTGGCAGTGACTTCACAAAGGCCTTTGGCAGGAACTCAGCCTATTGGGCAAAGATGATGAGGCGGGTGTGACCCCACAGAGCTCCCTTGACAGCAGCCTTGCAGGACAGGGATGCGGGGCAGGAGGAACCTCGGAGACCCCTGTAGCCTTGCTGCAGCAAGTGTCCATCTCGTGGTCTCTCAGTGAGGACCAAGAGACGGTTGGTGTGAAGGAGATTCTCTGGGATTTTTTTCTATAATTTCAATGTGGATTTTGTGGAAAGAAATCGTTATCTGTGTAGAAGGTAAGAAAAACATGGGCTCTAAGTAGAAGATGGGGGACTCTATCCTAGCAGATTCAAAGGCATCACCACCCTCCCAGTGAAAAAGGTTTTCCTAATATCCAAGCCTTTCACACTGGAACTTGAGATCATTGCTCCTTGTTCTGTCATCTGCCAGCTCTATGAATTTCATGAGAATCAATCTTTCATTAGGAAAATAATTCAAAAATACAAATACAAAAACTTGGAGTAAAATCAATCCATCCTGATCCTTTGTATCTGGGGGTGTGGGCCTCAGAGGCCAGACTGAGACCCTCATTGGCTAGGAACACCCAGGAAGGCAGTAGAAAAATTCCAGTCCTCTTAGCAACCAAGCCTCCATAATCCAAGGAACACCTGAGGGCTGCGGGAGACAGAGGGGTGTTGAGAATGTCTAATTCATGACTGAAAATACAGAGATGTGTTATTGGCTTTGGAATGGGGGACAAGTATCAAATCTGTCGGGGTTGTTGCCCCAAACATCACTCATTTTCCTTTAGCGCACAAGGACTCTAATATGCCTGTCATGTTCAAATCTCTTGCCTTATTGGACTTAGAGAATTTTCTCCATCCCCATGATACAGGGGGAGAGAGAAAAGGAGTGAGCTTTCTTTGGTCACACACCAAAGTCATGCTAGAGCTAGAAAGAGAAGCATAAGAAAAAAAAAAGTTGTATGAAAATATTTTGCATTTAAAACGGATTTCTTAAACAAAGGAAATTTGAAGGGTGGTTAGTGAACTGAAATGATACGTTCTGGTCTCCACATGATTCTAGATTTAGGAGCTCATAGATCCATCCCCTGACACCTAGTTTTTATCCATAGATTGAGGGAGGAAAAGAAGTTTGCCTGTTTTGTGAACTCCCAATGGCTTTCTTGAATTTCAACGAACTAGTCATTGAACTGAACTCTTTGAATAAACTGAAAGGAAGACAATATTTTCTGCACCTTCCAAGGAAGCTATTGCTGTCCAAAGCTGGGTTAGTGTTTCAGCTAACTTTGCTTCCAGGGCCTTAGCTATCAAGTCAGTGGTGTGACTGTCTTTAAAACTTGGCAGTGAACATCTTCCACTTCATGTTATTTTTCCTCTTCTATTTAAATTATTTAAGAGATTCTCATAAATTTCTCCCTTAATTTAAAATAGATGGGTTTTTTTGTCAAGCTGGGTCATACAAATCTCTAAGGATGAAGATTCCACCCCCTCCATAGGTCACACTCAGAGCCAGGGAGACTGGGAATAGAGGAAAATCACCAATGAAAGCCAGGAGTCCAGACTCCCCACCCCCTGCCTCAGTCACGACAACAGGTCACACTCAGAGCCAGGGAGACTGGGAGTCGAGTCCCGCTGGCACTTCCCAGCTCTGGAAGGGAGTGTTCCTCTAGTGGTTAGTGCGGGAGCCTGGACAAAGGCTCCATCCCTGGCTCCATCCCTGACTCCCTTCACGACCCTGAGGCAGTGGCTTCTCCTGCCTAGGCCTCTGTTTCCCTCACTGGGGCTGGGGACACTCCCCTACAGCCCTTGGGTCATCACACTTCAGGAATGTGCATGAGGTACGAGGAGACCTGGAGATGGGAGGTGTGCTGCTGGCCGTAGGTCAGTGTTGTGAACCCCCGGTTGCTAGGCTGGGTGTATCCATCCCCTGGCAATAAAACATCATCTTGTTTTCACAGCCACTTTTGATCTCCAGGCTTCTACTCCCTGCCCTGCTGGCAGGGCATTGGGCAGCACCCTTTCCAGCCCACCTGGGTGCAGAAGATTGAGAACGAGGGCAAGAGACTAAGCATCAATGAGTATCTGCCACCCAGAGCTTTCCCATCTAGAGCAAGGGAGTGGAGTTCTCCAGACCCATCCCCAGTGTGGTGGGAATGGCCCAGCAAGAGGACCCCCAGCCTTTCCCTTGCAAGAGACTGTTCCCCACGTTGAGAGTCTTTGGGGAGGGCAGAACCTGCCAGGTGCTGAACACCCACAACCGCAATCAGTGAAATCAGTGGGAACTGAGGGCGACTGCTCCCTCCCAGGATTGGCACCTTGTAAACTTTTGCTGGGGACTGTCCGGGTGCTGCTCTTTCCCTGGCCTGGGAGGGAGCGGGGCCTACTGGGGTGGAGGAAGCTGCTTCTCCAAACTAACGGAGAGCCCCACTGCTCTGAAAGGACAAGACTCTCCTGGTGTCACAGGGCTCCATTGGTGAGGGATTTCAGAGTAACAGCCGTGTTAGTCTGTATTCGCAAAAAGAAAAGGAGTACTTGTGGCACCTTAGAGACTAACCAATTTATTTGAGCATAAGCTTTCGTGAGCTACAGCTCACTTCATCGGATGCATACTGTGGAAAATACTTCAATCTCTCTGGTCACGCGATTACAGACATGAAAGTTGCGATATTACAACAGAAAAACTTCAAATCCAGACTTTAGCAAGAGACTGCTGAATTGGAATTCATTTGCAAATTGGATTCAATTAACTTAGGCTTGAATAGAGACTGGGAGTGGCTAAGTCATTACGCAAGGTAACCTATTTCCCCTTGTTTTCCTACCGCCCCCCCCAGACGTTCTTGTTAAACCGTGGATTTGTGCTGGAAATGGCCCACCTTAATTATCATACACATTGTAAGGAGAGTGATCACTTTAGATAAGCTATTACCAACAGGAGAGTGGGGTGGGGGGAGAGAAAACCTTTTGTAGTGATAAACACCCATTTTTTCATGATTTGTGTGTATAAAACCAAACATCTTCTGTATTTTCCACAGTATGCATCCGATGAAGTGAGCTGTAGCTCACAAAAGCTTACGCTCAAATAAATTGCTTAGTCTCTAAGGTGCCACAAGTACTCCTTTTCTTATTGGTGAGGGAGAACGTTGGGAGCAGCCTGTGCCATGAGCTGCTGCCAGTGGGTGTGGACAGCAGCCCCCGTGCCCTGGGGTGGGGTGTGTGGTGAGGAGAAAGTGCCTCAGCGGAGGGGAAGTGGACGGAGGAACAGGCAGGCATGTTAATGAGAGGCTACCTTGAACCCAGACTCATGGCTGCTCCCCACTCAGTCCCAGGATGCAGAGGCTGAAGGGGATGCTGAGGAGGAAGGCTGGGCTGGTGGCTCTGTAGCCAATGGGAAGCAGTGGCTGGCTTGCCCAGGAGGAGAGTGGCCCCTCTGTCCCTGCGGGTGGGGAAGAGATCAGTGGCCAGGTGAGGAGGAGGAGCTCCCTGGCCTTCTGGAGGAAGATGAAGAGACCAGCTCCCTTAGCATGCCCTGAGGAACCTTCTGGTCCCAAATGGAGGTGGCCCAGGGTGATGCTCTGCAGGAGGGACCCAGGAGAGGGCGGGAGCTGGGCAGGGTGGCTCTGCGGCTTCCTTTACAGGAAGCAGAGGAGCCAGGAGCCGGACCTCAGTGCCCAGCCAGAGCCATCCATGAGCCTGGCCACTAAGGAGCCCCCAGCCAGCCCAGAGCAGGAGCTGGGTGACTCTGGAACGGGGGCCAGCAGTTCCATCTACACCCGAAGGGCCAGAAGCCTCTCTGTAGGGTCTGACAGCCCTGAAGCTGTAGGTTCCCTCTTTGCAGGTGAGGGGAGATGCAGGGGATGGGGGGAAGAAAAGGGGCGGTGGGGGACTAGTAACAGCCTGTCAAGGCTTCTTCCCCACTCTGAACTTTAGGGTACAGATGTGGGGACCTGCATGAAAGACCCCCTAAGCTTATTTTTACCAGCTTAGGTTAAAAACTTCCCCAAGGTACAGACTTTGCCTTGTCCTTGAACAGTATGCTGCCACCACCAAGCGTTTTAAACAAAGGACAGGGAAAGAGACCACTTGGAGATGTTTTCCCCAAAAATATTCCCGCAAGGCCTACACCCCCTTTCCTGGGGAAGGCTTGATAATAATTTTTACCATTTGGTACAGGTGAACACAGAGCCAAACCCTTGGATTTTAAGAACCATGAAAAATTAATTAGGTTTTTAAAAGAATAATTTTAATTAAAGAAAAGGTAAAAGAACTACCTTTGAAAATTAGGATGGTAAATACCTTACAGGATAATTAGATTTAAAACAGAGAATTTCTTTAGGCAAAACCTTAAGTTATAAAAAGACACAAAAACAGGAATATACATTTCCTTCAAAGTTCGTTACAGCCCGTTTGTTGAGCCATTTATTAAACAGATTTGTTGTTTGGTTTACATAAGCCACATTACTTAGTTCAGACCCTTTTTTAAGGGCTTGAAATTTTACTTTTTAAGTTTTAGGTGTAACTTGAAATTGGCGATTCGGCTGTATTGCGGTACAAATTGCCTGTAATATCCGGCCAAACCTACGAAGAATTGGACCTGCTTTTTTTTTTTACTTTGGGACAGGCCACTTTTGGATAGCATTCACTTTGGCCTGTAAGGGTTTGATAGTTTCTTGACCCACCTGATGTTCAAGGTAAGTTACTCTGTTTAGGCCTATTTGACACTTTTTAGCCTTACCAGTTAGTTTTGCCTCCCTTATGCGCTCGTAGACGTTTTGTAGCTGTTCCAGGTGTTTTGCCCAGGAATCCAAAAATATGGCCACATTGTTATGGTAGGCAACTGCATATCTTTCCAATTCCGCTAGAAGACCATCTACAAGTCTTTGGAAGGTGGTGGGTGAATTCTGCAGCCTGAAAGGGAGCATATTAAATTTATACAGCCCGATATGTGTGATGAAGGCTGACCTTTTCTTGGCAGATTCATCTAGCGGTACCTGCCAGTACCCCTTGGTTAAGTCCAAGATAGGGATGAACTGGGCCCGTGCCAGTTTCTTCAATTCTTTATTTGTGTGTGGCATTGGATAGTTGTTTGGGCTAGTGTCATAAATATAAAGGGAAGGGTAAACACCTTTAAAATCCCTCCTGGCCAGAGGAAAAACCTTTTCACCTGTAAAGGGTTAAGAAGCTCGGATAACCTCCCTGGCACCTGACCAAAATGACCAATGCAGAGCCAAGATACTTTCAAAAGCTGGGGGCAGGGAGAAACAAAGCCTCTCTCTCTCGGTCTGTGTGATGCTTTTGCCAGGGTCAGAACAGGAATGGAGTCTTAGAACTTAGTAAGTAATCTAGCTAGATATGCGTTAGATTCTAATTTCTTTAAATGGCTGAGAAAAATAAGCTGTGCTGAATGGAATGGATATTCCTGTTTTTTGTGTCTTTTTGTAACTTAAGGTTTTGCCTAGAGGGATTCTCTATGATTTGAATCTAATTACCCTGTAAGGTATTTA